>NC_090269.1:176367961-176678711 GCF_040414725.1 Anabrus simplex
CGTCCTGTTTGACCTATGTAGGAGCTGCTGCATTCATTGCATTTTAGTCTATATATTCCAGATTTGGAGTAGATACTGGGGGTATTGATTGATGCAGAGTTGTGTAAAATTTCGGAAGTTCTATTGTTAGTTTTGAATAAAATTCTTACGTTATGTTTTCTGAAAAGGTTGGTGATTTTGTGGACGTCATTATTATAAGTGAAGGTGGTTGAAATATGAGTTTTTTCTTTTTCTTTTATGAGTTTAGTTTTAGGCCGGTACCTATATTTGTTTATTATTTGTTCTATAAACTGCCTGTTGTACCCATTGAACTTAGCAATTGCCCTTATGGTATTAAGTTCATTATTAAGATCTTTCTTTGCCATGGGTATGGCGAAAGCTCGATATACCATGCTATTGTATGCTGCACGTTTGTGCATTATGGGATGTATGGAATCTTTGTGTATAGTGTTAGCAGTTTGTGTAGGTTTCCTGTATATTTTGTAAGACAGGCCAGATGTATTTCTAATGATAGTTATATCTAGAAAATTGATTGCTTTATTGGTTTCTGATTCTAGTGTGAATTTAATGTATGGGTCAATATTATTCAAGTCTTGAAGAGTGGATTCCGCGTTCTTGATTGATTCATCCATAATGACGAATGTGTCGTCCACATATCTAGCCCACATGAGAATATTTGGAAAGTTGTTATTATTGATTTTTGTATGTTCTAAGTTATCTAAATAAATATTAGCCAAAATTCCTGATGAAGGTGATCCCATCGCCAGTCCATTCTGTTGATATATAATTTTGTCGAAAACAAAGAAATTATTATTGATGACCAGGTCTAGAAGCTGAATGAAATCTTGTATTTCTAGTTTGCTAAGAGAACTATATTTACTTAGATTATTTTCAATGATTTTTGGAAGTTTAGAAATTGGTATGCTCGGGTACATATTTTCTATGTCAAAGGAGTGGAGGGAGTGGTTAGGTTGTAGGTTTAATACCTTTAATTTCTCAATCAGTTCAGTAGTGTTTTTAATGGATTTGTTGGAGAGAAAGTGATAATTTTTTGTTAGAAAATTTTGAATGAATTGGGATGCTTTGTAGAGTGGACTGGGTCTGTAGTTGATAATGGGTCGGATAGGAATATTAGGTTTGTGAATTTTCGGAAGGGCTTTAACTGTAGGAAGGCCTGGATTCATGGTTATCAGTTTAGATTTTTCATGGTCTGTAAAAAGAAATGTTAAGTTCTTTAAAGTTTGCTTTAGTTGCCTCTGGATTTTTTGGGTAGGATCTTTCTTGATTATTTTAAATGTGTTGTTGTTGAAAAATTCTTTAGTTTTGGATACATAATCAGTTTTATTCATTAAGACAGTAGCTTTACCTTTATCTGCCTTTGTAATTATTAAGTCATTATGTTTTATTTTACTTTTAAGTTCTGTGATTTGTTTGTGTTCAGAGGTAATTTTATCGTCATTAGCGTTAATGGAAATAGTTTTCCTACTTACGTTTTCAACTGTGCCTATCCTATCTAGTTTTCTTTTTATTTCGAATCTAATTTCGTCTTGTTTCTCCAAAGGCATTTTGTTTATTGTAGCTTCTGATTCTATAATCATGTTAGTCATTATGTTTATTTTATTCATGTTAGGCCAGTTTTGGTTAGGGCCTTTTGATAAAATGGCGATTTCTTCTTTATTAAAGTTTACATTGGAAAGGTTAACTACAGGGGGATGAAATTTCTCAATTATATTTTTTGTCAAATTGATTTCTTTAGGTTGATTTTCAAGTGAAAACGTTTGTTTCTTCTTTTTTAAAATGTTTAATTTTCTATCTAAAGTAAGCTGTTTTTGCGAAAGAATATCAAACAATTTATTGTCAATTTGACTTTGAAATATGTTCCATTGTGCTATAGAAAGCAGATGAGCTGCTTCAAGGTGAGTTTCATACAATTTATTATTTAAGAAGGATTTTTTCTTATGTAAAAAACAAATTTCGTTTTTCAGCCAAATCTTGTTCGTTTTTTGTTGAGTTTTGATCAAATGTGGTGCGTAACGATGTTTTTTAATTGTTCCTTTCAAAAAATTAGGTGTTAAATCATGTGTAATACATTGCTTCAGGAAATTGATATCTTTGCCTAATTTTGCAACTTTGATTATAGGCCCATATATTGATAGGCCTTTCTCTTTGCCTGGTAGGCCGTTTCACTTATAGTTATGAATTTCATTGGTTCCGTATTGAAGTGGGATTACAACAAAATTAAATTCTTTTCAAGGTCCACCTATTCAATACAATACAATGACGTTTTATTGTGATTTAATCACATGTCAATTAGTCAAATGGTACCAGTTTCGGCATCTATGTGCCATCATCAGCCTTGGGTACAAATTAAAACAAGATATACATTCCTAAAACATCTAAAACACATTTTAACACATTATAAAATAACATACAATTAATGTGGTGATACATGAAATACGATAAAATTATGATACAATTGGTATGATATAAAATTCTTAAAATTCCGGCTGTTCGTTACATAATTCAGTCTGTGTGCATCCGGGTGAATTTTTACAGTTGTATGCTGTCTATGTGAATGACATTTGTTCCTTTAGATATTAGGTGGTTCCAGGGAAGTTTACTTTGATCATGTAAGATCGCGATGTATTTAGAGATGACTTCCCACTTCAATTTGAACCTGAAGAAGAAATTAGCTAAGTTAGATGTTGGAAGCAATGTATGGAAGTTACTGGAAACATTAGAATCGTTAAATGATGATTGACTCACCTTGAGCAGCATGTGAACGTGTTGTTACACAGACGGAGCCGGACGAAGTGTGTGAGCTACGGTAAAGGAGGCTAGGGGAAGGCGAGGGGAAGGAAGGAGGCGGAGCGCTTGCGGGGGAATGAAACTAAGGCGGGGCGGAAGGATGGGGTAGTGGGGGTAATTGACGGGAGTGTGTATTCCGGATTACTTGGAAAATCGAACTGTTTTTCGATAGTTTAGTATTTTTAAGCCAATCAATTAAAAGATCAAAAAGAATATTGGGTTTCTCGTAAATCTCATTTAAATTATAATTGGGGTTAAAATATTGGTCGCAGTTGATGTAACAACTTTCAGTGATATTCATTGTGGGTCCCTTGTTTACTGTTTGAAGAACTTCCATATCTTGTTCAATGTCGGTAAATTTGTGATTAGTGTCGTGCATATGTACACCCATGGCGGAGAACTTATTGTGTCTAATCGCGTTGACGTGTTCCGAATATCTAATCATAAAATTGCGTCCTGTTTGACCTATGTAGGAGCTGCTGCATTCATTGCATTTTAGTCTATATATTCCAGATTTGGAGTAGATACTGGGGGTATTGATTGATGCAGAGTTGTGTAAAATTTCGGAAGTTCTATTGTTAGTTTTGAATAAAATTCTTACGTTATGTTTTCTGAAAAGGTTGGTGATTTTGTGGACGTCATTATTATAAGTGAAGGTGGTTGAAATATGAGTTTTTTCTTTTTCTTTTATGAGTTTAGTTTTAGGCCGGTACCTATATTTGTTTATTATTTGTTCTATAAACTGCCTGTTGTACCCATTGAACTTAGCAATTGCCCTTATGGTATTAAGTTCATTATTAAGATCTTTCTTTGCCATGGGTATGGCGACCATGAAAAATCTAAACTGATAACCATGAATCCAGGCCTTCCTACAGTTAAAGCCCTTCCGAAAATTCACAAACCTAATATTCCTATCCGACCCATTATCAACTACAGACCCAGTCCACTCTACAAAGCATCCCAATTCATTCAAAATTTTCTAACAAAAAATTATCACTTTCTCTCCAACAAATCCATTAAAAACACTACTGAACTGATTGAGAAATTAAAGGTATTAAACCTACAACCTAACCACTCCCTCCACTCCTTTGACATAGAAAATATGTACCCGAGCATACCAATTTCTAAACTTCCAAAAATCATTGAAAATAATCTAAGTAAATATAGTTCTCTTAGCAAACTAGAAATACAAGATTTCATTCAGCTTCTAGACCTGGTCATCAATAATAATTTCTTTGTTTTCGACAAAATTATATATCAACAGAATGGACTGGCGATGGGATCACCTTCATCAGGAATTTTGGCTAATATTTATTTAGATAACTTAGAACATACAAAAATCAATAATAACAACTTTCCAAATATTCTCATGTGGGCTAGATATGTGGACGACACATTCGTCATTATGGATGAATCAATCAAGAACGCGGAATCCACTCTTCAAGACTTGAATAATATTGACCCATACATTAAATTCACACTAGAATCAGAAACCAATAAAGCAATCAATTTTCTAGATATAACTATCATTAGAAATACATCTGGCCTGTCTTACAAAATATACAGGAAACCTACACAAACTGCTAACACTATACACAAAGATTCCATACATCCCATAATGCACAAACGTGCAGCATACAATAGCATGGTATATCGAGCTTTCGCCATACCCATGGCAAAGAAAGATCTTAATAATGAACTTAATACCATAAGGGCAATTGCTAAGTTCAATGGGTACAACAGGCAGTTTATAGAACAAATAATAAACAAATATAGGTACCGGCCTAAAACTAAACTCATAAAAGAAAAAGAAAAAACTCATATTTCAACCACCTTCACTTATAATAATGACGTCCACAAAATCACCAACCTTTTCAGAAAACATAACGTAAGAATTTTATTCAAAACTAACAATAGAACTTCCGAAATTTTACACAACTCTGCATCAATCAATACCCCCAGTATCTACTCCAAATCTGGAATATATAGACTAAAATGCAATGAATGCAGCAGCTCCTACATAGGTCAAACAGGACGCAATTTTATGATTAGATATTCGGAACACGTCAACGCGATGAGACACAATAAGTTCTCCGCCATGGGTGTACATATGCACGACACTAATCACAAATTTACCGACATTGAACAAGATATGGAAGTTCTTCAAACAGTAAACAAGGGACCCACAATGAATATCATTGAAAGTTGTTACATCAACTGCGACCAATATTTTAACCCCAATTATAATTTAAATGAGATTTACGAGAAACCCAATATTCTTTTTGATCTTTTAATTGATTGGCTTAAAAATACTAAACTATCGAAAAACAGTTCGATTTTCCAAGTAATCCGGAATACACACTCCCGTCAATTACCCCCACTACCCCATCCTTCCGCCCCGCCTTAGTTTCATTCCCCCGCAAGCGCTCCGCCTCCTTCCTTCCCCTCGCCTTCCCCTAGCCTCCTTTACCGTAGCTCACACACTTCGTCCGGCTCCGTCTGTGTAACAACACGTTCACATGCTGCTCAAGGTGAGTCAATCATCATTTAACGATTCTAATGTTTCCAGTAACTTCCATACATTGCTTCCAACATCTAACTTAGCTAATTTCTTCTTCAGGTTCAAATTGAAGTGGGAAGTCATCTCTAAATACATCGCGATCTTACATGATCAAAGTAAACTTCCCTGGAACCACCTAATATCTAAAGGAACAAATGTCATTCACATAGACAGCATACAACTGTAAAAATTCACCCGGATGCACACAGACTGAATTATGTAACGAACAGCCGGAATTTTAAGAATTTTATATCATACCAATTGTATCATAATTTTATCGTATTTCATGTATCACCACATTAATTGTATGTTATTTTATAATGTGTTAAAATGTGTTTTAGATGTTTTAGGAATGTATATCTTGTTTTAATTTGTACCCAAGGCTGATGATGGCACATAGATGCCGAAACTGGTACCATTTGACTATTTGACATGTGATTAAATCACAATAAAACGTCATTGTATTGTATTGAATAGGTGGACCTTGAAAAGAATTTAATTTTGTTGTAATCCCACTTCAATACGGAACCAATGAAATTCATAACTATAAGGTAAAGTCTTATTGGGCCCTCAAAGTGGCCGATAAATTACGCGCCGGGTAACTACGATGTATGCTGCCGATAGTGCTACCTGGGGGTGGTTGAATGGAAACAGCCTTTTACGCAGAGGGCAAATTACGCGCTACTTTACCAGTAGGTGGTAGAACCGGCCCTTAGTTGTACAATTTTTTTTTTTTTTACAACACCCTAACAGAATGAAATTTCTGTTCATTGCTGAAAACCGAAAGTAATGCACAAGAATTAGGCCTACACAATTCTAAACTGCAGTTAGGTATGCCCTAATTACTGCAATTTTAGTAAGAGAGTTAATACTGATACTGTAGATACTACAGATACTGTACTACACAAATATTTCACAGTAATAGAATAAACACACTAATTTATAATAAGATACCTATTATAATACACTACAATAATTTTAAACTACATTCAAACATATCCTAATTACAACAGGTTATTATTGAGCACAAACAGAAATGGAAATTACAATTAAAATTTGAAATTCACAAGACTACTCAAAATAATAGAATAAGCACTCTAATTTCTAATAAGTTACTACAATACATTACAATAGTTCTTAAACTACGTTCAGACAAATCCTAATTACAATAGGTTATTACTATGCACAAACAGAAATGAAAATTGCAATTAGGCCTAAAGTTTGAAATTGCAAGAACTACCGTACTCAAGGGTTACCAACAAAGTTAAACGCATAGACAGAAGTTTATTATTAGTACTACTTTATCCTACTATGTTCTAATAGAAATGAAACCTTGTGTTTGGTTAAATGCTAAAGTATCGAAAGGGTTACTGTACAAAGAGATACACACGAATATAACATGCAAGATACTATCTAATATACCGTTTCTACACTACAATTCTCAACTGAAATGTGGTTATGTGATTATTACAGCTGGTGGGTTACTATTATTTTCCCTACTCCATGGGATGGGGAATAAAAGTGTCCTTAATTACTGAAAAATACAAGGTTGTCTATAATAATTTCTCAAAAATATTTCTGTCAAAACTACTACTACTCCACGGACTTGAATTGCAATTATTGGGATATAGGAACTTTTTTATTATTATTATTGGCTAACCGCTCATAAATACTGAAAGATCGAGGGAGCGAAATATAAATTACGGATACTTTAACTACCTACTCAGAACTACAAATGATCGGAATAAAAGATCAGCTGATTTTTATTTATATTTACTTGACTATATTACACCCTTTGTTCACGACTGTAACCAACAATGCAATATTTGAATATGAAGAGCAAACAATAATCAATAACAATACCATGACTGTTAACTATTTCGCCAGTAAAATACTGTGGATATTCTGTTGAAATGCTTTCTTTAAACATATTTACAACAGTATTGCGTTATTTAAAGAAGTTATTACCTTTGTGATAGGTGGGACAGTTGAACAGCTATTTGAAATACCCGGTCAATTATTTGCACTGATATAACCACTGGCGAAGTTATGACTCTTTTTAATATCCCGTCTTTGTAATTATTTTATCAACAAACCTACTGATTTTTTGATAATAATATTTAAAAATATATATATTTCTTCTTTCACGCAGTCCTAAATTACAGCTTGTAATCTAGTGAACACCTACAGAACTACCCAGTGTAAAAATTGTAAATAAATACCACTAATCTCAGTTACTACAAACAAACACTAAACACCAGTATTTGTAGAACTAAATGTATCTCTCACACACAAAATTTGCTAAATTTCTACAGCTATTAACCTTTTCACTGCCGAGTTCTGATGATTAGCCGAGCCCTGTGGGCCGGGTTTTTTTAAGGAAGAAGCACTTTGACAGATACATATTTACTGATACTATTAATGGAATGCATATCGTCCCCTTAGCCCTGCAGCCCAATATGATGTCGGGGATGAAGTGAGATTATATTTTACACCATATTTTACGACTGGATGCCCTTCCCCACGCAAACCTCATTTGAGAAGGTAATGAATATGAAATGAATAATGATGATGATAGTAATTGAAACTGGGTACAGAAGTGGAAGGAATCGGCTGTGGCTTATGAATAGGAACTGTCCCGGCATGTACTTGGGAGTGCAAAAGGGAAACCAAAAAAAAAAAATTTTTTTCTCAGGACAGCTGATGGTGAGGTTCGAACCCACTCACCTGCCAAGTCCAGAGTTTGGCTCCATAGCCATAGCATGTTAATACGCGCGGCTACTCCGCTCTGTGATACTATTACTGAAATATAAAATAAAATTCTTTATCCAAGAACTGGTCATGAAATTGAAATAATAAATAAGTTAGTTCAACCTATTCAATGCAAATAAATACGAAATGTAGTGTTACATTGCTATTTAATTATAAGCGGAAGCGGTACCGATTTCGATCCCAATCCAGGTCATCATCAGCCAAATAAAATGCAAAAAGCAATGCATAGGTAAGAAAGAAACTAAAGATCATGTCCCCACAAAAACAGTTGAAGAGGCAAAATAAAACAACGGGGATATGCACTGTAAAATTCAGAAGAAGTAAAAGGTAAGTCACTTAAAAGAAGCAAGGCACAATCTTCTGAACAGCAGCATAGCACACGCAAAGTTATGCATTGTCTCATAATGTTTACGAGAAGCGGAGAACAGTTAAATGAGCCAGCTTGCATACACTATCAGGCGCAAAGTTGCAACACAATCCAACAAATGTAAAGATCCAGAATCGTGCAGAAGCCGAAGACGAGTAGCTCAATTGAAGTAAATTACCAGCTCCCGAAGATCAGCGCGACATATTCAACGTCAGGCACTGTGCTTTCAAACGCCAAGCACAGTGCCTGACGTTGAAAATGTCGCGCTTATCTTCGGGAGCTGGCAATTTACTTCAATTGAGCTACTCGTCTTCGGCATCTGCACGATTTTGGATCTTCACATTTGTTGGATTGTGTTGTGACTTCGTGCCTGATAGTGTATGCAAGCTGGCTCATTTAACTGTTCTCCGCTTCTCGTAAACATCATGAGACAATGCCGATCTTTGCCGTGTGCTATGCTGCTGTTCAGAAGATTGCGCCTTGCTTCTTTGATCAGTCAATCAATCAATCAATCAGTACTGATCTGCATTTAGGGCAGTTGCCCAGGTGGCAGATTCCCTCTGTTTCCCTAGCCTTTTCTTAAATGATTTCAAAGAAATTGGAAATTTATTGAACATCTCCCTTAGTAAGTTATTCCAATCTCGCTTACTATATTACCATCCTGGGAAAACATATATCCTAAATACTTGAAATGATCTACCTGTTCCAGTTTTGTATCACCAGTCTGACATTCAATCCTGTTGAATTTCTTACCTACTGATATCAATTTAGCCTTCGAAAGGCTAATTTTCATAACATACTCATTGCACCTATTTCCAAGTTGCAAAATATTCGACAGCAACCTTTGGGCACAATCTGCCATTAAGACCAAGTCGTCAGTATAGGCCACACTGCTTACTATATTTCCATCTAACTCAATCCCTCCCTGCCACTATATACCTTCCAGCAGATGATCCATGTAAACTATGAACAACAAAGGTGAAAGATTATAGCCTTGTCTAATTCCTGTATGTACCCTGAACCAAGAACTCATTCTACCATCAATTCTCACTGCAGCCCAATTGTCAACATAAATGCCTTTGATTAATTTTAATATTCTACCCTTGATCCCATAGTCTCCCAGTATGGTGAACAAGTTGGTACCCTGTCATATGCTTTCTCTGAAACTACAAAACAAACAACTCTCTTTTCCTCTCTTAGCATTTTTCAATTACCTGGTGCATACTGAAAATCTGATCCTGAGCAGCCCCTCTGTGGTCCGAAACCACACTGGCCTTCAACCACCCTCCTCTCAACCACTGATCGCACTGTCCCTTCCAAAATGCCAGTGATCACCCTGCCCGGCACACTAACCAATGAGACACCTCGATAGCTGCCGCAATCCTTCCCGTTCCCCTGCTTATGGATAGGTGCAATCACTGCCCCTGTCCAATCTGAGGGCACCTCACCAACACTTCATGTTAATATTATTAAATAAAGCCATTTCATCCCTGCCTTCCCACCTCACCATTTCATCCATTCATGCTGCCTTGTCACAATGGAATTTATTTACCATCCCCTCCACTTCCTCATGCGTAATTGCACCATCATCATTTTCCTCCTTCCCATGAGCTCTGTTGTTCGCAACACCGCCATGAAGACTTCCCCCCACGTTGAGAAGACTCCCAAAACATTCCTTCCACCTATCCAGTGACTCGCTGGGATCCATCTTGAGTTCACCTGCATTACCCAAAACACCGTTCACCTCCCTTTTCCCTCCCTTCCCAAGACTCTCTAAGTGACTTACCTTCTACTTCTTCTGAATTTTACAGTGCCTATCCCCGTTGTTTTATTTTGCCTCTTCAACTGTTTTTGTGGGGACTTGATCTTTAATTTCTTTCTTACCTATGCATTGTTTTTTGCATTTTATTCAGCTGATGATGACCCGGATTGGGGTCGAAACCGGCACCGCTTCCACTTATAATTAAATAGGAATGTAACACTATATTTCGTATTTATTTGTATTGAATAGGTTGAACTAATTTATTATTTCAATTTCATTGTGATACATTTCAATATGGAACATTATGAAATTTTTATCTTTAAATAAGAACTGGTAATATCAAAATCATTTACATTTGGGGGTAAAATGTTTCATCTGAGGAAGGGGTGACAATTCCGCATGAGACTCATCATTACTATTTTGTCTCGCACTTTCTTGTAGTTCAATGTCGCCACTTAGATATTCTCCATCTTCATTATCAAAATATAGCTCTCCAGAATCACTATTTATGAGGAAACATTCAATTTCTTCATCAACAAGAGATGAATGTATACTTCAAGACGCCATGATGGCTACACGTAAGCGGGAAAAATGTTCCACTCCAACGAAGCTGAAATAACACCAGATCGCTTTCAAAACACGCGAAATGGAGTGGTATATCTGTAGTACAGAACTTCTGTGAGTATTTCCACAGAATCTCAAAACATGACAATATATCGCGTTCATTTGTGAGATTGGTGAAGTACATACGGCACCAAAACTTATATATACGGGTTTGGCGGACGTGGCACAGCATTCAAAAACGTATATATACGGGTTTGGCAGTGATTGGGTTAACTACTTTATCACTAAAATAATACAGAGCTCTTTTAACAGCCAACCACTCGCTAGCGCATCCAACAATGGATTCTCCAAGAATTCTTCAATATCTTCTTCCGTTTCCTGTCTGATGGATCATACACTTGTATGAAGTCCATCATTTCATTCTTCATTATTCTGTCACTCACACATTCTACCACTTCAACATACTCCTCCAGTTGCTTCGAAATGTTTAATTCCACCCCATTTATTGCTTCTTGGTCACCACTCCAGTGTAATGTGTATCGTTTCCTCAATTTCTTCCTTCCATTACCTTTCCATTTCACTTCACTTGCCCCATCATTTTCACCTTCTCCTTTTTCCATGAAATCTACTACTTCCTCCGCCTTTCCTGTCAGGGTTATAAGATTTACTATTGCTATCTTAATGTTGGTTACTGGTCGCCCATTTCTCACAGTTCCCCCAGAACCCTGATAACTGCACGTTGCCTTAAGCAGGGGACGCCCTAGCCTTTTCCAAGGTTGATTTCCTAGTACCATACCATATATAGACATACCGTATATAGACAGTGGGGTCGCCACTTCCAAAGGCGGCAGGAGGGCTGGTATATGATGAAAATGGTGCATGGAGCTCACCTCCATCAGGGGAGTGCCTAAAAAGAGCTGCACCACTTCGGGATGAGGACACAAATTTACTTCTAACACCTGCAGTACACTGCAGGAGACCTGTATGTGCAGTAAGATAATGCACTGTCGCGTTCTTCCTGAATTGTGGTTGGTTCAGTGAACACTCCATAAACATGAGGATGCTTGTCTGGTCCCTAAGGTCATCTGACCTCAGTCCTTATTGAGCACATCTAGGGTGCTGTTTAGAGAGATGTGTGCACCTTTGACCCTGCCTTGAACAATTATGTGTAACAGGAACCTGTACAGTGGTCATTGAACAGTATTGACTTTCCATGCTTCTGGTATCTTGTGGAGTCTCTGTCATGCCAAATTGCCATCGTCATCAGGGTGTAAGAGGGTGCTACATGCAACTAACCACATTCAGTTGCTCATCAGTGTATTTCTGCATTATTATGCTATATATAATATTTGCAAACTCCATATCCTGGACTCCGATTGCGTTTCCATATTTAGCACGTTGCTACTTTGTCTCTTAATATTTTGACAACATTTCATTGAATTCATTCTCTCATGACCAGTCTACACATTGTACATTTTAACCAGCAATCGAACACTCAAAGAGATGCATTCATACCGTAGCTGTACTTGTTAGTGCAGATACGACATGCCACCGTCTAATAGTGTTGGCATGCAACTGCTGAGTTTTGCATGGACAAGTCACAGGCCACTATTTTTATGATGAGCAATCCATATTGTAAGCATATTTTTGTGCAATTCAGAGCATTCGATGTCAAGGGAAGTTTCATGATGGGAGAAATATCTCAAGGGACATGCTTCATGTGTTGAAATATAGGTGAAATTTGTAGTTTTATTATCCATGGTTTTTTTTTCCACTAGTCATTAAATATTTTGAAATGTTTTGCGTTACTTTTCGACCATCCCTTACATTTGTAAGCCTTGGTGATCCTTTACATTTTCTCTTTCATCACCTCTTCTTTCCGCTATGTCGAGTACACATTGCATATTTTTCTTGTTGATCTCTGACTTAAAGGCTCTTTCTGATAATAATTTATTGACTATGTCAACAACTTCCGCATGAATTGGTTGCCAAAATGACATTAAATGACATATATAAATATATCTTGTAAGGGGAAAAATAGTATGATTATGTCATGAAATCAAGCCGGTCAGTATAAATGAGATCGAATCATGTTCACAGATCCTTGAATCGCAGCGATGACAATTTTGACACTTTTCACAGGCTGTTGAAAGTGTTCCCAGAATTTTATAAAGATGTCTGGGATGGTACCACGTGCTCCATCCATAAATTCAATGAATTTAATATTGTCAAGCTGATACTTCTGCTTGTAGATAGGGATTGTCGGCTTGTAGATGTTCTTTTTCTCAAGATGTACGTAGGTGGTTTGAAAAGTTCTCGGAATGTACTAGAATTAAGTATCTTCCCTCGGTGGAACTGCTTTTATTTTTCAACATAGTCTCCCTGTAGACTAATGCATTTGGTCCAGTGATGTTCCAATGCCTTGATCCCATCTCAAAAATGAGATTCCTCCAGGCCTGCAAAATACCTCTCCAATTCAGCTGTCAGTTCTTCCCTTGTAGAGTTATTATTATTTAGCGTATGGCTTATACAGACTTAATCAGTAATATATTTACAGCTGAGAAACAAAGTAATTTGTGCTTCACAATTGAATACCTAATTCTTCAATCCAGCGTGCAGCATCTGGAGTTAGCAGCAGGAAGTCATCTTCATCACCATGATAGGCTCGAATCTTACATTCCCTGACGATATGATGAACAGTCTGGAGTGGAGCTCCGCAATCACAGTCTGGATTAGGTAGCTTTTTCCACTTATGGAGAGCGGCTCTGCACCGACCATGTCCTGTTCTGATTCTATTCTTGTGTGGTAGGTGGGATCCACTTGGAAGTCTGGGACCTGAGAAGAAGGTATGAAGGTGCACATCCGTTGCTGCTTCCCATCTACTTTTCCACTCATCAAGAGATGTAAAATCCTTAGCATCCATGTTAGAGGTATCACGCAGAGTTGGATGGCATGATTTTAGTCTGTTAAGATTCAGAAGTGGCAGGTCACTATTCACGGGTAGACTAGGATTTTTTGAGATCTTGTGGAATTCCTTCATAAGGGCGTTAGATCGGCGTAGATCAGGTGGCATTATACCAGTTAGCAGTGGAAGCCAATGAACTGGAGTAGATGTGATTGCGCCAGATATGATGCGCATTGTGGTATTAAGCTGGGTGTCAACAAGCCTTGTATGATGACTGTTCATCCAAACAGGTTCACAATACTCAGCACTTGAATACACCAAACCCAGGGCTGAAGGTCGCAAAGTGGTTGCTGAAGATCCTCAGGTAGTTCCACACAGTTTATGAAGGATGTTATTTCGAGACTTCAACTTTTGTGCTAAGTTCAGGAGGTGTTGTTTGAAGGATAGTGTACGGTCCAAGATGACACCAAGGTATTTTGGGTTCCAGTTATGACGAAGAATTCTTCCTCTGAAACTAACATTCAGTTTCACGTTCGCCAAACGTATATTAAAGTGAAAGCAAGACACTTCTGTTTGACTTGCACTGGGTTGAAGTCTCCAGATTTTGAAGTAATCTTCCAGTAAAGACAGGTCTTTGGTCAGAATCTCTTCAGTCATCTCTATTACCTGATCTTGTACAGCTAGAGCCAAGTCGTCGGCATAGCAGAGGTTTCTGGATGAAGTGTCAGGAAGGTCAGAGAGATATAAGTTGAACAATAATGGTGAGAGAACTGATCCTTGGGGCAATCCGTTGTTTAGCTTCCTATCCTTGCTTATCTTGCATCCAGTGATTACTTGGAACTTCCGATCACTTAACATGTTGTTAATCAGTTGAGCCATCTTTCTGCATGGTATGATACGAAGAAATTTGTAGATAAGGCCTTCCCTCCATACAGTGCCAAAGGCAGCAATAAGATCAACAAATGCTACAGATATTTTCAGCTTCATTTGATATCCTGCCTCAATGAAGGATGTAAGAGACAATACTTGGTCACAGCAGCTACGTCCTGGTCTGAAGCCTGCCTGTTCAACTGGAATGTGCTCTAGGATTGCGCTACTTATTCTATTATATATCAACTTTTCAAAAAGTTTGTAGCAGCAGCTAAGAAGGGCGATGATAGCTTTCTACCTTGTTGCTGGGTTTGCCAGGTTTCAGAATAGAAATTATCTTTGCCTTCTTGAACTCCAGTGGAAGTTGACCAGTCAGCAGGATGTCAGTAAAGAACTCTGCCAACCATTTCTTAGCATATCGTCCCAAATGAATAAGAAATTCTGGATGGATGCCATCGAAACTAGGTGACTTAAAATGTTTGAGGTCCTTCAGTCCATGTCTGTGTCTAAAACTGTGAAGGGATGTGCATATTCAGATGAGGGAGATGATGTCTTTTTCAAGTCACGAAGCTGCCGTCTGATATGTTTGGTATGTTTCTTGTCGGGAGGCACTCTTGATGTGGTAATGATGTGGGAAGCAATTTGGTCAGGTGTTACTCCTGAAGGTTTTCTGCATACTGATCCACTTCCTCCCAATCTCCTCAGAAGACTCCATGCTTCCCTGCTGGAGTGGGTGAAGTCCATACTTTCAACTGTGTCTGTCCATTTCTGCCTTCAAGATAAGTCTAAGTTGGTCAAAAGTTCTGTAGCTATCTCATGGTCACTACTTTGCTGGAATTGTTGGTACAGTGTTTCACTTTCATCACTCCATCCTGGGATATATTCTTTTCGATATCCTCTTGGCATACACTTTTTAGCTGTTGTTGTTACTGCACAGATGAACCGATGGTAGTTCTTATGAGATGGAGGGATCCAGCGAATGCACTTGTCCAGTTCCCTCGAAAACTTTGCCCAGTCAGCTTTCTGGAAGTTGTAGAAAATCTCCGTCCACCCAGGAAAATTTTCAGCTTGGGGAATAGATGAAAGTCTGATGGTGCCAAATCAGGTGAATAAGGTGGATGTGGCAACAATTCGTACCCCAGTTCATGAAGTTTTGCCATGGCAATAACACTTGTGTGCGGCGGAGCATTGTCCTGATGAAAGATGACCTTTTTCCTTGCCAAACCAGGCCTTGTTTCGCGTATCTTTTCCTGTAGTTGGTCTAGGAGGTTTGCATAGTATTGCCCCGTAATTGTTTGGCCAGTAAGAAGATAATCCATCAGCAGAATGCCTTTTGCATCCCAGAAAACTGAGGCCATGACCTTTCCGGCCGAACGCACTGCCTTTGCTTTCTTTAGTGGTGGTGAATAAGCACGTTTCCACTGCTTTGACTACTGTTTTGTCTCTGGGGTATAGTAGTGGACCCAAGTTTCATCTGTAGTCACAAACCGGCGCAAAAAATCTTGTTGGTTGCACTGAAAACGGGTCAGACTTTGTTCGGACATTTCCAGTCTGGTGTGTTTATTGTCCAATGTCAAGAGCCACGGCACCCATCTTGCGGATAATTTTTTCATACCCAATTCTTCGGTTAAAATATAATATACCCATTCAGAAGACATCCCTACAGCTTCAGCAATCTCCTGCACTTTCAGTCGACAATCCTCCATGACCATTTTATGCACTTTTGCGATAAATTCTGGGGTCGTAACACTTTTTGGCCGTCCACTACGCGGATCATCATCCAAGCTCTCCCGACCAAATTTACACTCGCTGGTCCACTTGGCAACAGTTTAAAATGAAGGAGCAGAGTCCCCCAGTGTGTTCTGAAAGTCTGCATGAATTTCCTTTGCTTTCATTCCTTTCTTTACAAAGTATTTAATCACTGCTCGAATCTCAGTTTTTTCCATTGTTACAAATCGCTACGCGGGAACAACAAGAAAGAGTCGTCACTACCACACTCCTGCAGCTAGAGCACTAACGCGCTACGTGTTCACTCACAAAGGATGTGTGATTATTGCGCAGGAACCTCGTTGCTGTAGCACTGACATCTAGCGGTGATTCCGAGAACTTTTCATACCGTCCTCGTACTTCCTCTGGCTCTGGTTGCCCTGTATGGTGCTCGAATCATACAGTGGGATCCTGCCTTTTTTACATTCCCCTCCACCATGCTTGTACACAAGATAAAGTCTGTATACAGGGTTATTCACCTAACATGTTACACAGAAATAACTTCTAAACCATTAAAGATATCGGCATTCTGTTTTCATATTCGTAAATGGTACCCAGGGTCTTATAAAATAACATGCTACTTAGTCTTGTGGAGTGATTAATAAGAACAGCATGCGCTGTTTTGCATGCCGCATCAGACGGCGTGAAGTCGGGCAAGGACATATTGAGGCGCAAGCTGCTTCCTGGCCTTGATTCCAGCCACAGAACGGATACCAGGCATGTACTGTAAACATAATGTGATGTACCGTAACATACCCCGGGTGTGCAACGTTATTGTATGACTGGCGAACACACAACGTGGAAGGGGGATTAAAGTTGTATTGTTTTGTTTTGACACATAATAGGTTGCGCTCAGTTTAGCATTTTTTCTCACGGATGGGAATGGGAAGGATATGGAAAGAAGTCGGCCGTGGCCTATCACAAAGGTACCTATCCGGTATTTGCCTGGTGTTGAACATGGGACACCATGAAAATCACTTTCAGGTTGGGCGAGGCGGGGCTCGAACCTACGCTTTCCCGAATGCACGCTACTACAGTCGTGCTGGAGCTCTGCGGAGATTAATGCACATGCTGTTCTTATTTATATCTCAAAAAGTAATTGTCCGATTTTGAAAATACGTATTTGAAATTGTACGCAGTTGATCTTTTAGGCCAGCTGTATGAATTTGTGCCGTTCCATTTAAAAATATGGAGTTAGTATCAATATCTCTGTTGTTAATCACCCCCATGAGACTAAGTAGCACGTTATTTTACGAGACCCTGCGTACCATTTACGAATATGAAAACAGAATGCTCATATCTTTAATGGTTTCGAAGTTATTTTCGTGTAACATGTTAGGTGAATAACCCTGTATACAGGAAGCATTGTCAGATACCTCCCTTGTTGCATTTTTAAAACACATTCTCTTTTTTCATAATTCTCATTCTGTTTTCCCTTAGGCTATATAAAGCCCAATAACTTTGTTCCAAATGATCTCAGAAATGATCCAAATGATCAATGGATTTGATCAACTTTTTTAACTTGATAGTAATTTTGTGGTATTTTACTACACATATACCATTACACTATTTTTGGCCTGCGAATATCACAACCTCTATGCGTCTCCTGTATGCACAGTATGTGGCACTGGTGCTTCCTGCATAGTTCTTGTAGCAGTTCTTCTTTGGCTGATGTAATGCCTTCTATGTTAACAGAGATAATCGTTTACTGTGGCCCTGAAAGTCTCCACCAGGAACAATCTTTTACGGAAACTGGCTGGATCACAGTGGGGTAGCCAACCTGAAACCATCCGAACTTCTGCAATGGCACTATGCTATTCTGCGGCATAGTATGCGTGTCCTGTCTGGTATAATTCAACATATGCCAAACAGGTGGATATAGCTCTCAATGAAACTTGCAGAATTATAACAGGTTGTTTGAAATCCACTCCAGTTGAATGGCTCTACCACCTTGCAGGAATAGCACCTCCTACTGTTCGAAGAGAAATAGCTGCGAACAAGGAAAGAAAGACAGTGGAACAGGAAAGGACCCATCCTCTATATGGGCATGAACCGCATCTGCAACGTTTAAAGTCAAGAAAGAGTTTTCTCAGAACTTCAAAGGAACTTAGAACCACTACTGAAAAAGCCAGGTTGCAATTATGGAGGGCTACATCCTACCTTCCTCCTGGCTGGATAAGATTTTCTGAAACTCTACCTCCTGGCTACAATGAAGAATGGATGACCTGGAAGTCCCTGACTAGACTGAGATCTGGAGTTGGCAGATCCAAGGTTAATTTGGCAAGATGGGGCTACAAAGATCAAGAAGAAATCCAGTGTGACTGCGGAGAAGACCAGACCGTCCAACATATGCTCCAGTGTCGACTATGTCCAGCCTCCTGCACAGAAGATGAACTATATCAAGCATCAAAAAAGTGCATTGGAAGTGGCCAAGTTTTGGGCAAATGTAATATAGTAATTATAACTGTGTACAACATGTATGTTTCTGATACGAGAATAATAATAATAATACCATTACACTACCTGAGACCTGGATTAGCCTTCCTAAAGTATACAAAAAATATTGAAAAATGTAATTACAAAGAGGTATCTTTGAGAACCCCACATATTCCAGAGGTAGAACTTTATTTTCACTAAAGCAGCTGTGGTGAAATAATGACTCACAATTACATTTTGATTCGCTATACATTTCTCTTGTTTTTAACCCTTCCAAAACCCCCATCCCTTTTCTGGTCAACAGTCAGCCTCATGTTTATGTATTTGATGTGCTGCTAGGTGTGAGACTGTTGCTTCACTTCCCTTTTGTGTTTTCTGCGCTTAGATACCTTAGGTGCTATGCACGTTTCATAACCTAGATTTACAGTGACTGGGCACAAAATCACATGGCTGCACTAGAGTCATTTCTTCTTCCCAGCCTGTTCCCCTTTACCTAGGATCTGAAATGTGTATGGATTTAGCCCAGTTTTACGGTTGGATGCCCTTCCTGATGCCAACCTTATTAGGAGGGAGGTATTCACTATTGCATGTTGCTGTGGTGGTATGTAGTGTAACATGTTGTATTTAAACTATTGGCGATACTGAGCTTCACTTCCCCTTTGTGTTTCCTGCCCCTAGATATGTAGGTGCTTTGCATGTTGCATAATCTAGATACATGGTGACTGGGCACACCATCACATGGCTGCACTAGAGTCTTTTCTTCTTCCTGACCTCTTCCCAATTTCCTGGGGTCAGGACTTTGTGTGGATTAAGCTCATTTTTATGGCCGGATGCCTTTTCTAATGCCAACCCTATGTGGAGGGATGTGTTCACTATTGCATGTTTTTGTGGTGTTTGTAATGTAATGTGTTGTATGTAAATGAAGATGTGTATTACGACAGACACAAAGCCCCCATGCTAGAGGAAGTAACCTGACAAAATTGAAATCCCCTGACCAGGCCAGGAATCAAACCTGGTACCCTCTAAACCAAAGGCCACTATGTTGACCATTCAGCCAACAGTCAAGACTGGGCTGCACTAGCCACTAACAAATCATTGTTACACCAGCAAAAACGGCTAAGTTATTATGTTAACAGAAAAATATATACCCGTGATAGATGCATTGTTATAAAAGATAGTTCTTTAAGGTAACTCGCACAATATTGAACCTTAGATGATGAAACCTTACTGGTCAAAGTTCTTAGTTGAAATATTTTACATAACAGTTTTCACTGGCACGATGATATAAACAATACGACGTTCAAAAAAAAGTTATTTTGTTTACTATGCAATCTGCAGTGTCAATAAATGGTATTTTGAATAATTTCAAATTTAGTGTTCAAAATATCTGTTACAGTTGTTAGTGAAGTTACGGTAGGTAGCTTTTATACTTGTATTTCTAATTAATTTATTCCTGTAATTGGATTTTTTTTTCTTCCCCCCACCTTTCATTGAATCATAGATAGTACAGGAGTTTGTTAAAATTCTAACGTACTGAAAGGTGGAAAAAATATATTATTCCAATAATAAGAATAAACATTTTTGTCATTTAAAAGTCAGTATGGAACCAAAAATGAAATTCATCAATTGTAATAGTATTTCTAAGCAGCAGTGATGGCCATGATCAATAAGGTGTCAAGTCTTTATGGTCTGATGTCTTGGTTAGCCTGTTCGAGTCCCATTGGAGAGAAAAATGTTCACCATCAGAATCTTGACTGGCAGGGTAAAAGAGGTGGTGGTATATAATTCCTTATCACTAGATTGTGCGCAAAAAGTTTGGGTTCAATTCCTAACCTCTTTGCAGTGCTTATACACAGTGAGGACATATAATGCTGTCAGTGGCAAATATAGAATATATTTTTTGGGGGGGGGGGGGGGGGGGGCAAGATTGATGTAAGGTTAGGTTAAGTAATTTTAAGAGGTCAGGCGATTTCAAACACTTTAGAAAGGAAAAAAGGAAACATTGATTTGGGCTGATACATACATACATCAATGGTTACAAAACGAAGTCCAGGTTTCTTATCAAGCAAACTTATCAAGAACTTCTTCGTCACTAACTATAATGTCTCTGTGGATAGAGAGTAAAGCAAGCCCGTTAAGCCTACTTTCAAATGTGCTGTTCCTTAAGTAAGTCTTCAGTCTTCTTAGGCTAGAGAAAGTTCTTTCTACGGTTGCGATAGAAACAGGAAGAACGGCGAGTAATTTGAGAAGGGTATAAATGTTGGGGAAGAAGTCTTATCACATTTTTCTAGAGAACTTACAGCCATTTTGAGAAGATTTGAAGGATTTTCCTGACTCCACTTTTCTTTCCACAACATAAACTCACTTTGCACAATCTCTTTATGTGACATATCTTCTTCGTAGAAACTAAAAGCAGCCTCCAGTGAACCAAAATCTGTTATGATACACAATTGTGGAAGGATATTTTGTAAGGATGCAACTATTTCCTTGCGAGATTCAAAGCGTTCTTTTAGTGAGTTACAAAAATCGTCCAGGTATGGCACATAAACAGCTACTCAATAGTATTCTTCTGTGGTGTAAGGGACATTGCTACGTGCTGTTTGAAGGCAGCAAATTCTTGGAATCTCTTCTTTAATGTCAAGTTTGGCAGCGAATGACTGTGCTTGATTATACAAGGCTTTAAATGAGTCATCAGCATTTGCTCTCTCCTTCGTTAGAAGGTGGAAGACACTCATGACGTTAGTCAAGGCCTGTGGAAGATCTATATTGTTGTTTTGAAACTGCTCAGATAAGTTATGCATGGTTGTTAGCATCCAGCTCAAAACAGAGTCGTGCCTTTCTACCCATCGGGTTTCGCACAATGAAATAAGTTTTTGTTTCTTTTGTTCTGGACAACATTCAGAAATCATTGATTTCAATATTTCGTTTCTTTTGGCTGATATATGAAAAAATCCACAGACTTCTTTTATGACACCCATACAGTTTCTTACAGAGGGTACTTTTTTTCGCATCTGACAAACATAAATTTAGAGTGTGTGAAGACCAATGTATACAGGGCAAACGGTAGCCCGAATTGCCCGCTCATTGTGGCAGCACCATCGTACCCTTGGTCTCTCATTTTGTTTAGGTCAAGCCCTAATGTTGACAAGGTCTCCAATATTGTGTTGGCCAAACCTGTTCCAGTGACGTCATAAACGGGGACAAATGTCAGAAAATCTTCTCTGATTTTGAAAGTTTGTTCCTCTACATAACGTGCACAGAGAGAAATCTGTTTGATTTGGCTGATGTCAGTGGTTTCATCTCCTAAAATCGAATAAAAACAGACTTTCTGACATTTTGATTGCATTAAGTGACCGAATGTGTTAATAAGTTCGTTTTGAATGAAAGAACTTGTGTACATCGTCTTCCCACCACTGGTCGTTAATTGGTCTTTAAGATTATTATCTCCACTGTTGGCTCGGTATCTCAACTACGATAGAAAATTCCCATCATTTTGGTCCGGTTCTTCAAGGCTTATACATTTTTTCCGGGGGGGGGCTAGGCCCCCTTGCCCCCCCCCCCCCCCCTTATGTACGCCCCTGAATGCTGTTAATGGTGATTTTTACATCAGATGGTGATGTTAAGTCTTGAGCAGACACCTTAGTGTTATTAAACAGGAATAGGCTATGTGCTGAATCCAAATTACACCTCCTCCATACTTCATCATCACATACTACAAAATACACGACATGCAGTCATCACTCTGGACACATTACACATATACTCGTATAATGATCTTCGCCTCTGAAGCAGGAGTAATTAACTCTTTGACCAAAGATGATGATGATGATGATATCATGTTTGTGATTTTCCCTCGCTGACACTGCGTCAACCATTTGGCATGCCAATCTCCACTTGGCTCTACCTGGCGAGTCATTTGAATTTGGCTGGACATAGCATTTGTCTTCTTGTATCCAATTAAGCCAGCTTTTCTTGGCCCTACCACATGATTGATTTCCAGGTTCGGTGAGATGAAGGGCCATCTTTATCAAGGATGTTTCTTTGCAGCAGAGAACGTGGTCATACTGTTGGAGTTTGACTTTGCTTATTTTGTCTGTGTTCGGAATGACGCTCAAGCTGTTTTGAATGTCTATATACTTGACACCGTCTACTCTGGTCAGTCCAAGTGACCAATGAAGCATCCAGTGTTTGTTTGGGTTTGACTGTCACTGTCTAACATTTGGAGCCATACAGAGCAACTGGTCAAACAGCATTCTTGTAGAGTTGGGACTTAAAGCGATTGGACATCTGTCGATCACAGAGAACTCCAGTAGTCTTTTGACACTTCATCTAGGCCATATTGACTCGAGTAGGGATGTCTGGCAGTGTGTGATCTAAGGAACCAAGGTACTGGTACTTCAACTGGGCTACTTTGTTGATATCTTGGCTATCTATCTGGATGGTTTCATTGGTCTAGTTCATTCAAGGGCCTTTACAGTGTGTAGATTTATTCACTTTATGTCATCATGTAGTGTATCAGCCCATGGATGCTTTATGTCATCATGTAGTGTATCAGCCCATGGATGCTTAGGTCGTCTTTTGGGTTTCGTTCCAGTGACTTCCAGCGTGTGTCTCTGGAGGGTGGGGCGTAGAATATATCAATCCGCATTGTCCCCTGTCTGTTATAAGAGACGGAGGGAAAGGGGGCCTCTGGGGCTATCAAATTGGGAGTGTAAAGTAGCTGCTACAGAGCCTTTAGCTGAGTCTGGTATTGCTTCCATTTGTGCCAGGAACCTCACTTTCTTCTCTCTTATCTGACCTGCCTTGCTAAACTCTCGTTCTCTAACCCCGCTGGTATTAGGTTTGTGAGATGGAAAGAGTCTTTCAGTTTTTGACTTACTATGTTACCCTACTCTTTCCCTTGTTTATTTTGTCTATGATTGGAGCGATGCCCAGGCTTTTCTGTGTTCGGACTGTCACTGTCCAATGCTCTGAGCCATATAGAACAACTGGTCGAACAATATTCTTGGATACTTGGGACTTAAAGCAGTTGAACATCTGTCGATCACAGACAACTCCAGTAGTCTTTCAACACTTCATCAAAGCCACATTGACTCAAGCATGGATGTCAGGGAGTGTGTGATCTAAGGAACCAAGGTACTTAAATTAAACTACTTTGTTGATATTGTAGGGGCTGCCTGGCCGAGGCAGTAAAGGCGTGCTCAGTTCGCCCGGAAGGACGTGGGTTCCAATCGCCGTCAGGAAGTCGTAAAATTTAAGAAACAATATTTCCACTTCCGGAGGTTCACTCAGCCTACACCAAAAATGAATACCAGGTTAATTCCTGGGGGCAAAGACGGCCGGACGTAGAGCTAACCACTCTACCCCATCACGTGCCGAGGTTAACAGTGGTGGAAGCCTTTACCTTCCACTCCTCCAAGGGCCTTCATGGTCTGTACAGAGGTGATTTTGCTTCTTGGCCATCTATCTGGATGGTCCTATCAGTCTGTAGTCCATACACCATGTACTCTTTTTTTAAATTTTAATGATCAGCATAGTCCATTTTTTCCTATAAGCCTGTTCCACTTTTGAAGCTGCTTTTGATTATGATGATGATCTTCTGCCACCAACCAGATGGATTGATGTGGCAATTGGAGATATGAAGTTACTGCTTCCATACATAAGATAAATAAAAATGGCAACAGGGGTGATTCTTGGTGTACACCAGCTGGTTTTGGGAACAGGCTTGACATTCCAGTTGGGAGGTGGATAATATTGGTGGAGTTTTGATAGAGCAGCTGTATCCAGTAGACATTCTTTTTGGAATGCCATGTGACTAAGGTTCGGAAAGGCAGTGTGAATTGGCTTGTTATTCTTTTTTCCTGTGCCTCTCCATGAGCAACTGAGCCATGTTGATTGGTATCATTCATTCCACAATGCTCCATAGGCGCTTGTCTATCATTCATTCAAAGAGTTTCATAGCATGGCATAGTGGGTGAATTGATCGATAGTGCAGTAATTGATGTCTCCCTTGTCTTTCCAGATAGGAACAATGGTGCTATTTGACCAAGCTTATGATAGTTCTTCTTCTGTGATGAATTGGTTGAAGATATCTGCAATAAGCTCATTACCCTGTTGTCCATTTCCCATTCTTCAGCCAAGATATTATAATCCTTCACCAGAGATAGCATGCACAAGTAAATGACGATTGCAAACTGCCCATCATTACAGCCATTGGACTCGTATGCAAGTGCCTGGGCATTAGAAAAAAATCTTTTAAAAAAAAGGCATGCATGGTGATTATCAAGTAAATGATGGCTGAGGCACAGAGGGAGACCCAGTGAAAATTAAATTACTTGTAATAATTTTTGTTCTTCATCAATGTCATGCTCATCAGGTCTGTCGGCATATTGACAGGGTCTGCTATGTGGCTCCGATGTCTCTGTTTCATTTGGGGGCCTTTACAGAGTGCAGATTTGCTCACTTCACAATATGTGTCACTGGATGATGGGGCACAGAATATATCCATCCACATTGTCCCCTGTCTGTTACAGGATATGAAGGGAAGAGGGGCCGCTGGGGCTATCAACTTGGGAGTGTAAAGTAGCTGCCACAGAGCCCCTAGCTGAGTCTGGCATTGCTTCCTATTGTGCCAGGATCCTCACTTTTTCTTTCTTATCTGACCTGACTTGTTCAACTCTTGTTCTCTTCTAACCCTGATGGTATTTGTTTTGTGAGATGGAGGGAGTCTTTCATTTTCAGACCCAGTGTTACCTACTCTTTCTCTTGTTTATACACTTTCTACCAAAAAGTAATTGGGCACCTGTGCACAATGTTTATTCAGTGGTTGTCACCGCATTAGAACCTCGTATTGCCACCTCTTATCGTTGTTAACAGCAGCCATCCTCTCCAGCATGTTCTCGACTATTGTGTACTGGACATCCACTGGGACTCGTCACCATTCTGAGAGTTGAACAATGGATTTTGGCTCCTTACAAGACCTCACCTGACAGTCCAATTCATCCCAAAGATGTTCTGTTGGATTTAGGTTGGGACTCTGAGCAGGCCATTCCAGTTGACGAACATTGTTGTCAGCGTACCACTGCATATTAGCCACCAAAACATGGCATCTAGCATTGTCATTGCAATAGCATTGATTCCATTCCATAAAAATGACACCACAGTGTTGCGAGCATTTAATTAGTCAGAATGTTACAATATGCCTCTGTGTTCATGCTTCTATGAACGGACAAACAGCAGCGGTCCCATGCTGAAGTACGAGAAACAGTTCCACATCTTTATTCCACCATCAGCAAATTTCCTGATTGGCACTATACTCCCTGGCAGAAGCCATTACCCTGGTAGACGCCACCTTCATGCATGTTCATCGGACCGAAATAATGTGAATCTTGGTTCTTTACTCTGCAGAACCAATTTCCACTACTGCATGTCCAGTTGCATTGGTCCAAACACCACCTGAGTTGCCGAGCTTTATTGTCTTTCCTGATGTTGGGCTTATGTGCCACTGCCCTTCCGGAATATCTGAGTTGGTGGGCGTCTGTGTGCAATTCCAATGGAAACAGATACTCCTGTTGCTGCATGAAACTCCTGTTGATAGTTACCATCGGTTATGTCCTGATTTTGACAATTTCAGGTTTCTACAAGTTCTGTCAGTAATAATTTTAGGTTGTTCAGGTCATGCACCATTGGTACAATGCCCATCGACCTTGCACTTATCCAGGATGAATGCTACTGTTGATTTGGGCCTGTTTAACTTCAGTGCAATTGCCCTTCTAGACTGCCAATGACCGGGTGGGTTGACTTTGCAGTTAGGGGCACGCAGCTGTGAACTTGCATCCGGGAGATAGTGGGTTCAAACCTCACTGTCGGCAGCCCTGAAAAAGGTTTTCCGTTTTCACACCAGGCAAATGCTGGGGCTGTACCTTAATTAAGGCCACAGCCGCTTTCTTCCCACTCCTAGGCCTTTCCTATCCCATCATTGGCATAAGACCTATCTGTGTTGGTGCGACGTTAAGCCAGTTGTAAAAAAAACCAAGAAAAAAGAAAAAAAAACAGACTGTCCATGAGGTGGCAGCCCACAATCATGCCCTTATTTATAACTTTGTACCTTGTGCCATTTCCTTTTCAGCTGGTTCTCGTGTGTTCTGAAGGATATGAGAGCCAAACAAGTCAGCTGACGTACTAAATTACCAACCGTCATGGGTGCCCAATTACATTTTAGTAGATAGTGTGTTTTCATTTGAAGGGTAGGATATTTTCTCTTCTGATTAGAGTTTAAAAAGGATGGTTATCTAATTGTACCTTAAAACAGTATTTACCACCACCACTTCTAATGTGTAACCCAGCTTTGCAATTATATTTGATCCTGCTTGCAGCAAATATCAAAAACATTGTAGTTGATTTTAGCTGTTCTTTCAATCAAAGATGCTTATCATTGTTCAACTCTTCATCCAAGGCAGCGCTATTCCTTGCATTAAATTCTTTAGTAAGTTAACAATCGTCAGCAATTGTTGACTATAGATATTTAAACATTTTTTTAACTTTAATTTTTTCGATTTTGCGATATCATCATCATCATTTCCTATTATCCAGCTGTAGCCAGGTAGGGGCAAATATGGTTCCTCCCCACTTTCTTCGGTCTTTCCATCCCTCCTCCTCCAACACTTTGTCCCAGTCCAGGTTTCT
Source organism: Anabrus simplex (assembly GCF_040414725.1). Classification (NCBI taxonomy): domain Eukaryota; kingdom Metazoa; phylum Arthropoda; class Insecta; order Orthoptera; family Tettigoniidae; genus Anabrus; species Anabrus simplex. Next base: position 176,395,458 of record NC_090269.1, read on the forward strand.
TTCTCTAATACTGCGTTGGATTGTCTTCTTCCATCTCAGTCATGGTTGCGCGCGGCCTCTCATTCCTTGCATTTGCATTTCCATCACCTTTTTCTGGCATTCATCACTCATTCGCTTTATGTGCCCAAACCATCTTAATAGACTCTTCTCTATTCTATTATTCATTTTTTCCACTTTAATTTCTTCCTGGATTTTCTCATTCCTTCTTTTGTCTCTTCTACTCTTCTGTATCGTACTCTTCAAGAACTTCATATTGGCTGCCCGTATTCGACTCATCTTTTTTTGCCACTGTCCAAGTTTCTGCTCTGTAAGTTGTTTTGGGTACGTAATACATCTTGTACATAGTTTCTTTTGCTTCCATTGGCACATCTTTGTCCCATAACATGTTTCTTACACTGTGATAGAAACAGTTTCCAGCTTGAATCCTCTTACTAATTTCGGCATCCCATCGAGCATTCTCCATTAATTCACTCCCCAGGTATTTGAACGTTTCCACTACTTCCAGGGGCTTGTCTGCAACCAGTGTGGTTTCAGACCACAGAGGGGCTGTCAGGATCAGATTTCCAGTATGTGCCAGGTAATTGAAAATGTTAGGAGAGGAATAGACAGTTGTGTTTATGTTTCATAGATCTAGAGAAAGCATCTGACAGGGTACCGAGAGAAAAGATGTTCACCATACTGGGGGACTATTGAATTAAGAGTAGCTTATTAAAATAAATCGAAGGTGTTCCGAGGTATCTGTGGAACAGCAGAGGTGAAAGAAGGTGCGGGGGTGAACAGGTCTCAGGCTACGAAATTAAAGTTAATTAAAATTTTAACAAGGTTATATTTTCTTTGCAAAATCAAGAAATAACAAGAATGGCAGGTACAGAGTAGCAAAGCCACTATTCGAGAATGTACAACTACAGAGTTACAGGATTTGGGCTCCGAGAGCCAGACACACAATTCTTGAGCAATTAGCCCAACTTTACGATATACAGAATTCAACAAAGGGGCAGAAGACCCCAATCATGCCCAGGAGCACTTGCTCCCAATTACACAGTAAAGCCTCCTCGAGGCACGCAGAACCAAATTTCAAAAAGTGCAAACCGCTCTCAACGTTCAAGCCTATCAAAGGCCACACCAGATTCCACCTTCAAGCTGTCCTCTAAGGACATAAACACAGGGGTAAAATACCCAACCTACTGAGGCCTATTAAGAGAGAAAAGGTTAATTACATGGCCTCTAAAATACCAATTTGAGAGGAGGCGATCTGCACTCCTAATACATTTGTTTAAAACCTACTTGGCACTAGGCCGTTAATGCAAGGGCTAATCCCATACTAAAGAGGTGACTTTTAGAAGGAAACAATTTACATTACGTTAAGGAAGAAACGGTTGTGAAAAATAAGTTCACCTCAATGCAATATGAGTGGGAGCTCGAGAGGGTTAAGCACTCTCTATCCCAATATGTAGCTTAAAAGAGAATAGATACTAAGTGACTTTACATTATTAAAGGAAAAAACCAAACCAAACCCCATGGCACTACAGCCCTTGAAGGGCCTTGGCCTACCAAGCGACCGCTGCTCAGCCCGGGGGCCTGCAGATTACGAGGTGTCGTGTGGTCAGCACGACGAATCCTCTCGGTCGTTATTCTTGGCTTTCTAGACCGGGGCCGCTATCTCACCGTCAGATAGCTCCTCAATTCTAATCACGTAGGCTGAGTGGACCTCGAACCAGCCCTCAGGTCCAGGTAAAAATCCCTGACCTGGCCGGGAATTGAACCCGGGGCCTCCGGGTGAGAGGCAGGCACGCTACCCCTACACCACGGGGCCGAAGTTACATGGAAAAGGCTTCGGACCTGCCCCGAGAGTTAAACTGCTGAGCTAGCAAGAAAAGAAGTTATTAAAAGGCCATTACCTTGTGGATGAACTGCTGCCCGAAGAAAGAGGCACTTCCCGCCCCCTGCTACGTACTTTACACACTGAAAGATGTTACTGAAGTGGCGCAGAGACCCGAAAATCAGCAGTTTATATACTCTCGCGGAAAGTTCGAGGCGTTTCAGGAATGAGAACACCCTCCCACAAAAACTTTATTGGCTAGGGTTAAACAACATATCCAATTTGAGGAAGATACACCTGATTGGTCATAAATTAATTAAAGAAATTCGGGATTGGCTAAATTCAAAACAAGGGGAAAGAAAGGGTTATACAGCCAACTTAAACAATAACAGAAAGAAATTTAACAAGGAACAAACTTTTGAAATAAAAATTTCTCCAAAAAACAGTTCTTTCACTTCGCACTAGGGTGCACCATTGTAGTTCTTCAGTAGTGTCCTCTAGAAGAGAATGTTCACACTTCTTACTACAGGCAAAACAAAAATACATCGAAAACGACCCAGTTCAGAAACTTCAAAATTTCCAAATTAACACCTTAGATAAAGTTCAGACTTCCTCCAGTAGGGGAGTTTCAACAGGCGCAAAGTTTGAATTAGTGGCGTGGAGGTGTACCGCCCGGTACAGAAGGCATTCATGTTGACAATTGGGCTGCGGTGAGAATTGATGATAGAATGAGTTCTTGGTTCAGGGTACTTACAAGGGTTAGGCGAGGCTGTAATCTTTCATCTTTTCTGTTCGTAGTTTACATGGATCATCTGCTGAAAGGTATAAAGTGGCAGGGAGGGATTCAGATAGGTGGAAATGTTAAAGAGAACAATAAAACTTTGATTTCCACCTATTCAATACTTTAAAAGCAATTATAAAATTAGGAACTCATCCTTATTTTATTGCTAAATTATTAAAAACATAGAACATGTTTCGTTCAATTATTGAACATCTTCAGCTATACACATTTTTAAAAAGGTTAAAATTGGTAACATTATTCTAATAATTTGCAAGTCCGACTCGTTGGCTGAATGGTCAGCGTACTGGCCTTCGGTTCAGAGGGTCCCGGGTTCGATTCCCGGCCGGGTCGGGGATTTTAATCGCTTCTGATTAATTCTTCTGACTCGGGGACTGGGTGTTTGTGTCCGTCCCAACACTCTCCTCTTCAAATTCAGACAACATACCACACTACAAACCACCACAGAAACACGCAATAGTTATTACATCCCTCCATATATAGGGTTGGCGTCAGGAAGGGCATCCGGCCGTAAAACAGGGCCAAATCCACATGTGCGAACCAGTTCGCACCCGCGACCCCACAGGTGTGGGAAAAAGCGGTAAGAAAAAAAAAAAAAATTCTAATAATTTGCAACTTATTGTTTAACTGCTAACAGACCTAATCATAATAACTATTAAAATTCTTTTGAATATAAAACATTATCTATTACGTCGTCTTATTAAATTAATATCACTATTTGTATTGTTTGAAAGTTTAAAAACTTTGTTCTAAATTTGAAATACAATGTCACAAGTTAGTTTAAAGTGCAACAAATTTATAAATAATAATCAACAGTGTGCTTCATTTGGTTAATTTACAGAAGAAAAAAATGTTAGTCACACCCAAACTCAACTGTTTTGAGAGTGCACTAAGATTTTATATTCATAAGGTACAAAGTGTGGTAAAGTTCACGCCAATGGTAGCAAAAAGATTTTAATGTGTATCCAACAAATAATTTTAGGATATTCAACAACTTCAACAGATTATGAATGTATTTATATCTGACTAACTGACTATCTGACTAACATAACAGAAGAATGTACCTGAGGCTACTTTCACCACACAAAACAAAAATCTTCACACTCCACTTCGTAGGCTTATTGTGAATAAACTATTTTACATTGAGCTGGCCTTTGAATGGAACCATCTGTTCATCAACGCTAAGATTTTCTTCCAGCTGAAGTTTCTGACACCTTTCCCTTAGAGCATTGTAGATTGGTCTGACGTCATATTGTCAGCAATAACAGGGATTCGAAACCTCTCTTCCCAATACATTTTTACCCTGGGATAACTCATGATAGCCATAAGAAGATGAATTCCAAGGAAAGTGTTCATTTCTTCTACTGTAGTTGGTTGAAAATTTGCAACATTGTTTTGAAATGCATACAAATTAGTACAATAAACCATAACATTTAAGAGCTCTGGATGGAAATATTGCTCAAAAAATATGCTGGGCGCTCGAATCTCTTTGGTACTTGAATATTCAATGTGAAAGTGGTGGTGTCTGAAACATTGCATCAGGAATCCATGTTATACCTTTTTCTCTGTGAGACATTGTGCTTCAAAATACTTCCTTTGGAATTCCTTAGCTGTCATGCACGTGCTCGAAAGCTGAGGCTCACTTTCATGTAACACTGCAACTGAAGCAATACTTGTCCCCATTTCCATTCTCATCTGCTCATGACAATGATTTTCACCCAAATCAGAGGTATATCCGTTATGTAAGACACATTCTTGGATGTTATTTTCTTCCAAGTTACTGAGTAGGGAACCCACCACGAGAAGATCGGGATTTTCCGTCAGGGAAATATCTGCGATTCCGTAAAAAAAGGAAAAAAAGAGGTAAAAATGCATTAGAAATTGATATCAATAAAGTTTAATTACAGTATGACGAACCTTAGTTATGCTGATTTATCTAATATCTTTATCTTACCTTCAGGTTCTTCGAAATGCGTAGCTCATCTCCTTCAACATCACATAAATTCTCAATATCAGATACATCTCCATTTTCAAGTAATTCGAGGTTTTCGTCTGCATTTAGCTTCCTTTTATCTGGCCTAATTGCAGGGTCATCCTTGTTCTCAGACCAGCAATACTCACGATCCATGCTTGCAGAGGGTAACAACTACAGTATACACATTACTTCGTGCGTAAACTGGTATTTTCTTTGTTGAAGTTATATGTAATAATGCCTACTGTCAGTCATGTTGTCCTAGATCTAGCACGATATTTTAAAAACATCTGCAGCTGACCATTATACTGATTCATAGTTTCTAACAATGTGTCTTGAAAATATAAAGCCTCCCCTCAAAAATTTCTCCTTTTCTATAGCTATTCTAAGTATATAAACACGTTTCAAAGAAAGATGGTTTTGTATAATCGATATACTTGATGCAACGGCATATTTGATTCATTGTTTCTGCATACATTTCGTACCTACAGAGGGCATAATATATAATCCATAGAGTTGTTGTTTAAGGAACAGTATACTGGTAGGGCAAGAGTCTATAGCTTTTCAAAGATGATTATGGTGAATGGAAATCAATCGTCCTATATCTAGGACATTATGACTGAAAGGTATATGCAGTTTGTGTTCATAACATATCTATGTAACTGATAGAGTTAGGATATTGAAATATCACTCATAATCTTGTGTCAGATTACTGAAAACTTTGTCAGTATTTTTTTGTAAGTGTAAGTATTGTGTGTTTTACAGGAACACCACCTCCAAAGAGCCATCTGCACAGGATTAATCATCCCTACGCCTGAAGTTACTGATCTGACCGACATGGAGGCATATGACAGGCTATACCCTGTCGATTACAAACTGCCTCGTCAGCTCATCCATATGCAACGTGAGTTTCAGAACTGTACTGTTTCTTTCTGAACTGAAGCTTATGTCTAAGCTATACCAATTTTGTATATGGTGCTCACAAAATACATCTTGCCACAATTCTAAAATTGGAGAATGGGATGAGGGTATATGCTTATTGTTGTTATTTTTGGCACTTGTCGATCAGGTGTTAAGCAGAAAATTTTTATTTTCTTGTTCAAAACTCTCAAAATAGGCCTAGGTGAAAATCTTATCACGTGGAAGGTAGGTGTAATATGAGATCACAATTTGGAAGAATTTCAGCACCAGTGACTTAAATTCTTATCTTCTTCCTCTTGGTTCATACAGCTACTTACAGGTAGACCTCATTATATACAATAGTCTCTACCAGGAAATGATTATGGGGCCAGAGCATGGGAAGGATCTCAGGTAGTGTGCGGTTACTTATTGGAGCAGGTACAGAGAAGGATATTTTCACAGGACGAATAATAGATGGTAAAATCTTTTTGACAATATTTATTGAAACTTTCATGTAAATCACCCTGCAGTTAAATTGTCAAAATTGAATTTTCAGTCAACCTTTTCAAAATGCAAAAATGAAATATCAGTGCTGTTATATTCTGAGACATCTACTCGATGTTAAAAATGTCCAAAATGAATACCAATTTTCTGAGATCATAAACACCCTACAGTTCATCTAGGATCTCTTATATGGATTTAAATTCCAAAATAACACTTTGTGCATAGTACTTCATTTAACCAAATTGTGTAAAAACCAAGTCCATCACTTGTGAGGCAAACCTACAGTTTTTCTAAGATTTTTAAACGTAATATTAACACACACTTCCCTTAATAATCTGATAGTTCAAATAAAAGTTTTCACTCACTTGCTGTTTACTCCTAGAGTTCGTCTAAATTGATTTTATAAGAAAAGAAAATAGTGCACTTGCTTTATGGCAAACCCTACAGTTCGTCTAACTGAAATGACTTCAGTTTATAAAAGATTTTAAAAAGAAATCTACAGTTCAAAAACAAGACATGAAGTCTTCTTGAATTATTAGGATTGTAGGATTAAAATTCACACGAAGCACTTTTCTTGTGATGAATGTAGCACTATCAATGTTTGAGTGCTTTGCTAAAAGTCAGTCAGTGTCTAAGTGGAATTACTCACTCACAAAATATACCGATATGAAAAACACTTATATCACCTGTAATCTGCTTATAAGGATTGATGAAGTACTGTCCTGCGGCTTGGTGACTGGAACTTTCTGCAGTGTGCAGCCAAGACTCGAACTCAGCACCAGCAGCGTGACACGTCCATTCAATGTAGACACCACGTTATTATCCCTCGTTGGAATCACGATTAATCCCTCGCTGGATACCACAAATGAAGAAACCACGTTTAATCCCACGCTGGAAATGACGTTCTACGCAGTGTAATATCACGATACTTCCGATGTTCTTTTTAAAGAGGAATGTTGAAACACGGAAAGTTCAATTGGCACAATATAATGGGTTGTAGAACTCTTAATTATCGTTAAGATTGGTATTTTACACTGACACAGGTGTTAATGCATAGTTCATATTCTCACTTTTTGTTTTATGATGTTAAATACGTGACTCAGAATATCACAGTCTATGCTATAGTATGATCCATAAGTCAAGTGAATGCAGTAATGACCTACAGTCGTTTTCAAAAATGGAAAAAACAGTCTTTCACTCACAGTTTATAGAATAGGAATCGAACATTGTCACAGTTCATAATGGTCACTGATTACGTCTTAGGTTCAATTGTAGAATAATCATCACAGTCCATGAAACAATCGAGAAAATGTCGTTAATATCACTCCTATAACAGTCTCTGGAATAATAATGTCCATAGATTAAGAAGTTTTTATGGCTGACTTTGCATGACACGAGTTCATATCACCTAATATTGCCATAAAAAGTCCTTAAAATTCAGTTCGTTTCTCAAGGTAATAATCGAAATTTCAAGAAAATACATGAAAAATAGTCACATTTAGTCCTGTTATTTGTTGAATATTTAGTGGAATAGTATTTCACACAGTTTCACACTAGTACATGAGAAATGCGTTTCAGAATCAATTAAATTGTCATGAATTGGAAGTTCAGTTTATCACACACAATGTCCTAGTATGCTGTTATTGTCAATGACAAAGTTCAAAATTACGAGAGATTGACAAAGTCCACAATACCATCAACTGCTAAATTAATCACTTGAAATCCCAATTATACTTCAGTGCACAGTCTCTATCGTAAATTCACTTAGTTAAGATGTTCGCAAATCTTATACAGTGACGATTTAGTCGGAGAAAATTTTATAACAATCACACGCCTCGACACGGCTGAAACTTCACTTGTGATTTCCTTGCACACTTTCAAAGTTCTAGAGTGTAACTTTTATGTCTCTCGCGAAGCGCGACGGAGCATACTGACGTCTTGTCATGATCGTAGAATTTAAGATACACTGACTATACCCTCGGTTCGTCGACCTATTTATATCTGGCTGGGAGCTGCACTCTGAGTCAGGTGACAGAGGGGTGATAATACTTCCCAAATTTCAACTCGTTATATCTTTGAAACCACTGGACAGATTGATCTCAAATTTGCAGGGTTGTACTTTTAAAATGTGAGCTACAATTTGGTGTTAGTCTCATATTTATTGGTTAAGTCGTTGAGAAATTAAAAAAATAGTTTCGAGATATTTCTGCGGGGAGGTAAGCTACAAGCAGTTCTGACATCACTCGACCTTGCCCCTCTCATGCTGTCTTCTTCACGCAGTTCAGTAGGGACGAGAACATTCTCTCGCACAGCTGTTTGTACGTCGTAACTTAGCCGTTCGCTCATGAATAAAGATTTTATAACTCATATGTGCCAGGGCCTATGCCTTCCTGGTACATTACGTTCCGCAGAATTGCCGAGCATACCAAATTCACGTAAATCGAGTCATTTTATATGTAAAACATAAATATATAAAATTTAAAATTTTAATGTATTGAATAGGTGATTTTATATAAACTATTTAGCATCCTACATATAGTGTTAGGTTTCCATTTACTCACATACGAATTTTAAAATAGCAGGGATTATTAGTATTTCTTTTACAAAAAATAACCATTATCATGTTTCTGAAATGCATTTTACACTAAAAAATGTAACACTGAAACACACAATAATAATTAAATTTTGCATACAAGCTTTTGGCTTTAGCTTGAATAGCAGCTCAATAGACAGGCATGTGTTGTTGGTTGCGATGCCCAATCCAATCCATTCTTTCCATTGCTTCTGAGTGAGATTTGGTCACTCTAGTCACACTTAAGTTAGTAAAAGATTGAGCAGTTTTTTGAACTGATTCCGCATTGTCATGAATAGTTCTCACAGTGGATTCATTAAGTGCCAAAGCATGCAGATTGTCAACAATACGCTCACCTTTTTCATAGTGATCCAAAACTTCTTTGTTTCTAACGAATATAACTTCAACAGGCACACTTTCTTTCCTTTTATCCAGCGTTTTAAATATACCTGTCAAGTGCAACTTCACAGCTATACTGTCCGGAACTGATGATTCACGTCTTGACGAACACGACAGAAGATCCGCGTAGAGATGCGCTTGCCCCATTTAACCTTGGCGCGCAATGTAGTGTAGGTTACAGAGTTCGAAACACATGTCTCTACCAGCCTTAAGGCATTATGGCTTCCATGTATTCTTAACAGATGGCAGCACTAGACTTAAAACCAAAATTACCAAGCTCGATAGCTGCAGTCACTTAAGTGTGGCCAGTATCCGCTATTCGGAAGATAGTGGTTTCAAGCCCCACTGTTGGCAGCCCTGAAGATGGTTTTCCGTGGTTTCCCATTTCCACACCAGGCAAATGCTGGTGTTGTACCTTAAATAAGGCCATGGCCACTTCCTTCCCACTTCTAACACTTTCCTATCCCATCATCGCCATAAGATCTGTCTGTGTCGGTGCGACGTAAAGCAGCTTGAAAAAAAAAATGTGTATATGTGAAATCGCGGATAACGAATCTGCGTATAACAGGGTTTACCTGTACCTGTATTGAATCTTCATTGATGTGGATCATTTAAATGCTGCACTACCCAGCGGATGGTCAATTGACAGCTGCTATAAAATGTGATGGTCTCTTTAAAAATTCACTGTCACTACAGTATAACTTCCATTATTTTCGAATGTTTTCGTCAGAGACTCAAAAGAATGCATTATCCAAGTATTAATTTTGTATGGCAGAATGATAGTGATGTTTTTGGTTGTAAGGGTAGTTTCAGGATGTAGTGAAAACTAGCTTTTATTTATTTATTCATTCGTTCATTCATTCAGAAACTTAATGCAAAAAAGTTGGAGAAAATTGTTCATAGGTTCGTTTAGAGTAACAGGTATTTTATCCATCACTCAATCAACCAGAAGGTTCTGTTGACCAAAAAATTGATCAAGTGCTTCCTTCCAGTTAACCATCCCAAAGTGGCAGCAAGAGTTTGAAAATCCTGTGCAATTCTACAAGTGCCTGCCAGATGGTGTAGTGTGACTAGATTAACTTTTGCTTCCACTGTTAAACGTTTTTGCTTTGTGTGTTTTGTGTTGTTTCATCATCCAAACAATAGTACTGTATAATGGAAATAGAAAGTAAAAGAAAGAATTGTCGTTATGTCATAGATTTAAACCTGGTGAAAACCGTACTTAATTACTGAATGAGTATGGCATTGGATCGTCTACTGTCTATGATGTACATAAGCATTGGTGAAATTCTATTTAACTATAGAATCAAATAAGCCCATTATTGGACATCATGTTCTGCAGAAGCCTAAGTTGGACCAACTTGATGTTGTTTTGTTTGAATGGTTAGTAAGCGGTTAGAGAGAATGCCTGTCTCTGGACCCATGATTATAGAAAACGCTAAAGAATTGCATGAGAAACTAGAGCGAACAGAAGATTGTGCCTTTTCAGGCGGTTAGTTAACCTGTTTCAAGACTGGATATAATATATGAAAATTAGATGTTACTGGCGAAAAGAAATCATCGGACCACAATGCAACGACAAAATATGTTCGCAAGTTGGAGGAAATAGTGACGGAGGACAATCTAACACCAGAACAGATATTTAACTTTTCATTCGCTAATGATATGATATATTTCTAAATTAATGATAAAACAGTCTTCTAATATCTGGAAAATTACTAAAACTGACAATCCCTCGCTCTTGAAGCACTGAATTAAAAACAGTGTTTACTGTATCACAAATCCTAGGTTAAAAGGATAATTAGTTTGTGATAAAGAAGTCTTCTATTTTGAGGTGTTTCCTTCCATCACTTGGTGTCTCCAGAGCTCCCTATGGAGCACAGAACTCCCAGACACTAAGTCTGCTGTACATGGTCTCAAAGACGGAATCACTCTCCCCTGCGATGCACTTCCCAAAGGTAGTCAGCGCTGGGTGGTGCAACAGGAAACAGCACAGCAAAGTTAATGACCAATGACTGCATAGTAGTTACCCTTTGATTTTATTTAAGCCAATAGAATTTAAATTTTTAATTTGACACTGCTTATTTTGTCTTTGGATACTTCTCGAAGCATGTATCTTGTGCAGTCCCAGAAAAATTGACACATGCAGTACAGTTTGTCCTACAAATTCCAGTGGTAATACCATTTTCAAATGATCCAAAATTTATTTGAAGTAGGTCAGATATATAAAAACTTGCAGCACGTGACAACATTAACTGATAATTGGTTTTTATACCGTATAGAACAACTGTTTAACTGTGTCTTGGAATATATAATGAGGGAATGGTACAAGAGTAACCCAAAAACATCCGAATTGGAAGGCCCAAAGACAACATAAGTTTAAATTACCTAGGTTTTGCCGATGACCGTGCTCTCTTGTCCAACAATATTCAGGAAACCAGACAACAAGTTATATCACTATAGGAAATAGCACAGAAAATTTGTCTTGGAATATCTTTTGAAAAGACAGTAACCATGTTTACTGACCCACCACTCATAAACAAAATTGCCATAGGAAACCAAGAAATCAAAATTGTAGATAAATTTAAATAACTGGGAGAAATCATAACATATAACCTCAATTATTATTCTTATTATTATTGTTACCGTGTTTTTGTGGTAGTTAGAGGTGAAAGAAGGTGCGGGTGTGAACGGGTCTCAAGCTACGAAATTATAGTGCATGTAAAATTAACAAGGTTATATTTTCTTTTCAAAATAACGAAATAACAATCATGGCAGATACAGAGTAGCAAGGCAATAAAAATACAATTACAATATTTACAGGATTTGGGCTTCGAGCCCCAGCCTCACAATTCTTGAGCAATTAGCCCAGTTTTACCCCAAACACAAGTTTCAACAGAGGGGCAGAAAACCCCATTCATGCCTAGGAGCACTTGCTCCAAATTACACAGTAAGGCCTCCTTGAGGCACGCAGAAAACAAAATTTTGGAGAAAAGAGCAACTTGCTCTCAAAATTCAGGCCTGTCAAAGGCCACACCTAATTCCACTTTCAAGCTGTCCTCTAAGGACATATACACAGGGGTAAAATACCCAACCTACTGAGGTCTATTAAATGAGAAGAAGGTTAATTACATGGCCTCTAAAATAACAATTTGAGAGGAGGCGATCTGCACTCCTAATGCATTTGTTTTAAAACCTAATCTGGCTCTAGGCCACTAATGCAAGGGCTAATCCCATACTACAGAGGTGACTTTAGAAAAGAACAATTTACTTTACATTAATGAAGAATCGGTTGTGAGAAATAAGTTCACCTCAAAACAAAATGAGTGGGAGCTCGAGAGGGTTAAGCACTCTCTATCCCAATATGTAGCCTTAAAAGATAATAGATGCTAAGAGTAGTTACATTTTAGGAAAAGGTTACATGGTAGAAACGCTTTGGACCTGCCCCGAGAGTTAAACTGCTGAGCTAGCAAGAAAAGAAGATATTAAAAGGCCATTACCTTGGTGTAGAACTGCTCCCCGAAGAAAGAGGCGCTTCCCGCCCCCTGCTATGTACCTTACACACTGAACGATGGTACTGAAGTGGCGCAGAGACCCTAAAATCAGCAGTTTATATACTCTCGCGGAAAGTTCGAGGCGTTTCAGGAAGGAAAACACCCGCCCACAATCATTTATTGGTGGATAACGAAAACCCCTACACAATATGAAGAAGAAACACATTATTGGTGGAAAATTAATTAAAGAAATTCGGGATTGGCTAGATACAAAACAAGGGGAAAGAGAGGGGTATACAGCCAACTTAAACAATAACAGAAAGAAATTTAACAAGAAACAAACTTTTGAAATAAAAATTTCTCCAAAAAAAACAGTTCTTTCACGTCGCACGAGGGTGCACCATTGTAGTTTTTCAGTAGTGTCCTCTAGAAGAGAAAGTTCACACTAATTACTACCGGTAAAACAAAAATACATCAAAAGTGGCACAGTTCAAAAACTTCAAACTTTCCACGTAGTGACATCTTCTGAGAAACTTGAAAATTAATACCGTCAATAAAGTTCAGACTTCCCCCAGCAGAGGAGTTTCAATTGGCGCACATTTTAAATTAGCGGCGTGGAGGTGTACCACCTGGTACAGACCTCCCCCCCCAAAAGTTCCTCCAGGGGTGACACATGCAATTTGTTTGGAAACAAGGTCCAAGTTTTGATGTTGATATGGAGATTAATTGCAGAAGTATTTATAAGATTTTCTTAATGTGGTTTGATTCAGTTTCAAAATTTTTGTTGTGACTGGTGAAGTAAAGTCTTTATGTTTGTAGAAGTTGAATTCAGAAGATAAACTTTAATACTTGAAAGTGAAGAAAAATTTTGCAAGGTCCACCAAATATTGCTGTTGAATTCCCAAGTGTAGTAATTGCTGATAGTAACTGTCCATGTAGTTGATGTTGATTAAGTTGGATGGCCAGACCGGCCGTTGCAGCTTGCGTCCAAAGGTGGCCGCTCGGACCCCACAAGTACCCTGAGATACCGCTCGCCCGCACTATGAGGGGAGCAGTGGTGTTGAAGCACGCCACGCCCGCGGTGAACATATACAGGCTGCGGTCAAGTAGCAGGTCGTGCGCCGCACATCAGCTTTGGCCGGGAGGAGGGTTCCGGCTCGCCGTACACTGGTCGACCTCGCTGGAAGAGAGGGGGCCCTTCCTCTATTCCAGTAGCGGTACAGCGCCGCGCGGCTGCGGGGGCACTGAAACATTAAAGCTAGGCGGCAGAATTTTGTTGGACCATCATCTTTTTTGAGGGCACAGGCTTTGTGGAGAGGTTGAGGGGCCAGCGGCGTGCAGATATCCATGGCATTAATTAAGCCACTGTGTAGAGGAGCAGGGGACGGGAGCGTGGTAATGGCCGTGGCAAGGACAGGATGGCAGTTCAGCTGATCGGGGGAGGTTTACAAAAATGCTGACATATAAAACAAAAGATTATAGAAGGGGCAGAAAGCCTTAAAGGTGAAACTTCTCAGAGAAAGAAAGAAAAAAAAAATATATAACCTTCCGATTTCTTTCAAGATAATATGAGGCAAGTTAGCACAGAAATTATACAGGTTTCACCTGCGACAAGTGAACCCTAAATATCCTCTCGGTGGCTGGATTGCTTAATAACAACGTAACCGGCGTAAGGAAATCGAGAATGACACACGGCCCATGGAATCTGGGGGCAAGCTTGCCCGCGGGAACAAAATTCTTGACCATTACTTGGTCACCTACCTTCAAATGGGTGGGTCTCCGTCCACGATCATACCTTTCCCTAACTTTTTCATGAGACACTTTAAGATTGGCTTTAGCCTTCTTCCAAAGATCTGTAATGTTGTCCGGATCTATTGTCTCAGGTAGAATGTCACTCAGGGACCAGAGGTTAGAGAGCGGCGTCTTGGGAACAAACTTGAACATCAAAGAGGCTGGAGTAAATTTATGTGATTCATGAACCGCCGAATTCAAAGCAAAAGCTAACCAATGCAGGGACGTGTCCCACCTGGAATGATCTTCATGATGATAGGCAATAAGCGCGGACCTGAGATTACGGTTAACCCGTTCAGCCAGAGATGGTTGAGGGTAATAAGCAGTAGTAGTTACATGAGAGATGGACAAGTCAAAACAGAATTTACGAAAAAGATTTGATGTGAACGCCTTAGCATTATCAGACACAATATACTGGCACGGACCAAAAGAGGCAAAAATAGAATTTAAGCAAGTAATGGTGGACTGAGCGGTAGCCAGCTTAGTCGGAAATAACCAGGAAAATCTTGTAAAACCATCTACGCATACAAAGATGAACTTGTTGGCATTTCCCTTTGACTGGGGGAAGTGTCCTACATAATCAATATACAGGCGTTCCATGGGGCGTGACGCTTGATGCGAAGACAGAAGGCCTACCTTGGTGGACATGGTGGGTTTACTGAGCAAACAAGATTTACAACCTTTTACTAGTTCACGGATTTCTCCGTCCATACCCTTCCAGATGAACCTTTCACGAATCTTTTCACGAGTTTTAAAGATTCCAAGATGCCCCCCTAATGGGGTCTCATGATAGTATTTGAAGATCATAGGCACAAGAACAGCTGGAACGACAACCTTCATCATCTTATCATGCCTCGAAGGGCAACATAGAACACCATTCCTCAGAACATAAGGGACAACATGTTCCCCAGAAGAAAGGGTTTCCATTATCGGAGCCAGCGTCGGATCTTCACGTTGGTATTTCTCGATATCCCTAAAGAGCATGGGAGCATCTGTTAAGATGGCATTAACATCAGATAGCA
The DNA here is from genome assembly GCF_040414725.1 of Anabrus simplex. NCBI lineage: Eukaryota > Metazoa > Arthropoda > Insecta > Orthoptera > Tettigoniidae > Anabrus > Anabrus simplex. The sequence goes on from NC_090269.1 coordinate 176,410,730, forward strand.
TGGACTCGGGAGGAGATGAACTATCGACCGGTTCATGGTTCTCAACGTCGTTGGAAAACATACGGCTGAGTCCATCAGCAACAACATTTTCGGTACCTCTGATATGCCGGACATCGAATTGGAAGGCAGAAATACGGATGGCCCAACGGGCTATACGACCAGTACGACGCGGCCTACCTAAGACCCAGCTTAAGGCTTGATTATCTGTCTCCAGGTCGAATTTGACATGTTCCAGATAGAGACGGAACTTCTCTAAGGCAAATAAGACTGCCAACCCTTCGAGCTCATAGATAGAATACTTGGCTTCTTGAGCCGATAGAGTCCTAGATGCATAGGCGATGGGTTGCCTCCCTAGTTCAGTCTCTTGAAGAAGGACTGCAGCTACTGCTGACGACGACGCGTCGGTTTGGACGATGAATTTCTTCGAGAAATCAGGCATAGCAAGTACAGGGGCATTACAGAGAGCTAATTTAAGATCCTCAAAAGCGGCTTGTTGAGAAGGTCCCCACTCGAATTTGATGCCTTTCCTACGAAGAAGGTTTAAGGGCGCCGCTCTATTAGCGAAGTTAGGAATAAACTTCCTGAAGAAATTCACCATACCAGTGAACCTGGCGATACCTTTGATATCCTTAGGGGGTTTCAAATCACGGATGGCCTGTGTTCTAGAATGATCGACTGCCACACCATCAGGTGACACAATATGCCCTAGGAATGACATAGAGGGCTTAGCAAAGGCAACCTTGGACAACTTGACAGTTAACCCAGCCTTACGAAGGCGATTGAGAACTTCTCGCAGATGATCTAGATGTTCTTCAAAGGTCTCCGAAAATACGACGACATCATCCAAGTAGTGATACAAGTACTCAAATTTGATGTCGGAGAAGACCCTATCTAGCAGCCTAGTGAGTACAGCTGCTCCCGTGGGGAGCCCGAAAGGCACGCGGTTGTATTCGTATAAGTTCCAGTCCGTGGCAAACGCTGTAAGATGTTTAGACTCTTCGGCAAGGGGAATTTGATTATAGGCCTGATTCAAGTCCAAGATAGTAAAGAACTTGGCCTTACGAAACCATGAAAAACAAGAATGAAGGTCAGGAAGGGGCACAGATTGCAACACCACCTTCCGATTGAGAGCCCTATAATCAATGACAGGCCTGAAGCCTCCTTGGGGTTTCGAGACTAGAAAAATAGGCGAAGAATACGCCGACTTAGAGGGCCTAATAATACCATCCTTCAACATTTGATCGATGATTTCTTTCAATGCCTTCATTTTAGGTGGAGATAGCCTATATGGTGGAAAACGGACAGGAATCGAATCCGTGACCTCAATTTTGTATTCAATAAGGTCAGTAACACCAAGAGTATCAGAGAACACCTCTGGAAATGACTGACATAATTTACGAATACTATCAGCCTGCTCCTCAGGTAGATGTCTAAGGTCTAACAACATCTCATCCTGGGTAGGCGAAATAGATGAACATGATACAGAATTACACTTTAACAAGGGAATTTTACAATTGGACGCAAATTTGAATGTGCACGACCTACTCTGAAGATCGAGCACAAGACCAGTGTGAGAAATGAAGTCGGCTCCCAATATAATGGGGCAAGACAAGTGCTTAGCCACAAACAATTTGATTTTCCATGTAAATTTAAAAATACGGATTTTGACATTTACAGAACCTAGGATTTCCAATGGGGATGAATTAGCCGAAACATATTGAACAGGAGATGAGATATAGTCAGGTAGTTTACAAACAGATTTCAATTTTGAATACCATTGGTCCGAAATAATTGAACAAACACTGCCTGAATCTAATAGAGCTGTTATAGGCTCGTTATTTAACTCAATCTTAAGAAAAGGAACAGGTGCGGGGGTATCCGCCGCAATCCTAAGACATTCTTTGGGGCATTCGAAAGATGAATTTGAAGATAGAACATTCCCTGAATTTTCGACCTGTTTACCAGGGGCTGAGCCTCGGGAAGAGGGATTAGTCGACTCAGCCGAAGCCACTAGTCATTTTTTATTATTGGCATTGGTGGAGTTTGCACCAGAAGTTGAGCAGGAGGGGGTGCTATTTGAATTTGGGCAATTTTTGGCGATATGTGAGAAAGCCCCACATTTAAAACAGCCTTGTGATGAACCAGCCCCATTCCTTGTCCCACTCGACTTGATCAGTGGACACTTATTGCGCAGATGGTCGGGCGACCCGCAAGTATAACATTTACGGGGTGTGACTGGTCGGCGAGGAGGAGGCCGAAGATTACTAAAAGAGGGAGGGGGTTCTTTCGCGACACGCAAAGAGTCGGCGTATCTAACTCCTTCCGCTGAGACGGCCAATGCTTCAAGTTCAGAGAAGGTTTGCGGGCACGCCGCGAAACACAAATATGACCTATAGGATGGTGAAATTCCTTCTACAATAGCCTGTACAATCTGATCTTCAGGAAAATGAAGGGCAAACACCCTAGTATAGAATTTAATATCTTGGATGAAGTCTGCTAAGTTTTCATCCAAACGCTGTACACGATAATAGTACTTCTGAATAAGGGAGGACCTGGCCCTAGCCGGGATGAAGTTAGCTAGCAAGTGGGCGTGGAAATCCTCAATAGATGATTGCTCGGCAATGGCTCTTACTATTTTGTCTGAGAGAATACCAATTGCATAGGGATAGATGATTTGCAAAATCTGACATGGGGACAGAGAAAACACAAGGGCATGATCCTGAAATTCAACTAAAAATCTTAAAAATGAAATTACGTCACTGGTGGTATTAACGGAAAACTTAGAGATACCTCTGAGCAACATTGCCAATGGATGAGGCAAGCTGCTAAACCCAGGTGACATAGTAGGTAAAGGTTTCAATGGCAAGGAAGTTAATTCAGAACGTATATTATTCAACGATGCACGGCGTTCAGACTCGTTGTCCAATGGGGCAGAGATAGTTTGAGCAGCAACGGTTATCCTATTGGCTTCTCCCTTAGGAGGCTCTTCCTCGCTACCTACATTCATCGTGGTGGGTTGATCAATTTTGGGAGGAACTTCCCCAGTTAACAATTGAGTGACCTTGCTAGATAATTCAGAAATACTTTCAAGCAACGTACTAGCTTCCTTCCTCTGAACGTCATTCAACTTCAGAGACAACAGATCGTTAACTCTATTTGAAAAATGATATAGCCTGGCTTGCACACGCTTAATTTGATTAGGAGAAGGATCATTTTCGTCAAAAAAACTAACTACCGATGCTAGCCCAGTAGTATTCTCGGTGATCGTGGAAAGAGAGTCGTCAATTTCTTTCTCTCCCAAATTGGGGATGGAAATGGGCAAATCAAGGGACTCTCTAAGCTTGCTGGTGTCTATCGCAACCGTGCCTCCAGATTGCACATTTCTGATAGTTAACTCATAGATCAACTCCTCCTTGCGCAAATAGTTAATATGGAGAACATCGCGAGGGCCGGGCATGATGACAGAACAATTTTGAAAAAATCAGAAAATTCCAGCAACTGAGAAAATTGTTAGAGTTTGAATCAAAGCAATGTTTAGCCGTCAAAAGGGGCTAAATTGAGACCCATTCAACCACGCTCTGCTACCACTTGTTACCGTGTTTTTGTGGTAGTTAGAGGTGAAAGAAGGTGCGGGTGTGAACGGGTCTCAAGCTACGAAATTATAGTGCATGTAAAATTAACAAGGTTATATTTTCTTTTCAAAATAACGAAATAACAATCATGGCAGATACAGAGTAGCAAGGCAATAAAAATACAATTACAATATTTACAGGATTTGGGCTTCGAGCCCCAGCCTCACAATTCTTGAGCAATTAGCCCAGTTTTACCCCAAACACAAGTTTCAACAGAGGGGCAGAAAACCCCATTCATGCCTAGGAGCACTTGCTCCAAATTACACAGTAAGGCCTCCTTGAGGCGCGCAGAAAACAAAATTTTGGAGAAAAGAGCAACTTGCTCTCAAAATTTAGGCCTGTCAAAGGCCACACCTAATTCCACTTTCAAGCTGTCCTCTAAGGACATATACACAGGGGTAAAATACCCAACCTACTGAGGTCTATTAAATGAGAAGAAGGTTAATTACATGGCCTCTAAAATAACAATTTGAGAGGAGGCGATCTGCACTCCTAATGCATTTGTTTTAAAACCTAATCTGGCTCTAGGCCACTAATGCAAGGGCTAATCCCATACTACAGAGGTGACTTTAGAAAAGAACAATTTACTTTACATTAATGAAGAATCGGTTGTGAGAAATAAGTTCACCTCAAAACAAAATGAGTGGGAGCTCGAGAGGGTTAAGCACTCTCTATCCCAATATGTAGCCTTAAAAGATAATAGATGCTAAGAGTAGTTACATTTTAGGAAAAGGTTACATGGTAGAAACGCTTCAGACCTGCCCCGAGAGTTAAACTGCTGAGCTAGCAAGAAAAGAAGATATTAAAAGGCCATTACCTTGGTGTAGAACTGCTCCCCGAAGAAAGAGGCGCTTCCCGCCCCCTGCTATGTACCTTACACACTGAACGATGGTACTGAAGTGGCGCAGAGACCCTAAAATCAGCAGTTTATATACTCTCGCGGAAAGTTCGAGGCGTTTCAGGAAGGAAAACACCCGCCCACAATCATTTATTGGTGGATAACGAAAACCCCTACACAATATGAAGAAGAAACACATTATTGGTGGAAAATTAATTAAAGAAATTCGGGATTGGCTAGATACAAAACAAGGGGAAAGAGAGGGGTATACAGCCAACTTAAACAATAACAGAAAGAAATTTAACAAGAAACAAACTTTTGAAATAAAAATTTCTCCAAAAAAAACAGTTCTTTCACGTCGCACGAGGGTGCACCATTGTAGTTTTTCAGTAGTGTCCTCTAGAAGAGAAAGTTCACACTAATTACTACCGGTAAAACAAAAATACATCAAAAGTGGCACAGTTCAAAAACTTCAAACTTTCCACGTAGTGACATCTTCTGAGAAACTTGAAAATTAATACCGTCAATAAAGTTCAGACTTCCTCCAGCAGAGGAGTTTCAATTGGCGCACATTTTAAATTAGCGGCGTGGAGGTGTACCGCCTGGTACAATTATTATTATCGTATGGCATTTACAAGCATAATCTGTAAAAATATACAATTATAACTTCAATGAAAAGCCAGCATGGCATAACAGAATAAGTAAACTGACCAGAGCACAATATGTTACCAAGAATACCTACAACAAAAAGGGTCTGTCAATAGCAACAAAATTAAAACATTACAAAACAGTCACTAAACCAGAAATAACATACGCAAGCGAAACCATCTTCAAAACAACTAACACTGCACAAATAGACAAAATACTCAAGATAGAGAGAAGAATCATTAGAACGTGCATCAACAAATCATACCAAAAAGATGGACACTGGAGAGTAACTTCTAATGAAACAGTCTACAAGAAAATATAACCAGTAATGAGCACAATCAGGAAGAAACGAATTTCATTTTTTGGACATCTAATCAGGACACCAGCGAACAGGATCATCAGGAGAATAATAGAAAAATGATGGAATAGTAAGTGCAACATGAAGTGGATTACAGAAATCAAGGAAGATATGGATGAACTACAAATTACTGTGGAAGACCTAGGAAACAAAATCAACAAAATCAAGAAACTCACATACAAACAAACCAGACTGCAAATCAGAATCAACAAACAGACAATAGGAAGGGTGATTTCCAGTGAAGAAAGAAGGATAAGATCAGAGAGAATGAAAAAGTACTGGGCTGACAGGAAACTGAAAAATTCTTTGTATAAAGTTGGCTAGAGTGGTCCAATGAAGGCCATAAAATGTAAATAATAATAATAATAGAACAAATAGTGGCCTATGTCAGGTACAGTTTCATTTTTGTCTGTTTGTCGTTTTTGTTTGTTACAGCATCACAGGAAAACTGATAGGTGTATTATAATGAAAATTGGTATTAAAGTTTAGGATAAGGGTGTGTAGGATCCTAGTGTAACTAGTTGGCGAAACAGAAAATACTACATGAATGAATTGTCACTTGGATAAGGTATAAATAAAGAAACTGGGTGCCACCTGCAAACAATTTACAGGAATAATTGACTCAGAGAGCATGACAGAATTCCCCCTCCCAAGGTGACGGTCATCAGGCTGACGATGCTCCAAACTTGCTATATCTTACCTGTTTACTCCTGAAATTAAATTTAGGTAACATGCCAGGTTTTCACTCCATGAGTAAAAGTTATCATACGTTTAACTATTAAATTTACTGTGAATTAAAGTTTATCAAAAATTCTAACATTACTCACAATATACAATTATATATCCATCTTGTCCACTTCACAAACAGCATAATATATATGATTCTGTACCAATCACATTAAAATTTACACTGTACATACATACCTCATGTGGTATCCCTTATAACAGATTCAAACACTTATAATTTTCACTCACCGAGCTTGATAGCTGCAGTCGTTTAAGTGCGGCCAGTATCCAGTAATCGAGAGATAGTGGGTTCGAGCCCCACTGTCGGCAGCCCTGAAGATGGTTTTCCGTGATTTCCCATTTTCACACCAGGTAAATGCCGGGGCTGTACCTTAATTAAGGCCACGGCCGCTTCCTTCCACTTCCTAGACCTTTCCTATCCCATCGTCGCGATAAGACATATCTGTGTCGGTGCGACATAAGCAAAATAGCAAAAAAAAAAAAAAAAAAAAAAAATCATTTTAATTAGGAAGGACAAGGTGCCCCAACTAGCGTTATGATCTGAAACCAGTTATTTGCTAAGTGCATCCCTATCCTAACACAACGCTCACTTCTTAAATCTTGACTTCTGAGCCTTTCCAATTGCCACAACCATCTATAGGTTAGTTGGTTGCTCCAAAACATCACCACCCAGGAAACACTGCTCCAGTTCCCCTCATCTTTATCCAGATTGCAGACTGCTTTGCCTATTACTGACAGTTTGGAAGTAGGCTACGAGATCTTCGTCCCATTTTGATCTTGTATATATACTGAACAAGAAGCATCATCACCGTTTGAGAATACCAAGTACTGTCACTGTATGAGGTATTAACATAGATACATCAGCATGCTAGGTGATATTAAAAATTAAATAATTGAAGTTCAACCAATTCAATACATAAAAGAAAGAAATGTAGTAATGTATTGAATTGGTTGAACTTCAATTACTTAATTTTTAATGTTAATAATTTCAATACGGAACAATGAAATTTTTATCTTTAAATGCTAGGTGATATCAAATCAAATCTTAGCTACATACAATGTCAAGTCAAGTGTCTGCGAAGAAAATATCAAATTACGTGAAGCGAAGAGAACTGCAGCCAAACAAGTATGAATGAAAACTGTTCACACACTGAGTCCATACTGGTTACTGTATCTGAATACACATCGGACAATGTAAAAAGAATAATGACCCCTGTTCCATTCTCACGTAAGTTTATAGAGCCTCTCTCCACAATAAATAGCACCAAGCGTGTAGTATTCTTCCAAGAATACGCAGATAATGAACAATTGGGCTAAATTTCATCAAGTTGTAATTAGTCCTGTGAACCACATATTACCTCCACACTGCACATTTAAAGGCTGCCCACAATGTGCCTTTCCTGGGCGAGGGAAAATCCATAGTCTTATAAGACATCACCGTGTAGCATCTCCCACCAACCGCTCACTGGGAATGTCCATTAACAAGCAATGCACTCTTGACTCCGTAATTGTGCAGTAATAAAGCTCCCGTAAAATGCTCGTGCAGCACCCACTTCGCAGTATCAATTGTCGTCAACAGTAACCTCAATAGCAATAATCAGCAACTGTAACAGTCATGCACAATAATACCCGATAATACCAGTAAACTCGTAGCACGCACACACATATTGTGCCCTTTTCAAGGCCTACGATGCAGTATTCTTCTTTCTCGATTGATGCACCGGCTGCTCCTGTAAACAAATGACATTACATAATACCTACCGCTCATGTAGACTCTTATCTTCTCAGGGATGGTTACGTCCTTCAGCTTTCCTCGGGGTTGACAGGCCGCACATGATCGGGGGTGAGGAAGTGAAAGACGAGGGGTCACTAAACTACTAAAATGACGGTACCCAGAGACTGAATTAAATTTGAATAATAAAATAGTTTATTTAACAAAGTCGGCAAAATGTGTAAAGTAAAATGAAGTTAAATTAAATTAGAATCAATAAGGTTACTGGCACATATTACAATTCAAAATCTCCTCAACGAAATGTAAAAACATCTGCCTAAATGAATTTGACTGGATTTTAATAATACTCATCACCATCGAACCTGGTGCCTCTTATGTACGAGACACCACCACAACAGACTACAGGTCCATTAATATTCAGCATGAATACGACACCATGAAATGCATTTAAATCATGTCTCAAATAACTGGACTTGCGTAACATTAAATAATTAATAATTAATTAATTAAATGATTTCATAATGTGGATGTCCTAGACTTGATTACACTAAGTTCAATTTAAGTTGATAACTGCCCAGCTGTAAAATATTATTGTGTACAATAACCCTGGTTAATAAAGGAAAATCCATGAACACAGTATCTCACCACCATACTATTTCTTAGCCACAAACTTGAATAAACATTGGTTGAATCCAGAAAAATTATCAAATCAAACGTTGACGAACAGTTACTTATTTAGTTAATTTACACATTACCAGCTGTGATAGCCTGGACACTTTACAAATGAAACAGGACAAATTAGGCCAAGTGCCTTAGTTTTACCTTATTAAATGAATTCGACCCTTTTACAAATTAATTTATTTTACCTTGCCGCTGTCTGTATTTGCACAGAGAATGATTGAAACTATATGGCATCACCATCGATGGAGGCAGATTCCATCTTGTCTACTTATTTTACGGCACTTTTGACACAACTTTTTATCAAGGGTCGAACCATTTACCTACTTGAACCTTTGTAGTGGGGTTCAAAGGTTTTGTGGTTTACGATGTCCCAGAGCATAAATGTTTACTTTGACATTGGCTATGAACGATCTGTGGTCTTGCTAACCTAACACAATGAAATTCATAATTTACAAAATATACATGACAATGGAGTAATCACAGTGCTCAAAAAAAAAAAATAAATTCAAAAATAACCTAACTACTCCTATCTTATTTACATCAATAAAATCATGAACAATCTTTCACATACCATCCGTCACTACATAAAAAAAATATTAAAACACGGTGACCAAAAATGTCCACGCAAAGCAAAAAGAAACCGTTAAAGGAAAATCTCAATATAATGGACGTGATCACTGCCTGTCAAAATTTAAATAAAATACGCACAGATCCAGATGCAAAAAAAACGTATAATCAAACAGATTTAAAGCAACAACAGGGTGAATTTGATGGCAATCTCGTGACATCAGACGTAAATGCCTTTCAAGAATTCCAACTAAGAATACTACATGTCAAATAATTACGATTGACTTTCAAAGTTTCACACATTACTTGGTCAGTCCGTTCCATGTCTCAACTCGGTCTTTGATTTGCATATTTCCGAGTGTTATATTCATCCCTGGAAAAATTATAAATATGTAAGCCTTCTACCCACAAATGTCACATATATCGTCGAAGATTTAACTATCCTAGTTAAATTGTTTACCTCTCAATTCATCTCATTATTCTCAAAGTGGCATTTATTTGCCAATGTAGCCTCGCTCATCTGAATACGGGCCAATCTTAATAACACATTGTGTCGTACGCATTCATTTATTATGACACCATAATACAACATGGTCCTCAAGCTTCATATTTTCCATTTTTCAATTGCTATCATCAGGGGTATTACCATCTCTTTGTTCATCTATTTCATCTTATTTCACATTCACATGCCATGGATTATCAGATTTGACCTGCAACGTTTCCCTATCCTTCTTTATTGACTGTAACAACAAGATTTGCCTGTCAAATACCCAGTTATTGAAAATGTGAATCCACGTACACACAAAGAAGATAAAAAATTTATTTATATACAAAATAAACACTATATCGCAAATATAAGGTATGACATCCAACGAGAAACGATCATCTAAAAATGTGATAGTGCAAAATGAATAATAAAATTGAATGCGCTATAATTACAGTTAGTTAAAATTCAAAAACAACTCGGCAGCGTCCACAAAATCAAAATATCACCAAAACTCCATATTATTTAAAATCTGAACTTGTACTGGACATAAAATATCTACAGAAAATTTTAGATCCACGACATTTAAAATAGTAACTCATATCAAAAATTTATCCAGAAATACGTGAGAGAAGCTCACTAAGAAAAATACGATTATTTGATTATTATATTTATTATTATTATCATGCCACCATGGCATTCACATCCCGAATCCTCAGATATGATTGTCCTGGTCTCACTTCTAACTCTAACTACAAATAACATCGAAAAATATAATTACACCATCCGGTACGTGAAATTTATTATTAAGCCTACATAAATCGCTACCCTAAATTTGACCACTGATTGTTCATAGCCCTCAAGTAAATTGTTACATTATTATAATATGCTAACCTTACCTTTGTGCTGGAAGGCGGGTTGGATCCTCACAGTCCCCGCTACATAATTTTATTCCATCTTCTTCATCTTGCGGAGGCTATTCAACACTTTATACACACGAATTGGATCCATTCTCATGCTTGCGTTGCACATGTAAGATTATTTCACACTCGCCTTTCAACAATGATATGAAGGAAAACATAAATTACACTGCAATAGCTCTCGATGAGTTGACGTGCACTGGAGGAAAAACATCTACCTGGCGATCTCCTCCTGGTCGTCTCTGTTCAGCACCCACCTTCACTGCTTGTTTACACAAGGGATTTCAGCAGCCATCGACCTCTCTCTGACAAATGAAAGTGGATACCAGTCCTTGTACCGTTAAGCTCCACTAGTAAACAAAGTCTCACCCCTGCAATTAGCTCACCTAATGTTTGCTCCCAAATGTCTCAGGTGAAATAACCATTTTATAGACTGCGCACGTTTAATTGTGATGCTCCCATGTAAGATATGGAGAAATGTTTATGAAAATACCGTCCTCCAAAACAATACTTCTCCACTAGAATAGTAACGTGCAAGTTAATTGTGTGCTAAGAAAAGTTGTATAATTACATATTATGCAAACTCCTGTTGTCCGTCTCTGTTGTCCGCCAGCCTCACTACGTTAAATGTTCATTTATGAAAAGTTTGTAAAACAACTACCATTTTCATTTTTGCTAGGATAATTGTCTGACTGATTCCTATAATCTGATATTATTTTAGAGTTCTCCCTAAGTGTCCTTTGCTTGCCTAGGATTCTACTCACACAAATGTTAAGTCGTCTCTTGGCGCTGCAATCACTGTAGAATCACCTGTCTGCACTGAAATTTCAAGTAGGACTGAGCTATCACCACACTGCAGCTACTGCTTTTGTAAATTCTCACACCCCCACTTCAAAATAGTCCGATTGGAGGGGATGCGGCGTAGTAATACGGTACCTTGGATCGTTTTTCCACTTGTCCGTAGGTTAAAATGTTCGGAAATGCACTCTAAATACTCCAAAATTTGGTTTGCTTTGAGTGTTACACTGCGTTATCAGGAATGATCGTAGTTTAATTTATAAATTGAAATGCGTCATAGGGCCTATTTACACTTGGAGCATGGCGCCTTGCCGCCATGACACTCCGCTCCGTGGGCGCAACCACTCTTCCAAACAATGTTGAAAACGTATATTCTGAGAAATAATTAACCACGTATTTGCGTGAAATATTCGTTAAATATTATTTGCAGGTCAGGACACAGTATTCCACTATTACTTTCGACACCAAATCACGGAAAACTGGATACAGATTCCCACTAGGACATGACACTTAAATTTTGTAAATTGTGATTGGTTGAAATTTTGCCGCGCCTCGTGGCTTGGGTGGAACCACTCTCTGCCGAGGGGTGACAGGTATTTTCTCTTTCTTTGTCGCAAACTAGGGATGGGCACATTCCATATTGCCGATTTCCCGTGAGAAACCAGATAGAAGGTCTGCATTCTTCGGTGTAATAAAACTTTAATAGAGGGAGGCTTTTAGTTAGCTATTTCCTGTTCGTGACTTAAAGCATATTTGATGGATGTACTTCCAGCCAACACGGCTCCTGGGTGGTGCTTTGTGAGACTGCTAGCTTTTCCCTGCCTCTGCAGTGTTTACATATGCGAATTTCAATAATTTAACTATTATTTCCATTAGGCTCATTCGATTATGGGTGCATTATAGAGACTTGCTCCATGCAGCACAGTGTCCGCAAAAATCTGCATGTTGCAACACTTTAAACCACTTTCAAATGTCTTTACCGATATAGTAGCTGTTTTCCTGGTTGCATAAACTTTACTGCTATGCCATGTGCAGATTCATACACAAATTAAGGTTACACCAATATAAAGAAACAGATACATAATTCCGTACTACCAAATTCTTCTTATAATACGAGGGTGTTTTTTTTCAACCTCCGGAGGGTCATAAATGAAAGACAAATGTACGTATCCAAATGAATTTATTACCAAATGTTAGGTATAAATGTGATTACTTTTCAACATAATCGCCATGAAGGTTGAGGCATTTATCATACCTGTGGACAAGCTTTTCGATCCCCTCTGCACAGTATGTTGCCGCCAGTGAGTTCAGATAGGCCCGAATGTTGGTTTGAAGATCTTCATCCTCCTGGAACCTCTGCCCTCCCAGCCACTTTTTCAGTCACGGGAAGAGGTGGAAGTCACTCAGCGCTAAATCGGGACTGTACGGTGGGTGGTCAAAAACGTCCCACCGAAATTCCTCCTGCAGGAGTTGTTGGGTGACACGAGCACTGTGAGGGCATGCGTTGTCATGAATGAAGAGGATTCCAGACGTCAGCATGCCTCGTCGTTTGTTCTGTTTGGCCCTCCGCAGTGGTCGCAAAGTCTGGCAATAAACAGCTGCATTGATCCTAGAACCCCGTTCCATGAACTCAACAAGCAGCACACCATTTTGGTCCCAAAAGACTGTAGCCATCATCTTCCTTTCGTTGAAGGTTTGCTTAAACTTCTTCAGTTTGTTTGGTGAGTGCGTGTGCATCCATTGACATCATTGTTGGTTTTTTTTCGGTGGTGACATACGGAACCCAAGTCTCATCGCCAGTCACAATTTCCGGTAGTGCAGGTGTTCTGTTAGGATCTTGTAAACAGATGACGTTGAAACTGCAGGAAATTTCTCACACAACTCGCTTACGGTAAACCTTTGGTTCTTGTGAACGTCTTGGTCAATTTCGTGAACAATGTCATCTGTAGTGACAGACTTGCATCCTTGCCGCCCTTCATCGTGAACATCGGTCCGGCCTTCTTTGAACTTCCTGCACCATTCACGCACAACACCATCACTCATAACGTTTGAACATATACTCGACTCATTCGTCAATGAATGTCAGCTGCACTATTCCCTTCTGCTTGAATGAAACGTATCACACTACGCACCTCACATTTGGCGGGAGCGTCAATAGTAGCGGCCATGTTTCCGTGCTAATACCTCGGCTCACACTGGTGTGAGGAAGTTGGCTGTGACTACGGGTAGAGGGGAGGACTTGCACAGTCACCTTCCAGTTCCCTGCGTGATCGGAGGTTGAAAAAAAAAAAAAAGCCTTCGTATAATGTTCTTACATCTCAATTCAAAACTCACAAGATATTTACTACTTTATATTAAAAATTATTTTACGAAAACTTCCTAACCTAAAATTGCGAGAGTCATACACTCGTACAGTTACAACACCTCCCCTTGATTTGTGAAGATTATTTACAATTCATCTGAGCAAATCACAGTCTTTTCAGTATCAAAGTCTACAGAGCCAGGCAAGTTCACTCAAGATTACAACAATTTACATATTCTTGTTGACATACATAGAACATCTGCACTTCAATACTTCACCTTACATACCTCTTAAGATTGTGAATATTGTATGTTGGCCTACCAATCATGTCACCTTCACTGTTCAACAAGTGATAAGCACATTTGCCCACCTTTTTATCAATAGTGTATGGTCCCTGATACAATCTAAAAAATTTGTGAATTTCCTCATTGTCGACTAATGAAGTGTGTGGAACCTTTAATAACACCTCCTCCCCTACTTCAAAATATATGCATGATGCCTCCCATGCTGCATCATCCTCCTATCTGCTGCCTTCCTTAAATTCTGCCTCCCAAAAAAATCAGTCACCTTGAGAAATCCCTTTTTTCCAGAGAGCATTGTTGACAACCTTATACAAAAGCTGTCTTCCCATTGTTTCACACACACCTTGCACAGACTTTCATTTAAAACACACATACAGTTCATTTTTAAAACATCCCTTCTCATCTGAAAACATACCATATTTGCGCATCTTACATCAATACTCTTCCACATACCATTGACATTACTCCTGCTACCTTCATCAAATATTCCACTCCACATACATTTAAATCGACTTCCTTTTCTCTCATGCACATTGTCATTTTCACTTTCTTCAAACTTTCTCCAAATACCAAGTGGCTTTTCAACACAATTACTCATTACAAAATCTTCAAACCCTGAATTACCGTAATATTCACAACAAATCTTATAATACTTATTATGCCTAAAGTGTGACCTAACCTCTCCTTCACAAAGATTTTTCCTCACAGCATTAACAATACCTCTTTTACTGAAATCATTACTATCATTGCAGCACGGGTGAAGTTTAAGAAAGCGGAGATTGTTATTAGTGGAATACTGTGTAGGAGGGATACTGACTGGAGGGTGATTGGGGATTTAAATGAGACTATGGAGTGGGTATGTGGGAAACTGGGAGTGAAATTTCTAGATCCTAATGGGTGGGTAGGAGATAGGGATCTGCGCTCGGATGGCCTTCATTTAAACCGCAGTGGTACGTATAAGTTAGGAAATTTGTTTGGAAGGGTAATAGGGAGGTACATTCAGGGAAACGGGATGGCCTAGGGAGCGGTGATAAGGGAACAGGGAACTGGAAATCAAGTAGGGATGACATAAAATTGTTAGTGCTGAACTGTAGAAGTATTGTAAAGAAAGGAATAGAATTAAGTAATTTAATAGATATATATTTACCAGATATTGTAATAGGAGTTGAATCATGGCTGAGAAATGATATAATGGATGCAGAAATTTTCTCACGGCACTGGAGTGTGTATCGTAGAGATAGGATAGGAAAGGTGGGAGGGGGAGTTTTCATTCTGGTGAAAGAAGAATTTGTAAGCTACGAAAAAGTTAAAGATGAGACACATGAAATTCTAGGTGTAAGGCTCATTTCTAAAGATAATAGGCAACTTGATATATTTGGAGTGTACAGATCGGGAAAGGGTAGCACTGATGCGGATTCGGAATTATTTGATAGGATAGTCAGCTATGTGGGAAACGACATGGAAAGAAATGTGATTGTAGCGGGAGATCTGAATTTGCCAGATGTCAATTGGGAAGGAAATGCGAACGACAGGAAACATGACCAACAAATGGCAAATAAGTTAATATGGGAAGGACAGCTGATTCAGAAAGTGATGGAACCAACCAGAGGGAAAAATATCCTGGATGTGGTGCTGATAAAACCAGATGAGCTCTATAGGGAAACTGAAGTAATAGATGGTATTAGTGATCATGAAGCTGTTTTTGTGGTAGTT
The DNA here is from genome assembly GCF_040414725.1 of Anabrus simplex. Taxonomy (NCBI): domain Eukaryota; kingdom Metazoa; phylum Arthropoda; class Insecta; order Orthoptera; family Tettigoniidae; genus Anabrus; species Anabrus simplex. The sequence goes on from NC_090269.1 coordinate 176,426,452, forward strand.
AAAAATAAATGCGATAGAAAGGAAGGTCTTAAAAGTAGGACTGTTTGGCAGTACCATATGGCTGATAAAGCAGGTATGAGGCAGTTTCTAAAAAGTAACTATGATCGGTGGAAAACGGTAAATAAAAATGTAAACAGACTCTGGGATGGGTTTAAAGAAATTGTTGAGGAATGCAAAAACAGGTTTGTACCTTTAAGGGTGGTAAGGAATGGTAAAGACCCACCTTATTATAATAGAGAAATAAAGAGACTAAGAAGGAGGTGCAGACTGGAAAGAAATAGAGTTAGAAATGGCTGTGGAAGTAAGGAGAAATTGAAGGAACTTACTAGAAAATTGAATCTAGCAAAGAAGGCAGCTAAGGATAAGATGATGGCAAGCATAATTGTCAGTCATACAAATTTTAGTGAAAAATGGAAGGGTATGTATAGGTATTTTAAGGCAGAAACAGGTTCCAAGAAGGACATTCCAGGAATAATTAATGAACAACGGGAGTGTGTATGTGAGGATCTTCAAAAGGCAGAAGTATTCAGTCAGCAGTATGTAAAGATTGTTGGTTACAAGGATAATGTCGAGATAGAGGAAGAGACTAAGGCCAAAGAAGTAATAAAATTTACATATGATAACAATGACATTTACAATAAGATACAAAAGTTGAAAACTAGAAAAGCGGCTGGAATTGATCAGATTTCTGGGGATATACTAAAGACAATGGGTTGGAATGTAGTACCATATCTGAAGTACTTATTTGATTATTGTTTGGTCAGAGGAGCTATACCAGATGAATGGAGAGTTGCTATAGTAGCCCCTGTGTATAAAGGAAAGGGTGATAGACATAAAGCTGAAAATTACAGGCCAGTAAGTTTGACATGCATTGTATGTAAGCTTTGGGAAGGCATTCTTTCTGATTATATTAGACATGTTTGTGAAATTAATAACTGGTTCGATAGAAGGCAATTCGGTTTTAGGAAAGGTTATTCCACTGAAGCTCAACTTGTAGGATTCCAGCAAGATATAGCAGATATCTTGGATTCTGGAGGTCAAATGGACTGTATCGCGATTGACATGTCTAAAGCATTTGATAGGGTGGATCATGGGAGACTACTGGCAAAAATGAGTGCAATTGGACTAGACAAAAGAGTGACTGAATGGGTTGCTATATTTCTAGAAAATAGATCTCAGAGAGTTAGAGTAGGTGAAGCTTTGTCTGACCCTGTAATAGTTGAGAGGGGAGTTCCTCAGGGCAGTGTTATCGGACCTTTATGTTTTCTTATATGTATAAATGATATGAGTAAAGGAGTGGAATCGGAGGTAAGGCTTTTTGCGGATGATGTTATTCTCTATAGAGTGATAAATAAGTTACAAGATTGTGAGCAACTGCAACGTGACCTCGAAAATGTTGTGAGATGGACAGCAGGCAATGGTATGTTGATAAACGGGGCTAAAAGTCAGGTTGTGAGTTTCACAAATAGGAAAAGTCCTCTCAGTTTTAATTACTGCGTTGATGGGGTGAAAGTTCCTTTTGGGGATCATTGTAAGTATCTAGGTGTTAATATAAGGAAAGATCTTCACTGGGGTAATCACATAAATGGGATTGTAAATAAAGGGTACCGATCTCTACACATGGTTATGAGGGTGTTTAGGGGTTGTAGTAAGGATGTAAAGGAGAGTGCATATAAGTCTCTGGTAAGACCCCAACTAGAGTATGGTTCCAGTGTATGGGACCCTCACCAGGATTACCTGATTCAAGAACTGGAAAAAATCCAAACAAAAGCAGCTCGATTTGTTCTGGGTGATTTCCGACAAAAGAGTAGTGTTACAAAAATGTTGCAATGTTTGGGTTGGGAAGAATTGAGAGAAAGAAGAAGAGCTGCTCGACTAAGTGGTATGTTCAACAATGATAAAGGTGTTTTAATTTATTCCACCTATTCAATACTTATATTATCACGTATAGTTGTTACATAATTAAATTCTTAGTTACATGTAACAACTATACGTGATAATATAAGTATTGAATAGGTGGAATAAATTAAAACACCTTTATCATTGTTGAACTGTTAAATTTTCAATACGGACCTAAAATGAGGTTTATAACATGTAAGTGGTATGTTCCGAGCTGTCAGCGGAGAGATGGCATGGAATGACATTAGTAGACAAATAGGTTTGAATGGCGTTTATAAAAGTAGGAAAGATCACGATATGAAGATAAAGTTGGAATTCAAGAGGACAAACTGGGGCAAATATTCATTTATAGGAAGGGGAGTTAGGGATTGGAATAACTTACCAAGGGAGATGTTCAATAAATTTCCAATTTCTTTGAAATCATTTCGGAAAAGGGTAGGAAAGCAACATATAGGGAATCTGCCACCTGGGCGACTGCCCTAAATGCAGATCAGTATTGATTGATTGATTCGAGATTCCCGCTATTCCTACTAAATTTCTCCACTAATACTACATCTTCCATATCTTTCATCGTAGTTCCCACTCGCACATCATTCAAGCTATCAACACTGTTTCTCTCGACCGTCTCAATGGAAGTTTCATTAATCTCAACATCATCACTACCCTGACACATTATCGACGTTCCATTAATCTCCTCACTTACACCAACATCTACAACATGATATGTCTCCCTCAAAGACTCCTCCTCCACAAAATAATCTTCATCATCCTCACACTTTTTCAATTTCTGCAACTTCCCAAAGAGCATCAATTACCACAGTTCTATCACCATCAATTTTAGCACATTGTAGGTCCTCCGACAAATCGTCCATTTTCTCTATAAACATCTTACCAGAACTATGCAACTCCTTCTGTTGACTCTCAATTTTATCGCTTAATACCTTCCCCTGATTGGTAATTTTATTACTTAATTTGGCCAGCTGCTCTAATACTAACTTCATAAGCCCATTATTACCCCCCATGTTACTTTGGTTTTGCTCAATACCTTCCCCTTCACCCTCATTACAATTCCATACACTTTTTCCGTAGACATATTTTCACTCTGTAAACTACTTTTATCAAAACTTTGTGCACTTGTGTCAGAGCTACTCTCCAAACCATTACCAGACATACATACTTTATGCACTGTTCTCCTTCTCAAATTCATTACATTACTATTGCTCTCACCAGTATCCATATTCCACTGATAAACACAGTAGCCTACTCAAAACATAACACTACCGAGCTCCAATCTTATGTTAATTTTAAGGACACTTCCTCTAAAGCATTACTTTGTCAATTTTATACATTTTTCATCTAAACAGTGTTATGTGGCTGAAGATGTTGATAATATACGAAACATGTACCACTTTTGACCATTAAAAATTGCCTTAAGCAATCATTGTATCGACTAGGTGGAAAATAAATACTTAATTGTGAATCTATTGAAGTGCGATACGGACCATGAAGCTGATTTTATGTAACTCGATAGCTGCAGTCGCTAAAGTGCGCCATTATCCAGTATTCGGGAGATAGTGGGTTCGAACCCCACTGTCGGCAGCCCTGAAGATGGTTTTCCGTGGTTTCCCATTTTCACACCAGGCAAATGCTGGGGCTGTACCTTAATTAACGCCACGGCTGCTTCCTTCCCACTCCTAGCCCCTTCCCTGTCCCATCGTTGCCATAAGACCTAACTGTGTCAGTGCGACGTAAAGCAACTTGCAAAAAAAAAAAAAAAAAAAAAAAAAAAAAATCAAAACATAACACTGATAAATTACTCCCAACATGAGCTCATAAAATAGTAGATGAACATTATCATTACTGTCACTGGTATTCATATTCCACTAATACACATATTACTAAAAACGTGATAACACAGATAAATTACTTCTTACGTGAGCTCATAAAATACTGGACCAAATGTGCCCATCCAAGTCAAGTAGCAAGTCTGGATATCATTCTGTCTCACGTTGTGGCGCCGATTGTAACTAGTTGGCAAAACAGAAAATACTACATGACTGAATAGTCACTTCGATAAGGTATAAATACAGAAACTGGGCGCCACCTGCAAACAATTTACAGGAATAATTGACTCAAAGAGCATGACAGAACTCCCCCTACCAAGGCGACGGTCATCAGGCTGACGATGCTCCAAACTTGCTATATAACCTTACCTGTTTACCCTTGAAATTAAATTTAGGTAACATGCCAGGTTTTCACTCTAAAAGTAAAAGTAATCATACGTGTAACTATTTTTTTTTTTTTGCTTTACGTTGCACCAACACAAATAGGTCTTATGACGACAATGGGACAGGAAAGGCTAGGAGTGGGAAAGGAGCGGCCGTGGCCTTAATTAAGGTACAGCCCCAGCATTTTCCCGGTGTGAAAATGGGAAACCACGGATAACCATTTTCAGGGCTGCCAACAGTGGGGTTCGAACCTACTATCTCCTGAATACTGGATACTGGCCGCACTTAAGCGACTGCAGCTATCGAGCTCGGTACTATTAAATTTACTGCGAATTAAAGTTTATCAAAAATTCTTACATTACTTACAATATACAATAACATTTCCATAATGTCCACTTCACAAACAACATAATATATGATTCTATACCAATCTCTTTAAAATTTACACTGTACATACATACCTCATGTGGTATCCCTTATAACAGATTCAAACACATATAATTTTCACTCAACATTTTAATTAGTAAGGAAAAGCTGCTCCAACTGGCGTTATGATTTGAAACCAGTTATTTGCTAAGTGCATCCCTAACCTAACACAACACTCACTTCTTAAATCTTGACTTCTGAGCCTTTCCAATTGCCACAACCATCTATAGGTTGGTTGGTTGCTCCAAAACATCACAACCCAGGAAACACTGCACCAGTTCCTCTCGTCTTTATTCAGATTGCAGACTGCTTTGCCTATTACTGACAGTTTAGAAGTAGGCTACGAGATCTTCGTCCCATTTTGATCTCGTATATACACTGAACAAGAAGCACCATCACCGTTTGAGAATACCAAGTACTGTCACTGTATAAGGTATTAACATAGACACATTAGCATGCTAGGTGATATCAAATCAAATCTTAGCTACATACAATGTCAAGTCAAGTGTCTGCGAAGAAAATATCAAATTACGTGAAGCGAAGAGAACTGCAGCCAAACAAGTATGAATGACAACTGTTCACACACTGAGTCCATACTGGTTACTGTATCTGAATACACATCAGACAATGTAAAAAGAATAATGACCCCAGTTCCATTCTCGCGTAAGTTTATAGAGCCTCTCTCCACAATAAATAGCACCAAGCGTGTAGTATTCTTCCAAAAATACGCAGATAATGAACAGTTGGGCTATATTTTATCAAATTGTAATTAGTTCTGTGAACCACATATTACTTCCACACTGCATATTTAAAGGCTGCCCACAATGTGGCTTTCCTGGGCGAGGGAAAATCCATAGTCTTATAAGACATCACCGTATAGCATCTCCCACCAACCGCTCACTGGGAATGTCCATTAACGAGCAATGCACTCTTGACTCCGTAATTGTGCAGTAATAAAGCTCCTGTAAAATGCTCGTGCAGCACCCACTTCGCGGTATTAATTGTCGTCAACAGTAACCTCAATAGCAATAATCAGCAACTGTAACACTCATGCACAATAATACCCGATAATACCAATAAACTCATAGCACGCACACACATATAGAGACTTGCTCCATGCAGCACAGCGTCCGCCAAAATCTGCATGTTGCAACACTTTAAACCAACTTCAACTGTCTTTACCGATATAGTAGCTGTTTTCCTGGTTCCATAAACTTTACTGCTATGCCATGTGAAGATTTATACACAAATTAAGGTTACACCAATATAAAGAAACATAGATACATAATTCCCTACTACCAAATTCTTCTTATAATATAATGTTCTTTCATCTCAATTCAAAACTCACAAGATATTTACTATTTTATATTAAAAATTATTTTATGAAAACTTCCTAACCTAAAATTGCGAGTCATACACTCGTACAGTTACGCTAGCTATATCCTGTTTAAAAAGAATCAGAAGAAAGGGGAGGCTTTAGAGGGAGAGCCAATATCGTTCTTACTGTTACAGAAAAATTGCTAATGACATTTATTTACAAACTTTTAATTATGTACTTTTTTCCACTTCATTGAAAAATATGGGATATATCAGTGGTGGTGGTGTGATAGAGCCTATAACTAACTCTATGGAGAATTGCTGTGGAGATCATCCCAGCAATGTTGTAAAGGATTTGTACATCCATGTGTACTTTTCGAATATCAACCTGATATTTGGTTTTTAAACCAGAATTTTGCAGTCGACATGAAAGAGATCAGAGAGGAAGGCCTGAACACTAAAACAATGTACTAACCACTCTGTTTATAATATCGTCACATAATATCTGGAGCTAAATCTCTGAAAAATTGGAACTATGCACACTTCTGAAAGACATTTAGCACGTACAGCGAATTTAATGTTGAGAAGTTATTTGTGATCATCAGATGGAAATGTTACTTGGCACTTGGAAGAAAAGTGAACATCTTGGTGGAATGATAACATGAGAGCAGCTTGTAAACGTGTAAAGGAGGTGTATAAGAAATGGCTCCAAACAACAGCAAAACCAGTAGTTGTTGAATTCAAGGAAAAGTTTTGGGAAGATTTTGGTAAAAACCTGGAAAGGCTAGGCCAAACAATAGTAAGACCTTTCTGGACAGTAATAAAGAATCTTAGGGAAGAAGGGAAAAAGGAAATGAATAGTGTTTTGGGTAAATCAGGTAAACTCATAATAGGTCCCAGGGAATCACTGGAGAAGTGGAAGGAATATTTTGAAAATCTTCTCAACATAAAAGGAAATCTTCTAGGTGACATCGCGAACAACCGAGCTCATGGGGAGGACAATGAAGTTGGTGAATTTATGCGTGAAGATGTTGAAAGGATGGAAAATAAATTCCATTGTTATAAAGCAACAGCAGTAGATTAAATTGACCTGAAATGGTGAAGTGTAGTGACAAGGCAGGGATGAAATGGCTTCATAGAGTACTCAGATTACCATGGAGTATTAGTAAGGTACCTTCAGATTAGACCAAAGCAGTAATTGCACCTACCGGGTGAGTTAGCCATGCGTTATGGGGCGCACAGCTGTGAGCTTGCATCCGGGAGATAGTGGGTTCGAACCCCACTGTCGGCAGCCCTGAAGATGGTTTTCCGTAGTTTGCCATTTTCACACCAGGCAAATGCTGGGGCTGTACCTTAATTAAGGCAAACTGCCACTTCCTTCCTACTCCTAGGCCTTTCCTATGCCATTTTCACCATAAGATCTGTCTGTGTCGGTGCAACATAAAACCAATTGTATAAATATTGCACCTGTCTATAAACATGGGAACAGCAACAACTATCGAGGTATTTCATTGATCAGTTTACCAGGGGTTAGGTCATGTGAGGTGAATGGAGGAGGATAGCTTACCTAGGAGAGTGATGGACACAGTTACGGAGGGTAAGAGGAGTAGAGGGAGACCAAGACGACATTGGTTAGACTCGGTTCCTAATGATTTAAAGATAAGAGATATATAACTAAACAAGGCCACAGAACTAGTTACAAATAGAAGATTGTGGTGGTGATTAGTAAATTCACAGAGGCTTGTAGACTGAACGCTGGAAGACATAACAGTCTATAATGAAGATGTTCGTACGGACTTTGATGATGTCAAAGCTAAACTGCTGCTGCCATCATAAAGGTACATATGATAAGTAGTTACATATCATATAGGCTATTTTTGTTTGAATCTGATTTAATTGCATGTGAAATTAATGAGGATTGAATTTATTGTGAATATGGCATGTATTGGAGGCTGCTGAGCCAAAGCAGTAAGGGCATACACGTTTTACCCGAAAGTACTTGTTTTCGATTCCCCATCAGGAAGTCAACAAATTTAAGAAAAAATATTTCCACTTCTGATGCTGCACATGGCCCTGAGGCTCACTCAGACCATACAAAAAATTAGTACCAGATTAGTTCCCCGGGTTTAAAGGGGGCTAGGCTTAAAACTAACCGCTCTATCCCACTTAGTGCTGAGGTTGCCGATAGTGGAAGTTTTCCACTTCTTCATGAACCTCCGTGGCCTGTATGGAGATGGCTTAGCTTTGCTTATTGTATACAGGGTGAACTGAAATTCGCGCACTTGGGCGTCGCAGGGCGACTCCTCACATGCCAGCAATAAAAAAAATTCTTTCACAAAAATTCGTCCTGCGAGTATATCCGGCAGAAAAAGGATGTTGAAGAGTGGCAATCTGGCAACACTGTAACCACATGTAGGGTAACTACCTCTGTCAGCACATATTAGTCATACTGTAATGCCCCCATTATTGCCTAGCTAGGCCCAGCCAGTGAGCGAGAGATCCCAAGGGGGACCGTTCGTTCATTGGCTATTGTTTTCTAGAGGTATTTAAGGGAAAAGGGTTGATGACCAAGCTCAAAATAAATTTTAAAACAACACTCTGACATTTATTAACATAAGCAAATCACAAATAAAAATATTCTGGCTGATTTTTTTTTTTAACATTGGAACTTTCATAACATCTATTTCTTCCTCCTTCTTTGAGAAGCACGTATTTCTTAATGGACAGCCTTACTGGTCTGTAACGAAAATCATAGCAAAATTAGGCCTACCGCCTTAAAAATCAAAATATAATCGGCTGAAAGAAATTCAGAAACTCAATAAAGATGTTCACAAAATAACTTGATAACTTCTTGCTAGTATTTTTACAATAAAGTAGTTAAAGGCTTCATGACTTTAAAGTAGCCTCCACACATGGTTTAAGCTGAATTCTACTAAGTTTTATCATTTAAGACATTTAACACTGGTCCATAACACCATTATAAGCTCTAATAGAAAATCGAAATTAATTTCAAAAACTTCAAAATGAATTAATTATTATTCTTATTATTATTATTATTATCATCAATCTCTCTCCTTATTTAATTAACACGTTCTTCACTATCACACGATCGTGTTTCTAATTAATTCCTCACAACATCATTCACTTAGCAATTGTCATTAACATTCCAAAATAATTATTCTCCAATTAATTATTGCGACTCATTATCACCAGTATTCAAAGTAATTATGCAGCTAGTGAACGTCTACTTCTGATTCTTGCATGGCATTTTATGTTTCAAATTAATTTTAAAATGTTTCCAAATTCAAATATAAATGTGTTAGAAAAACCTTGATATCCACGTGTGAGCTAGTTAATATTTCATTTTACAAATCGATTGCCTTTGTGAAGATAACAAGATGATCTTTCCTTTTAAATCACGTTCATCAACAAAATAAATCCTTTCCTAGTCTTCCTCGACTTAAACTTATCAAATTTTCCCTTAAGGGTACGAAAATTATTTCTTAAGGTAGCACACAACGACGAATGTAATCTGCGTCGTCACTAGCACATGACCAGATCAAGTTAAATTGAACAAACATTAAACAAGAAGAATACACATATTTACACACACACACACACACACACACACACACACACACACTCATTCATACTGGGAAACACGTATTTTATATACAATATTTACATCGAATCCTATTCCTGCAAGTTTACTTTTGATTTTTAGAACGGTCAGGGCACGTCATATCCAGTAGGAGATAATTTGTGTACAGAAATTCTTCTCATCACTAATGGTGACTAGTGATCGAAGTTAAGGATATCACGTGGGTAAGAATATGCTTCTCATACAGATGGAAATCATCTAACTTTTGACATAATGATTGAAGATTCCAATAAAATCCGTAATCACTACCAGTGCATGGGTTGCCAGTTGAAACTATCATGTCCGTGAGCCTCAATCGCATTATTATTATTATTCCCTGTCCGTGAAATACATACGCAACACGTGCTCCAATAATTATAATTCATCTTGTGCTCCCAATAACACAAGAACAAGTCAGTAATCATACATAAATCATCCAATAACTCAATCACATAACAAATATCCCGCAGGATTGGTCATATTCCAGACACTTCATAAACAGAGCACATTCAATCTCACATATAAGGAATCTACTGTAAAGTTATGGCTCACGAGCATTTAATTCTCTTTTACCCGATCTTTAGTCATTTTTATTATTAGTCAAGTGATTATTACATCTACTGATCCTCGTGAAATATCATAAAACCAGATGACTCGATCTTAAGGAATGCAAGTGATCTTGAAAAGACTCTAGGTTCGACCCTATCTCACAAAATTCAAGTCCGATAAAATTCAACATTACACAAAAGTAGATTTATCGTGTGGTCAGTGATTTTTAAATATTTAGCTCAAAAGCACGGGAAATCATCCAAAGACAAACTACATGTCTACTCTAACAGGTTCAAGATTTCATTCACACATGTGACTCGTCTACCACGACACCTTAAGAATTGGAAAAATGAAATGCTTCTAACTACAACAAAACTAATAGCTCTACGATTTAAAGAAGAAAGACCTCTAGTTTACAAAAAAGATGAGACAGTAAGTGAATTAAGTGGTACTTAAGTGAATTAAGTGGTACTCAAGTTTTAGATGAAGTTCGATCCCATGCAGCAGTCAATCATTCCAGCATTTTCCACGGTCAGTTTCCTTCCCATGACCAGAGACGCCTCACATTTTAGAGATCCATGGAGACTTGGTCGTCGATATCCCTCGATGACGTTGAGTTGCAGATGATTGTAGAATTATCCATGTTGGTGTACTGCAGCTTTCAAGACGATATCTATTAAGTTCCGGACGTAAGCTGTAACTGAGATGGCAAGAATAAATATGGGCACAAACACACGCAGAATTTTGATTATTCTTCTAGATAGTCACACTTAACTTGGATTTTAAGGTGATTTATACTCCGTAGGAGTTAGCTAATTAGTTCACTGAATTGTTGGCAGAACGGGCGTCTGCTTGCGCTGAAAATTACTCCTCCACGTGGTCATAGCAAGTACAGAATTTTCAGAATGCAGCGTAGAATATTCAAAGCAGAGTAGAACAGTCAGAGAGTGATTTGCTCGGAACAAGGCTTTTTATATTCTCGGCTTGGGAGGCGTGTATTCCAACCAGAACTGTAATTGGTCATCAGGTCTCCTTTAATTGGCTCAGACTATTCTGGAACCAAGCTGTCTGTCGTTCGCTCGTCAGGCAGTATGGACACGTCACGTGATTTGCTTTGGCCTTGGTCGAAGCTCGATCAATACGTCGCCCCTCTGAATGACGAAAAAAACTTGTTTTCAGCTCGCCACACTACTTCCCAAATGACAAGTTACAGCTCCAGGCAGACAATAAAATTTTTAATATCCACTTGTTGGAAATATACTAAATATCACCAGATTTGACGGGGACATCAAGTTTACAGTGGCGAAAAATGAGAGTATCCTCCTATTCAATACATCATATATTCCGTCATTAGACGGAGCAAACAAATTCAAACATGTTTCGGCTTGCTTGAGCCATGTTCAGTGAAAAAATTAGGAGGGTTGGAATAATTTACATAATATAAGTTGAAAAAATGCTAAAAAACATAATGAAAGAACAAATGAAAAAACAAACAAAAGAGAGCCTAGACGGAAACAAAATTAGCACAAATATACAATATTTACAACAATATGCAAAGCAAAAAACAATAGATACCAAAGCAGACCCAAGACTACCCTAGTAAAAGATTCCGCTCCCAAAGAAAAATTTTCCACATTCACTTTCAATAATAGTAGCATTTACCAAATTTCTAATATTTTCAAGAAACACAACATCAAAATAGCTTACAGAACCTCCCACACCAACTCTAAACTCATTTTCAATCCACACACTGTCAACAATAACAATAGTAACATCAACAACAAATATTTGAACTCTGGAGTTTACAAATTAAAATGCCAATCCTGTAATTCCAGCTACATAGGTCAAACAGACCGCAATTTTGTCATAAGATACGCCGAACATCGCAACGCTCTCAAATATAATCGTTTTTCAGCTGTGAGTGAACATCATAAAGCATCCAGCCATGAATACACTTCAATAGATAAAGACCTGAAGATCTTGCATTATGAGCAAAGAGGCACCTTGCTCAACGTTCTCGAGAGCATCCACATCGATTTAGATCAGTTTATGAACCCTATTCACAATTTATATGAAGTCAGCGAGAAAAAGAACATTCTACTTGAAACATTCATTCCGTACATTTGTCAGAATTTCCATAACACAAACAAACCCCACCTCCATCTCCCCGACTCACCACCACTCCCCCCTCCTCACACCAGCCCTGCACCACCCCTTCCCCCTCCGCTCCTTCCATCCTAGCAAACACAGCCAAACCAACAATAGACTCGATCACGCGACCGAGACCATCACTTTGAGAAGGCCACGCCATTCGAGCTTTAGAAGTCAGCGAGTAAACTAACATCCTCTTGAAACATTCATTCCATATATTTGCTAAACAAATCCCACCTCCATCTCTCCAACTCACCACCCCTCCCTTCCTCAAACCAGCCCTGCACCTCCCCTTCCCCCTCCGCTCCTTCCATCCTAGCAAACACAGCCAAACCAACAATAGACTCGATCACGCGAACGAGACCGTCACTTTGAGAAGGCCAGGCCATTAGAGAGGACAACCACCTACTGCACACCGTAAGTTTAAGCTTTCTTCAAAACCATTCCACACTTTTTACTTACCAACCCATGTTTGTCATACAACCTCATTTTTTTCCATTACAGATTAGAACTTCATTGACGGTTTCCACTAGATTACTTACAGTTTACTATGCATCTGTCTTCTACCTAACACAGCTTCTCAATTTTTATAAGCGGCCCTTCCGACCCCTTTATAATAAGGCAAGACACCAGCCAACATTATGAAACAATAATGAAGTAAGGGACCGCTAGATTGAGAATGCTGCTATTTCTAAAGCCTTAAATTTCATTGGTGTTTTTTCTCCTTGTCACAGGCTCTTCGCCTGCAGGTTATATCAGGCTTGGTTTCTCAAAAATGTTTGCTCCCGCTCTCCTGACCAATTTGATGTGATGGGTTTCTACTAGGATGATTTTGACAGCAATTTCAAACTGTTTTGTCATTTTTACTAAACCAATAATTTGTAAACTATGAGGTCCACAACCTCACCATGTGCTACTATTATTCATTTCCATCTGCATCATTTGTTTTCTCATTCCCTTGTTTCTTAGGTTAACGCAGTTTTTAGTTTCAATTATTAGTTTAAATTAACACCTGTTTCACTGAATTTTGCGCAATAAGTTGTTTTTTGCTCTGCATATTGTTGTAAATATTGTATATTTGCGCTAATTTTGTTTCCTTCTAGGCTCTCTCTTGTTTGTTTTTTCATTTGCTCTTTCATTATGTTTTTTTAGCATTTTTTCAACTTATATTATGTAAATTATTCCAACCCCACTAATTTTTTCACTGAAGATGGCTCAAGCGAGCCAAAACATGTTTGAATTTGTTTGCTCCGTCTAATGACGGAATATATGATGTATTGAATAGGAGGATACTCTCATTTTTCGCCATTGTAAAGTGAAAACCATCAATACGGAATGATTCTAATATCGTGTAATGCTGTAAGTTGGTGCAGTGGATATAGTTTTTGGTTAGCATGCAGGAGGTCAAGGGGTCGATTCTGGGTTGAGGCGTATGTTTTTTATTTCATAAATGTGGTCCAGGTGGTATGGTATCTGGCATCTTCATCGTCAACAGCGATTGCAGCGGGTCCTCTCGAAACCATTTGCACTTGCATACTACGATCCTAGAAATGGACGAACAATCATTTTCATTGTTCAGCTTTGAAAGACTCCCTTTTCACGTCGTGGGCGTGAATTTATTTGCACCACTTCATCGACTAGATGCAATACTAGATGAAGAAGATGGTAATAGAGCTGCCTGTAGAGAATTCATTGTGACTGAGTTTATTGTTCACTACTGGCGTAAACATAAAGCTGCTCTAGAAACCACCAACTGAACGCGTAAGGCACTCACCGAGCCGAAAACTGGTTTCTTGAGCTGGAAGACGAATCACTTCATTATGTTACAGAGTTGCAAGATAATGGCTTTAGTATCTCACACAAGAGCCTCACTGCTGTGTTTTGTGTTTCAAATCCCAGTCACACCATGTGAGATTTGTGCTGGACAGGTTTTTCTCCAGATACTCTGGTTTTCCCTGTCATATTTCATTCCAGCAACACACTCCAATATTATTTCATTTCATCTGTCATTCATTTATCATTGCCCGAGAGGAGTGCAACAGACTTCGGCAGCCGGCACAATTCCTATCCTCGCCGCTAGATGGGGGCTTCATTCATTCCATTCCTGACCCGGTTGAATGACTGGAAACAGGCTGTGGATTTTCATTCAGTATCTCGCACGAGATTCTACATTTCAAAGCGCGCGATCAAAGGCAGAATCAGCTGTTTGGATCTGAAAGTGATGGTGTGGGGAACACGGCCAGGGGCATTGCTTCGATGCCCAGCAATTCTAGTGTGGGACAGTTTCCGCAGACACTTGGTGGAAGACACGAAGAAACGTCTTCAGGAAATGAAAACTGATCTCGTTGTAATTCCTGGTTGACTCACACATTATCTATAGCTCTTAAATGTTTCCGTCAACAAGCCCTTCAAGGACAACATACATAAATTGTACATCGAATGTATGGCAGGAGGGATGCATGAGCTGACGCCAGCAGGGAAAATAAAGAGAGGCCGTCGGTTGAACTTGTATGTGATTGAGTTATCCGGGCATGGGTTATGGTGTCGACAGACGTTATTGTGAAGAGTTTCTTGAAGACTGGCATTGCAAATGCATTGGACGGAAGTCAGGATGATGCAGTATGGGATGGTGACCAGAATGATGCATGCGAGAATAGCTCGGAGATTGAAAGCAGTGACAATGAATAGGGTAAATATGCCAGTTGCCTTGTTTCAATAGTCTAATGCAAATTTTACGGTTTTTCGTGAATACGATCTTTTGCACACAAATCCCCGCATATGTCATGCACCGAAAATGTTCACACTTACTTTTGATCAAAAAAAGTGCGAGCAAATACGGTATTATCTCACTGTCTTAGATGTGTAATATATCCTGTCCTACTTAGCACAAAGGGGGTAACTGCAATTTCAAAAAAATGTTAGAGCCACATAGTGATTCCTGCTATCAATTTTCATGTAATACTAATGTATAAAAGCCATTTCAGCATTCTAAATGGCTTAATTTGCAATATAAATCCCGGGGTGTCTACAGGTATGACCTGCGTAACTAAGCATACTGAATAAGCTGCATTAGAGGGTGTTGTGGAAAACAATACAGGAAGGGCTTATAACAAGTTCATAGAGTTATTTATGTGTTTGAGCAAGCTATAGAACTTCTAAAATGGAAAAAATCTCTGCAGTAGGCCTACATACTGCCCTACTAAGCACAAGGTTGGGGGGGGGGGGGGGGGGGTTAGTTGTGAAATTTCTGCTTCTAGAATATTTAGACTTTTACATTTTATTTTATGCTGCTTGCAATTTTACCAAGAATGGTGTAAACCTGTCTCTGCAATAGTATTTTTATACAGTCTTTCTGTTATTTTACACTGAATTGTGATTTAGATTCAAGTGAAGAAAACGTACCTCAACTTTCCAGCAAAAATAAACATGTTCCACTAAAACAATAAAGTTTTAATAAAATTATGAATGATAACTACACCAAAAATAAATGTGTTCCACTAAAACTATACAATTTTATTAAAATCAAGAGAGTAATAAAAAAAAAAAAAGGCAACTACACCATATATAAACACGCTCTATTAAAACTATAAAGTTTTATTAAAATAATGAATAATAATAAAAAATTGACACATTACACTATTATAAAACAAACTACACCAAGTCATTTACAGCACTTTCTCATTTTGTATGATGCACAACTAATTACACGTACATTTGCAGAAACTGTGTTAACGTTCATCTATGTCTTCGTCTGTCGCAATGGGCAAGTCTCTTTAGAACGGTAACCTGATTTTTTAACAGCACTATCACTGTAAGTAAGTATTGAGATATCGTCATGCCTATTTACAGTTATCCCCCGAGGCTTATCTTCATGGTTTGGGCGTGAAATCCCTAACTTAATTACATTTGCCTTCAAGAAATTCAGTTCCAACGACGAGCCATTAAAGTTTTTTCGTAGGTCAGTAACATAGAGCCTGTCTGTGTTTTACCTTGACTAAATCATGTAGATATGGTCTTTCATTACTTTGTTGATTGAGCTTGTGAAGAGAAGACAAGTCTTCCCACAGAAGAATATCTGCTATCTTCATTTTTAAGACATTAACACCTTTTGAAGAGCTTGCATTCTTCTCTGTGTTCTTGAAATCTGTGAAATTGTACACCTCATTTTTCTCACGAGGGAACGGCAATGGTTAAGTCTCCGTTCGTGATGAAACTTAGAAAACACATTGAGTACACATAAGAAGATGTCAGCATCAATTTTGGGTGCCGACATTCTTTAGAGCGTTAACTAAGGGGCCTATAAGTTGTGACATTTCAAGTTCCGAGCGAACAGTGATGAATACCTGCTGGCTAATGCTAAGCCAGCATACTGCCTGCTTTGTGCCACATCTCTGCACCTCCTCCCCTACCCCATTCTTCTGGTTCGCCGCTGCACGTTTCCCTTCTCCTCGTGCCTGTCCGTCTGCTGAACTATTGAATGGGATCAGAGCTATGCTGTGCTTCTTTTTGTACTATAAATATTGAAATCCGTTAAATAACATTCCTTTTCACACATAATGATAATAAATAATCTAAACTAATTACCTATATTTAGTCAAATTTTATATTTTCATTCCTGCTAATTCTGACGAGTTGTCACATTCGTGGGTACAACCCTGAGTTAAGCACCATTGGGCGTGGTCAAATGTGGGATGGGATACTGCATCCGACCTACGCTTAAATGATTATTTACTTTTACAACCACCTTGAAGCTCTCGGTAGTGTCCTTTAGAGTAGACATACATATGAAATTAATTAAATTAAATCACCCACCTTTAAACAACGTTAAATATCTGTTTATTCAAAGAAATTACATGCCCAGATAGAGGATCTCTATGAATGTAATGAGATTAGGCACCTTGGGATACCAAAACCTGGTTACGGGTTCTTTTTATGTCTGAAAAATAGCTCTGAAAGATAAAATAAAAATAATTGAAATACTTGTTGTTATATGTACATTCATTGACAGAAACAACGAAACACAAAATGTTTGTTTAAAAAAGCAAATGAGAGAGTTTTCGGTATCAACATATCAGACGGTCCAGTGCGGAAAACTAAAACCTAAAATTTCATATGGAGCGCAAAAGACCACACTTCAATCTACGTTATTACGGCCTAAGTCACGCAGTGTGACATCACCCCCTGAGTGTCAGAACCTATTTGAAAACAGTTGCCTGCTTAACACTCACCCTCAATCATGTCATAAAGCTGCAGCTCCCGACAATCCAGCGGACCTTCTTCACCGTGACTTCCATGATTTGCTTTATGTTGATAAATCATTTTTGACACGCTCAACGACATTATGCTTAAGGAATCGTCACATACATTTTCATAAACCTTTTAGAAAATGTAAACTGACAAATACAATGTGGGAATTACAAATGAGAGCTATGAGGAAGGCTGATACAGAACGCAAAGTCTAGCACCAGTCCCGTTTGACAGCTAAGCAGGCGGCCGGAAGCGGGGAGAAGGGAATCGTGCTGTGGCGAACCAGAAGGAGGAGGGGAGGAGGTGCAGAGGTGTGGCTTGAAGCAGGCAGTGTGCCGGCTTAGCATTGGCCAACAGGCATTCATCTCTGTTCGCACGGAACTTGAAATGTCACAACTTTTAGGCCCCTTAGTTAACTCCCTATGAATGTTGGCACCCAAAACTGATGCTGACATTTTTTTACCTGTACCTCAATGTATTTACCAGTTTCATCGCGATCGGAGACTTAACCATTGCCGATGTTCCCTCATCATTGATTTCTCTACTTGGTGGAGAAAAAGAATCTGCACTCGTAAAGGTGTGTCTAGGCTAAAGTAGTTCACTTCTGTTACCTCTGAAGAGATCCCATAGCAATTTACAGCATAGACTAAAGATGTAGAGAGAGCCCAATTTTTATTTTGAGCCATGCAATTGTCAACCCACAATATAACAGTTCTGGCAACATGTTCATTTAAAAAGAAATTGTAATATGTGCTAATAAAAATATTATAATATAATTTTATTAAACACACTGTGTACAAGGTATTAATTAATTAAACGAAATTAGCATCATTTGCATAGTGTGACAAAGTCAATGTCCTGTCTTTGCACTCAAAGATATGATACGTATTGCATGTGCTAATAATGGGACATATGCATAAAAATGTAGAATATGCTACAAGTACAAGCAATGAGTAAAAGCATGCTTTCAGCAAATATTAGGAAGTAAAAGGGAGAAAAGGGAGGAAGAAGTAGCTCTGCAGCCATCAGGAAAGATAGGGCTGACTAAGAGAGGAGGGGATCAAATGAAGTGGGTAGGGTTGAGGCTCTGGTCATGGGAGATTTCATTGTTAGACATGTGGGGAAAAAGTTTGGAGGAAAGGGACCCAGGATGGAGTGTTATCCACGAAATAGGTTAAGGCAGATGTTGGTACCAACAATGTAAGGCAAGCAGGTATAAGTACCAACATAGTTGGGGATGTGTGGGATCTGGTAAGTGCAGCACAGGTAAAGTTTAAGGAGGTGGAGATTGTTATCAGTGGAATACTGTGTAGGAGGGATACTGACTGGAAGGTGATTGGGGATTTAAATTAAACTATGGACTGGGTATGTGGGGAAACTGGGAGTGAGATTTCTAGATCTGAATGGGTGGGTAGGAGATAGGGATCTGTGCTCAGATGACCTTCACTTAAAACCTCAGTGGTACGTTTAAGTTGGGAAATTTTATTTAGAAGAGTTATGGGGAAACAGGGTGGTCTAGGGTTATAAGGGTACAGGGATCTAGAAGTCAATTAGGGATGACATAAAAATGTTGGTGTTGAACTGTAGAAGTATTGTAAAGAAAGAAATAGAATTAAGTAATTTAATAAATATATACTAACCAGATTTGTAATAGGAGTTGAGTCATGGCTCAATCACTACTGATCTGCATTTAGGGCAGTTGCCCAGGTGTTAGATTCCCTATCTGTTGTTTTCCTAGCCTTTTCTTAAATGATTGCAAAGAAATTGGAAATTTATTGAACATCTCCCTTGGTAAGTTATTACAAACCCAACTCCCCTTCCTATAAACGAATATTTGCCCCAATTTGTTCCCTTGAATTCCAGCTTTATTTTCATATTGTGATCTTTCCTACTTTTAAAGACACCACTCAAACTTATTCGTCTACGGATGACATTCCACGCCATCTCTCCACGGACAGGTCGGAACATATCACTTATTATTTATTTATTTATTTATTTATTTATTTATTGTGAACATAACAGGTCATTAGTCCCAATTACAATGTTCACGACAATTGTTACGGTACTTACATGTTAAAGGTACATGTTAAGAACAAAAACCACTACCTAGTTAGAGTAATCCTAAAACTAATTACTCTGACACACAAGTCACATTACTAAAATAAATAAAATAAAAATAAAAAGAATAATTATGGTTAATATAACTAATAATACATTACATTACTAATACATTCTAATTAAAATCAGTATATTAATTAAAACAATTATTTTAACAGGATTTCCACTTGGAATGTAATACATTTAAAAACCAAGTTGTACATCATTTATACTAGTTTATACTATTTTCCTTTTTTTAATCTTCATAATCTATTAAATTATGTTCAGAAGTACAGTGTTACATTTCGAAATGAATGTAGCTTCAGCCATACTAAAAATATCAACATAAGGATGAATATTGTTGTAGAGCCTCATTGCTCTGTTAATTGGGGAGTTCTTATGTATTTCGGTCTTAGCCTTTGATAGAAAGAATATATTTCTAGGACGACTTAGTTTATGTGGCACATAAAATGTTATTGATTTCAATATGTTTGAGTCATCAATTACAGAATTAATTATTTTATACAGGAAAGTCAAATCTTTGCAACTTCGTCTGTGGCGCAAGCTATTCACACCATGTTCCTTCAGCATATCTGAGTAATTTATGAAGGTTGGGTAATTTCCTGTGATTTTATAAGTCATGAATTTTAAAAGCTTGTTTTGTGTACTCTCGATAAGATTGATATTTTTTGTGGTCACTGGGTTCCAAACAACTGAGCCATACTCAAGTCTGGACCTTACGAATGAGTTAAACAAGGTTAATAGTGTCTTTGGACGAAATGATAACGAATTCCGTATAATGAAGCCTAACATTTTAAGAGCATTATTGGTAATTTTTTGAATATGGTCGTTGAATCTTAAATCTTCATTGAATGTTATTCCTAAATCCATTTTTGTCTTGACACGAGTTAATATGTCAGTATCCATTGCATAGTTATATTTAATCTTCTGTTTCTTCCGAGTAAATGTCATGGCTACACATTTATCTATATTAAAATTTAACTTATTCTGTTTGCTCCAGTCTACAAGAGAATCTAAATCGTTTTGAAGTAGTTGACAATCAGATACTGTTTTAATAGATTTGTATATTTTAATATCATCAGCAAAAATAAGAATTTCAGAAGATGTTATAGTTTCCGGTATGTCATTAACAAAGATTAGAAATAGCAAAGGCCCCAAGTTAGAACCTTGTGGAACTCCCGAATTTACATCAAATTTGGAAGATATATGACCTTTGTAACTTACAACCTGAGTTCTATCCTTTAAATACGATATCAGTAAGTTTTGTAATGTAGTAGAAAATCCAAAGGAAGAAAATTTATTTATTAAGCAATCATGATTAACCTTATCGAAAGCTTTTTGAAAATCCGTGTAAATTACATCAGCCTGATCATGATCATCTAAACTAGCGGATATATATTCAGTAAAGTTGCAAAGATTTGTTTCAGTGGATCTTCTCGCCATGAATCCATGTTGTCTCGGTGAGATACTATTTCTAACATGATCATAAATTTGTTTGTACAATATAATTTCAAAAATTTTGGCTGGGGCACAAAGAATAGTAACAGGTCTATAATTACTGAACAATTTGATATCTCCAGTTTTATATACTGGAGTAACCTTGGTATGTTTCCACAAGTCAGGGAATGTCTCTGTTTTTACAATTAGGTTGAAGAGAATGGTTAAAGGATATACTAACACTTCTCTACAACCTTTCAAAATATATGGGGGAATATCATCAGGTCCTACTGATTTCTTCGGTTTTAGGTGGTCAATTGCTTTAAGCACTTCTTCTATAGTTATATGCTGTATATTAAGTACACCTATTTCATTTGGTTGATCATTATTCCCAAATTCCAAATTATATTTAGACTTTTCCTGAGAGTATATAGTTTTGAAATAGTCTGCAAATCCATTAGCTATGTCATCTGGTGATTGTAACAGACAACCTTGAAATTCAAACTGTGGGTTATTTTTTAAGCATCTCCTCTTATTATTAATAAAGTTCCAGAATACCTTACAATCATTACTCAAGTTATTTTCAATCTTCTCGACATATTGGTTGTATGCAATAGTTATATCTCTTTTTATTTTTTCTCTGAGAGTTTTAAATATATGCATGTAATACTCAGAATTTTTCTTCTTTCTAATTTTTTCTTTTAATTTAATATTACTTATAATATCCTTTGTAAACCAGATGGGATATTTTTTCTTGTAGTTTTTCGTTTTCGGAACACACTGATCCAATACAGCATACATTTTATCATAGAAAAGTTGTGTGGCTAAGTTAACATCTCTGCATTCTTTAATATTAATCCAATCCGTTTCCTTCAACAGACTGTAAAGTTTCTCAAAATCTGCCTTTGTGAAATTATATCTTCTATGATGATTATTTTCTTTTCTCCTATTTCGGATAACTTTAAGTATTATCTGAAGAGGAGGATGATACCCGTCTTTTGGAATGATTGGATCAATTTCCTCAACAATACGTATGCCTAATAAATTTGATAACACAAGATCAAGTGTCTTATTATTACTATTCTGTACATTGTTAACAGAGTGGAGATTCGAAAAATGTAATACCCTACTTAATTCTTGACATATATTACTTCCTTTGTTCAAATCATACGTACTGTCAACTATTTCAGAGATATTAAAGTCGCCAACTATAATAATGTTATTTCCAAGTAAATTAATATATTGTTCTAACTTACTAAAAAATTCTACGTAGGCATCTAAGTGTGAATTTGGGGGAAAGTAAACTGTGCAGATATAGTACTTCTTATTGTTGAGAGTAAATTTAACCCATACTGACTCAGTACTTGAGTCTAATGAATGAACCATTTCTGGATTAAATGTTGCCTTAACACCAATGAGGACTCCACCGCCATCTTTTTTGCGACTAGTTATGGCATTCCTGTCCTTACGAAATACAGTATACCTATTATCAAATAGTTCAGAATCATGTAAAGTATCATTCAGCCAAGTCTCAGTCAGACATATTATATCAAAATTATTAGATAATATACCTGTGTATAAAGTATGTGTTTTAGATCTTAATCCACGTACGTTTTGATAATAAATTACAAATTCATTATCTAACAAACTCATTACCCAATATGAATAGTGTTCTTAAATTTTCTGATGTCTTCTTCACAGGCGATATTGACAACTGGTGAATTGTCACTTTGTCTCATGAAGATTCGGCCATTCCTTGTCCAAAGGTGCTTCACATTAGATGACCTGCGAAGTTGACGACATTGAGCCAGAAGCCGCTTCCTGGTAGGACAAAGGCTCTCGTTGATATAAACGGGATTGTTGTGGGTGAATCCCAAGTCCAAAGTCGACAGATTCCTTTTCACGCGGCGTTTCCTCAGCAGTTCATCTTTATGTACTCTCCGACAGAATTTGACGATGATAGTATTGGACGACGGGTAGTTAGGGTTACTTGAGAGCCTATGACATGCATCAATATCATCTTCATTAATATTTATGTCCAGAGATCTTCCCACCGCCTTCACTAAATTCACTGTATTTTCATTAGCTTGTGTTGGAATGCCTTGAATCTCTATTGTATTTATCCTTGAGTACTGTTCACAGTCTTCAATGCGCTGTTTTAGCTCCAGATTTTCGTTCTTGAGTTTTATATTCTCATCTTTCAAACTCTCGATCATCCCCAGGGCCTCTTGTAACACCTTATTATATTCTTGTTGCTGTGTGATACTGTGGTCCAACTTTTCATGACACACTTCTATAGATTTACCTAGATCACGCTCAAGTTCTTTCTGAGAATTCTTCACCAATCTAATTCCCTGTTTCATTTCCACAAGTTCATACTTCATTTCTCCAAGAGCTGTTTCTAAAGATTTCTGTGTCTTCTCCATGGTTATTATATTTCCCTGTATCTCACTTAATTTACTCATCATCAATTTTATTGAATAAAGAGTTTTATTATTACAACTCTCTCTTTCAGGTTGGTTACTGTCAACAGTGCCAGCAATATCCCCCTCATGCCCGATTGTTGGGAGACTGTTACTTTTGTCAGTGCAACTGTCACATGTCCAACAAGCAGCTGTACTTCCTAAACTGTCTATGTCCTCTTTTTGTAAATTTAGACACTTAGTATGAAAGGCTTTATCGCATAAACCACACGTAATCCTGTTAGTTTTGTCTGACCTACTAGATGTTTTATTTTTACAGATATTGCACATATCCATTGTTAGATTAGATTGATAGTCGCTGAGCTCCGAGAATATAGACTGGCGACACGAAGAGAGATGATGGAGCTTGAAATATTTTACTATTCCTTGAGATTGACAGCAAACTGTTTATATAAATACGTTTTGCAAAGATTTCATATGTGGCTACACTGGAAATATTTTAGTATTCCTTGGGACTGACTACCACTGGTTATATAAATACTATTTGCACAGATTTCACAGTTGGATACACTGGAAGTAATTTACTATTCCTTGAGATTAACTGTCGCTGGTTCTATAAATACTCTTTGCCAAGATTCAACAGTTGGCTACACTGATCCAATGTTTATCCTTTGAGGTTATGATGACAAACATACGATATTATAGTTCAGTATTTGACGTATAGTATACAAGAACAAACAAAATAATTATCGAAGATTAATCAGTGTAACTTACAGTTTAAGAAGAGACCATTCTCACTCTTGTGTCGCCGATAAAAACCATCACAATTTCATAATACTGCGGAGCTCCCACAACACACGTCTTACACTACCATCACCCTGACATGTAACTAATCTCATAATTAGACCCGTATTGAAATTTGCTATAAATGCTTACAATATAGTGATTATTTTAATCCACCTATTCAATACAAATTGGTTGTAGTATTATGAACTAGCAACACAAAAATACAAATTGGTTGTAGTATTATCAACTAGCAACACAAAACCAATTTGTATTGAATAGGTGGATTAAAATAATCACTATATTGTAAGCATTTACATATCACTTAGTCAAGTAGCTTGTCATCTTTCTCCCAAGTCTTCCCAGCCCAAACTTTGTAAGATTTTTGTAACGCTACTCTTTTGTTGGAAATAACCCAGAACAAATCGAGCTGCTTTTCTTTGGATTTTTTTCCAGTTCTTGAATAAAGTAATACTGGTGAGGGTCCCATACACTGGAACCATACTCTATTTGGGGTCTTACCAGAGACTTGTATGCCATCTCCTTTACATCCTTAATACAACCCCTAAACACCCTCATAACCATGTGCAGTGATTTATACCCTTTATTTACAATAATCATTTATGTGATTACCCCAATGAAGATCTTTCCTTATATTAACACGTAGGTACTTACAGTGATCCCCAGCAGGAACTTTCACCCCATCAACGCAGTAATTAAAACTGAGAGGACTTTTCCTGTTTGTGAAACTTACACCCTGACTTTTAACCCCGTTTATCACCATACCATTGCCTGCTGTCCATCTCACAACATTATCGAGGTCATTTTGCAGTTGCCTTCAATCTTGTAACTTATTTATTACTCTATACAGAATAACATCATCCACAAAGAAGCCTTATCTCTGATTCCCCTTCTTTACTAGTATCATTTCTATATTTATAAGAAGAAATAAAAATCTACTAATACTGCCTTGAGGAATTTCCCTCTTAATTATTACAGGGTCAGATAAAGCTTCACCTACTCTTAAGTGGTTAAGTGTAAGACAGGGCCGTGAGCCCTAACTTCGCCACATACAAAGGCATAAAATAAATAAATAAATAAATAAATAAATAAATAAATAAATAAATAAATAAATAAATAAATAAATAATAATTCTCTGAGATCTATTTTCTAGAAATATAGCAACCCATTCAGTCACTCTTTTGTCTAGTCCAATTGCACTCAGTTTTGCCAGCAGTCTCCCATGATCCACCCTATCAAATGCCTTCAACAGGTCAATCGCAAAACAGTCCATTTGACCTGAATCCAAGATATCTGCTGTATCTTGCTGGAATCCTGCAAGTTTAGCTTCAGTGGTGTACTCTTTCTTAAACCCGAACTGCCTTCTATCAAATCAGTTATCAAATCGCAAACATGTCCTAGCATAATCAGAAAGAATGCTTTCCCAAAGCTTACATGCAATGCATGTCAAACTGACTGGCATGTAATTTTCAGCTTAATGTCTATCACCCTTTCCTTTGTATAAAGGGGCTACTATAGCAACTCTCCATTCATTTGATATAGCTCTTTCATGCATACAATAATCAAATAAGTATTTCAGATATGGTACTTTATCCCAACCCATTGTCTTTATTATATCCCCAGCAATCTTATCAATTCCAGCCGCTTTTCTACTTTTCAACTTTTGTATGTTATTGTAAATGTCATTGCTATCATAGGTAAATTTCAATACTTCTTTAGCATTTGTCACCTCCTCTATCTGGACATTATCCTTGCAAACAACAATCTTTACATACTTCTGACTGAATACTTCTGCCTTTTGAAGATCCTCACATACGCACTTCCCTTTTTCATTAATGATTCCTGGAGTGTCCTTCTTGAAACCTGTTTCTACCTTAAAGTACCTATACATACCCTTCCATTTTTCACTAAAATTTGTATGACTGCCAATTATGCTTGCCATCATGTTATTCTTAGCTGACTTCTTTGCTCGATTCAATTTCCTAGTAAGTTCCTTCAATTTCTCCATACTTGCAAAGCCATTTCTAACTCTATTTCTTTCCAATCTGCACCTCTTTCTTAGTCTATTTATTTCTCTGTTATAATAAAGTGGGTCTCTACCATTCGTTACCACCTTGAAAGGTACAAACCTGTTTTCACATTCCTCAACAATTGTTTTGAACCCATCCCAGAGTCTGTTTACATTGTTATTTATTGTTTTCCTCTGATCATAGTTATTTTTTATAACCTCCTTCATGCTTGCTTTATCAGCCATATGGTATTGCCTAATAGTCGTACTTTTAATACCTTCCTTTCTATCACATATATTTTTATCTACAGCAAAAACAGCTTCATGATCACTAATTCCATCTATTACTCCCATCTCTCTATAGAGCTCATCAGGTTTTACTGTTTTTTTTTTGAGGGATGTGAAAACAGATTTGTACCTTTCAAGGTGGTAACGAATGGTAAAGATCCAGTATATTATAACAGAGATATAAAAAGATAAAGAAGGAGGTGCAGATTGGAAAGAAACAGAGTTAGGAATGGCTGTGAAAGCAAGGAGAAATTGTACTTACTAGGAAATTGAGTCTTGCAAAGAAGTCAGCTAAGGATAACATGATGGCAAGCATAATTGGCAGTCGTACAAATTTTAGTGAAAAATGGAAGGGTATGTACAGGTGCTTAAAGACAGAAACACATTCCAAGAAGGACATTCCAGGAATCATTAATGAAAAAAGGGAAGTATGTATGTGAGGATCTTCAAAAGGCAGAAGTATTCAGTCAGCAGTATGTAAAGATTGTTGTTTGCAAGTATAATGTCCAGATAGAGGAGGTGACCAATGCTAAAGAAGTATTCAAATTTACCTATGATACCAATGACATTTACGATAAGATACAAAAGTTGAAAATTAGAAAAGCAGCTGGAATTGATAAGTTTGCTGGGGATGTACTAAAGACAATGGGTTGGGATATTGTGCCATATCTGATGTACTTATTTGATTATTGTTTTCATGAAGGAGCTATACCAAATGAATGGAGAATTTCTATAGTAGCCCCTGTGTATAAAAGAAAGTGTGATAGACATAAAGCTGTAAATTACATGCCAGTCAGTTTGACATTCATTGCATGTAAGCATTGGGAAAGCATTATTTCTGATTATCTTCTTCTTATTATTATTCTTATTTTATGACCACATAGGATCACTTTAGTCACTCCATCGTTCAGGTCTCTTTGAAGGGATTGTTCGGACTTTGCGGTCCTCCCAGTACTTCTTCAGACGCTCCAATCTTCGTGCCCTTTCCTCAGTTGAAAATATGCGTGTTGGTTTGTTACGTGTAAGGGTAAAGCGGAGGTTTGTATTCTTGAGTTTTGTATTCAATTTTATCTTATTTGTGGTGTCTTCTGTTGTAAGGCCTATTTCCTTCAGATCCTCTCTTACTTCTCTGATCCATTTACATCCTGTTGTGGTATTTTTTGAGGCAAGATTGTGTTGTACTAGATGTTTCAGAAGTCTTGAATCCTGCATCCTCATGATATGTCCAAAGAATCCCAGTCTCCTCTTACGCATAGTATCTGTAATGGGTTCTTGCTCTTTGTACACAACTTTGTTAGGTATTATCTGCCACTGTCCATCTTTCTGGTTGTTCCAATCCTCCTTTCAATTTTCTGAAGTCTGTCAGTCTTTGATTGTTTATTCAGGTGAAAAAGTGTTTCTGCTGCATATGTAGCTTCCGGTTTTATAACTGTGTTGTTGTATTTTATTTTTGCATTTATTGATAGACATTTCCTTTTGTAGATATCCCATGTTAATTTTTGTGCTTTAGCTAATCTATTTGTTCTTACTTGGATTGAGATTTTTTCATTTAGGTTATGTGTTATTACTTCTCCAAGATATTTAAATTGAGTTACTATTATGATTTTATTACCATTTATGGTAACTTCTTTTAGTTGTGTTGGTTTTTGGGGCATAATTTCTGTTATTTCAAATGATATTTTGAGGCCAGTTTTATTTGCAATGTTTTGATGTTCTGATATCTGGGTTTTTGCTTCTTTTATGTCCACTGCTAGTAATGCTAAATTTTTGGGGGGACATTTCCTAAACCATTCACTCATTACCATTTCTAGAGCACAATTAAATAATAGTGGTGAGAGCCCATCTCCCTGCCATAGTCCATTTTTAATTTCAAATGTCTCTGATGTTTCATCCCTAAACTTCACTTTTGATTTGGTGTTAGTGAGAGTCAATTTTATCTTTATTAATTTGGAATGTAGTCCAAGATGTCTTAAAATTTTAAACAGAGGTTCCCTATGGATGCAATCATAAGCTTTCTTGAAATCTACAAATGTAATCATCATATCTCTGTTTCTTCTCCTGTTATAGTCCATTATCAACTTAAGACTCATGATCTGATCAGGACAGCTCCTCCAGGGTCTGAAACCTCCTTGATATTCTCCTAGTTCTTTCTCAAGTTGTAAACTTATCCTATTAAGGATGATTATTGAAAATATATTGTATGTTATGCCTAGGAGCGAGATTCCCCTGTAGTTATTAGGGTCGGCTTTGTCTCCCTTTTTT
Source organism: Anabrus simplex (assembly GCF_040414725.1). Classification (NCBI taxonomy): domain Eukaryota; kingdom Metazoa; phylum Arthropoda; class Insecta; order Orthoptera; family Tettigoniidae; genus Anabrus; species Anabrus simplex. Next base: position 176,455,249 of record NC_090269.1, read on the forward strand.
TGTGCAGTGGATGAATGAGGGCTGTTGTCCACTGTTCTGGTAGTTTTTTTAATCCAGATAGAGACAAGTTGTTGATTGAGGACAACTTTTGCTGATCTTCCTGCTTATTTCCAGATTTCCGCAAAGGTCTGATCTTCTCCTGGCACTTTGTAGTTTTTTAATTTATTCAGAGCTTTGTAGACTTCCTTTATTATGGGGGAATTGATTTTCTCTGGTGGTGTTTTTATCAGGGTGTTGGTGTCCAAATGAAGGAGTTTTGTAGGATCCTCACAATTTAAAAGCTTGTTGAAATATTTAGCCAGAATTTCTGTTATGAGCCAGCTAACCATTTTCATCCTTCATCAGTAGGATCGGGGGTTCATATTTTTGGAGCTGTTTTCTGAAGGTTTTGTAATAGTTCCTTGATTGAGTTTTATTGAATTGTTCTTCAATTAACTGCAGCGTGTCCTTATGATGTTGTCTTTTTATTCTTCTTAAGACTTGGGTAGTTTCTTTTCTCTGTTTTACTAGATTTTGGATTGAAGCCCCTTTTAACCATAATTTACATCAAAACAATCAACTTCCAACGGAGAGTCTGGTCGCTACAAACAAGAATTAAATTGTCAATACTTCCTCTGATCAAATAGCCAAACTGCAGCAGCAAGCCTCATCAAATCTAGAAGCCGTTTTCCAATGAACTCAAGACTTCAATTCTAGATTATCATCATGACTAATCACGCATAATGCAAAATTACAGTCTTTTTAAATAACATTATTTAGAGAGCACAATTCTTAACTATAATTCTCAATACTGAAATGTTACTGTAATCTAGAAACCATTGCACTTTAGAAACTATGGCTCCTATATATTAACATCCAATATTTATATTTATATTTATGACTCAAATTTTAATGCCAAATTATAGTTGAATCAATTTTATTTTAACATTGCAAACAATTTTTAGCCAAATTAAAAACTGTGTTTTGGACGTCAATGTGTTTTAGAATTAAGAGTTAATCCATTTCAACATTTCAAATCATATTGTCATAATTTTTAATGTGTATATTATTCTTGTTTTAAATATTGTTATCACTGAAATCAGATTTACATTCAATGTAATGAAATTTGTAACAACAACCCAAAAATGACAAACCTTGAGGCAGTAGTATAGGCTGATGATGCTTATGAATAAAAGCAAAACATGTCCCGGTAAATTAGTGTTGTAACATTACAACTTAGCAACACAAACTGTAATTTGTATTGAAAAGGTGGATCAAAATAACCAACAAATTGTTAGTATATCATAAGTGGGATGTTCTCAAAATTGAACCGTATTGAAGATGATATATTAAAATTTGTTCATTTACAACCACCTATTCAATACATTACAATACACTCATTGAATTATAGTATAAGCATAAAGTGTCTTAAATAATGGGACATGTTTCGTTCGGCATGGCGAACATCATCAGCCGTTAATGCACAAAGACTAGGTCAGGGCCCTGAGCTTAACCCTTTGCAGTCCGATTTTGTGTCACATGTTCCGACAATCTAGTCCAAATTAACTGTGCACACTTATACCCTATCACATTAAACTCAGAATTTTTATTAGTAATTATAATTATATTATTATTATTACAATTATTACCGTACGTTCTATTGCATGGGAATTAATTTCCATAATAATTTTCGTCGTCAATGCAGGAGTACAAAACAACATACAACGTAATAAACTGAAGTGGAGTGATGCAGCTAGGAGAACCTGCGGTCCTCTAGTTTTCTGACCTGATGAATAACTTAGTCTAGCTGGCTCACTATCATGAAATGTTACATTCTGGTAAACACTATTGCTGTTTGCATTCCCATTTGTATGTGCGGAAATATGTTCAGCATCACTTTTACTGAAATTATCAACCCTGACCTGAGAAGCGTCATCACTGCCGTGTGCCGTATCCCCTCCTCCACCCTGGCCCATTAGCGTGTCTTCTTGCTTTTGTAGCAGTCACTGGAACTTCCTCTTCTGAATCTTCGGAAACAGCATATGTTGGTCCGGGATCATTCCACGCTTTTTTACGCACAGATCCAGTCGCTAAAGTTTTACTTGCAATGCTGGAGTTCACTACACCTTCATCTTCACTTGACAGCTCTCTAAACTCTTCATCTAATTCAAATAAATAATCATCGTCACTGCTGTCTAAATAAACGTGCATATGTATTTCTTCTTCATTCATATTTGCCAATTTTATATCGCAAATTCAACTGAGACAATTCGCTTTCACAGATAAACATGCCTAGTACAACACGTGTGCAGCACTACTCACTGTAAACACAGCTGACAGGCCGCGAATAACCATGATGACACACGGCTATGTATATCTCGTATTATATCCATGGAGACAACAGAACGACTTCTTTTGTGCACAGAACTTTGCTCTAGAAACTCCAGGGATATTGATCAACCTCAATTAGGTCAAAGACCTTCAATAAATAACTTCTCATGTAGAACGAAACATAATGTCGAGGTGAGCTCGATGTTGGACCGGTTACAATAAACCATGGACCTCGACGTTGGACCGGAAGGGTTAAAAATGATCAAAATAGTATCCTCCTATCAAGAGAGTAACCATGTCATAATAAAAAAGTGATAATCAACTATCAACACAATATAACATTAGACTTTAGATTGTAACAAAATATGTGCAATTTAAAAACAGGTATTTGTCGTGGAATGCATTAACGATGACAATCTGTGAAATTAACAACAATCATGGGGTTGTTAACATATGACAATGGACATTGTGGACATTAAAATATACATCAATGCGTGAAGCGCGGATTGATTATTTTGAGGAAGGAAATCCTTCGAATTATGTAAAAACAAGAGTTAAAATAGAGTTCATTGAATTATCGTGAGTCCAAGTTGAACCAGTCAAAAGGCACATAACAGCAAACAAACTAAGGTTGACGTATGACGTGAACTCCAATCTACAAGATCCTAGTTACGTACTTCAATTATATTAAATTGTATTATATATATATATATATACACACATTTTTGCAACCAAAACAATTACAGACTGGTTCATCAAGCTATTCGCCGAGTTCCGTCGGCATTTGAAAGTACAGTGCCGGACATTGAGTGTGTTGCGCTGATCTTCAGGAGCTAGCAATTCGCTTCAATCAAGCGATTCGTCTTCGACTTCTATACAATTTTGGGACTTCATATTCATTAAATTATATTGTGACTTCGCGCCTGATAATATATGCATGCTGGCTCGTTTAACTTTTCACCTCTTCTTGTAAACATCATGAGACAGATCTAAACTTTGCGTGTGTTGTGCTATTATTCAGAAGATCGCGCCTTACTTCTTATAAGTGACTGACTTTCTATTTCTAGATTTTACGATTTAAAATTGCACAGTGCCAATCCCCATTAACAAATTTTGCCTCTTCAACTGTTTTTGTAAAAGACTCACTCTTTAATTTCTTATTTACCTATGCATTGTTTTTCCATTTTATTTGGCTGATGACCCAGATTGGGGTCGAAACCAGTACCGATTCCGCTTTAATTAAATAGAAATGTAACACTAAATTTCATATTTCAATTTAATTGTTTCCATAGGAAAGACACAATCTTGGTGCCAGACGAAAGTACAAGTTAAGCTAGTTAAGCTAGTCAATAATCACACGCTAGCGATAAAACTAGAAGATTGTATGTAACGTATACATAGGACACCAAATAATGGACTCATTAAGAGCAATAGCGATCTTGAATATGGGGAGAGTTCTAGCGATCCTTAGGTGAAAGAGAGCAGATTATGGCACAAAATGGAGTTTGAAATCTGAAATGAAAGAAAAAAAAGGGGAATTGAATTATATTGACAACGGAAGATGAAAAGTAAAAGAAAAATTGAAAGAGGAAGGCTTACCCCCTGGGACTGGTATTAGAAGTATTCCACCAATAGTACCCATATGGAAGAGACTGGTCACAGTTTTACGACAATTGAAAAAGACCTTAAAATCTTAAAAGTAGAGGCGCGCGGCTGTGAGCTTGCATCCGGGAGATAGTAGGTTCGAATCCCACTATCGGCAGCCCTGAAAATGGTTTTCCGTGGTTTCCCATTTTCACACCAGGCAAATGCTGGGGCTGTACCTTAATTAAGGCCACGGCCGCTTCCTTCCAACTCCTAGGCCTTTCCTATCCCATCGTCGCCATAAGACCTATCTGTGTCGGTGCGACGTAAAGCCCCTAGCAAAAAAAAAAAAAAAATCTTAAAATATATCAATAAAAGTAAACTGATGACAGAGTTTGAGAACATTTACATATTCTTAGACAAGCATTTTAATGGAAAACAAAATTTAAATGATACTTCAGAAATTAAAAGTACAATAATCAAAAAAATTACACAGAACTACTCTCTCTTTTCAATATAAATAAAAATAATTTTATGAGTATCTTTAATTATAAAACCTCTAACAACATTTCTTCTGTAACAACAGCTTTCATTCTAGCATTCCTTCATGCTACACCATCTCCGCGTACATCTGACCCGCCCGAGGAATCGATCGCCCCTCCTCCTCACATGACTCACTCCCCACCTCTACGTATACATACATACAACACTAGAAGCAGTAACAAAGCTATTCGCCAGTTTGCTTCACGCAGCCAATGCATACATACATATATACATATCCGTAAGCTTGGTTCTTGAAGATCATGATGAACTTTTTGAGTGTGGTAATAGCGATGTTATAGGTGAAATCTGTATTCAGCCCAAAGGTTTTGCAGAAGTTAACAAAAAATTCAGGTATGGTTTCTCGAACACCTAACATCAAGCCCATTACAGAGATGGATGTGAGCTTATACTTTTGCTTATAGAAGTCCACCTTTTCTTCATAAATTTTTCTTTTTTTCCATATCGACCTTTTCTGGCTGGTTTTCGTTGATCTCAAATCTAATTGTTGGATCAATGATGAAACCTTCAGAACAGGACGGCTTAAAAGCAATAATGTCAATTGTGTCAGTTGCTTCTTTTGTTGGAGAGACTGCGAACTTCTTCATAGACATTATAACCCTGTCCTCTCAAAGCATTAGCTGTCATTGATCTGGCTACATTATGGCGTGAGGTATGTAGTAATTTACCATGTGGACAGGCTCCCATTACATACGAAAGAGTTTCAAACTCTCTGTGGCAACGTCGACAGAGGCTTTTACCCTGGGATCTGCCAGGTACAGTACACAACAGGGACATTGGCATTCATTTTTATTACATCACGCCATTCACTGCAAGATAATCCTTTATGATCACAAATCCATGTATTCGCTGGAGTATGCTGTTTAAATAGGACTATACCTTTGCCTTTATGCTCTTTTTTGCTCCGGTTGTCAAAAGCTCTTCTTATCAATTCGAGTCGAACTTGCTTTGTATCTACAAAACCATGACTTTTGTCTCGAATAGATTCTGTTTCCGGTACATGCAAAGCGGCGAGGCTCATGCTTATTTCTTCACATAAGTTTCTCGTGGAGTGTAAAAAAAAAACATTATTGGATGATTTACAATTTTTGCATGCATCAATATGTTGCATATGTATTTCCCATGATGCACAAAATAATCCCAGACCTTTAAATTTAATCTCAGCATATATCATATCATTTAGGAGATCCATGGGAAGTTGCAAAATTGCCTTTAACTCTTTCCCGCAGATTGCGTAGTAAAGTGTACTGGAGTTGCACATTGTCTCCCGCGGGTTGCGTAGTAAAGCGTACTCGACTTTCAAACAGAGTTCCTCTGCCATCTGTCTGCTAAACATATAACTTTTTGAAACCAGCGAATTCTCTACACTTCCTAGATACTACTGGCATGCACGGAATCCTAAAATAAAGTGTTCTTTTGTACGTTTTCTTAGATAGAACAGACAGCTGACTGAATGTAAACACACTGCAGCAACATGGCTGCTCATAACCACTTGAATGCGGAGGATATTTGTTACAAATTAGATCAATATGTTGACAAATGCAATGGTAGTGAGTTTGGAGTTGTATATATGATAATAAAAATAGTATGGGGAGCATTTGGGACAGGATATGAATCTGAGAGGAATCGAAATACGGCACAGGACAGGAAATGTTCATTCAGGTACCATCTACTTTTAAAATATTAGGCCTACTTGTAAAATACATAATTGTCAGTTTTAATCCTTCAGTTAATTATCTTTCGGACTATGAGCCTCTACTTGATTACACAATAGCCTATTCCAACTAATGTCAGTTTATCTTCCAATCCCATTCATTCAAAAATTGCTTATAGTTTGTATGTCCGAGAGGAAGCACGATTTGCTATCGAAATATCTTCATCCGACTGATCCCGAAAATGAAACAAATTGGGAGATTCAGGGTGAATTCCTGCGTTCTCTGCATTACCAAGAAAATAAGAGCTCCATCATATCCAGCAATTTAGACTGACTTTAAGAGCAAGCAATTTAACATTATGTACCATATTGGATGCTTCCTGATGTACCATTCCGAACGGGGGGGGGGGGTTGCGTGTAATTAGGTGATCTCATTGTATCATTTTAGAATAACTATTGTGTATTATCCATTGTTAAAAAATTTGAAATTGATATCTTAAGTGGTTTCACAGGAAAAAATATTTAGTGAAGGTACTCCACAACTATACCTGACAAGCAAATTATTACTCTAGGTTTCGCCCGACAGTGAGTCAAAGATATTCCGTGGGAAAGGGTTAATGCTCCCCTAACCATAATATTGCCATCATTTATAAATTTGACTAAAACCTTTTGTGGTGGTACTGTCTGAAATTTATATACCAAACTAGGACAGATTGAAGTGTTTATGATTACACATTTTTTATTGGAATGCAAAAGTAGGGAAGAAATGAGGTGCTCTAGGGTGGTTTTGAACTTATTTAGGACCTTGACAGACTGTAAAGTAATTTCATTGGAGAAATTTACACCCAAATACTTAATAGATTCTCCTTTCTTCAGACATGGTATCTGTTTTTCATCTGCCATGAATAATTTTTCTTCTGATAGGTGACCATGTTCCTTTACATTTTCGAATATTGATGTACAGTAAAGTCCAATTTCTTGTAATTGATGTGTGGCTGCTTGAGCAAGTAATAAAGCTTACTCAGAATCTCTTTCAACAATAACCACATCATCAGCAAAACTTAATACCATTAGAGCTTCATGATCTGGACTCAATTGAAAGCCATATTGGGTAGATATCAACGTTTTGCTAAGGTCATCCAGAATATGATTGATGACAAGATTAAACAGGATTGGCGACTGAGGAGAACCTTGTATAACTCCCCTGCATATCAAGAGAGGTCTGTTTTGCTTCCCTGTGTCTGAATTGGTGTGATATTTCCTGTTTGCAGATTCATTATTAAAGTCGCAAGTTTGGTTGGAATTGGTAACGACTGTAGTGTATCATTTAAATGAGCATGACCAACGTTGTCAAAGTCTTTCTGTACATCTAAGAATATAGTAGTCAGATTGGCTTGTTTGTTTTTGGCTTCACGGAGAAGAGAGTCAAGTATCGCAGTGTTGACATGCGTTCCAGAAGAGTTGGTAAATCCTTGTTGATTGGGGTTTAAAACAAGCTCTTCACAGAGATGCCTGTCAAGGACCCGCTCAATTATTTTTATTACTGAACAGATTGTGATAGGTTTCAAGTTCTTTATATTGAGTGTATCTCCACCTTTATGGATTAGAACAGTCGTGGCCCTTTTGAAGATAGAAGGTACAACCTCAGTTTTCAACATACATGTGGCAGTGTGAGATATTATGTCGACTGCAGTACTGTCTTTGATAACTCTGACAAGGACGTGGTCTGGACCGGATGATGTGTCTACGGCTATATGATTAATAGCAAAGTTGATTTCATCTGGGCTTATAGTGTCATTAAATAAAATATCAATTAGTTCCTTATCAATATCGCTTGTAATGAGATGGGTATTCGGATCGAATCATGTCATTAGGTTGTCCGAGAATTTCAGAGAAATGATGGAATATTTCATCCGAAGGAATTTTTGGAATTGGAATTTGAAACAGGTTTAATAGCCTTTCTGCGCTGATTGTAAAAGTGGTACTGGGTAAGGTGATATTTGTATCTTTTGCAGCGTTTTATTCGGTCGCATTTTGTTGCCGTTCAGGATTGGTTGTCTGTTTATATTTCCTTTGCTTGTCTGTGGTTTGTTAATTTTTCCTGTACTGGTAGTATTTCCATGACAGATGTTTGGGGCCAGGGAGTATATCAATCGCAGAACCAAGAACTCGCACCAAATTTTAATCTCATGGTTAAATTGGTCATGTGTGAAATTATTTTAAAATCTGCTTCGCGACTGCATCATTTTCTTCTTAAATTCATGTGGTAAAGCGTTGACACTGTTAGTTTCCGTATTAGCATGAGGTTCACTTTCTTGAGCGATTGTTTTGACATTTTGGGAGGGATCAACCCCCTATCAATTTCTAGAAACTAAAATTTGACAGTGAATATCAGGATGAGCTCTGCTGATGTGTATTTTGACCCCACGGCAACTGGAGTAATGACATCTGCAGTGTGGACACTGAGAATTTGTATTGTCACATGCCTGATTTGAAGAACTCGTAGTGTGGCTAGCTGATAAACTTGGATGAAGAATTTGAGATGCCTGAGGAATTCCTAAATTAACATGCAATTGTTCATTATCTACAAATGATGAATCCTGAGATAGATGACTCGTGAGCTCTTGATATGTGTATGTTAATGCCCCTCATTGTAAACTTTCTGTGACATCTGTGAAATAAATGTAGGTAGAGCACTTGTAGTGCTTGATACTTCCCGAGAATCGACCATGCTCTGGGGTGTGTTGCTAATCTGTAATAATCCTGTTCTTGAATGATAGATGTTACCGAGTCAGGTAGTTCTTTCCACTGCTAACACAAAGGTAAGCAGCTGATGTGAAGTGTCAGAGTAATAATAACATTTATACATCATCATTTGTTCAACAACAGTGGTATAAAAATCGACCGTCATAGAAAGTACCCCACAATATCACAAAGGTTCTATATTAGTAATGTCAAAGAGGAAAATCAGATGCAGACCATTAAAATAATCTATACAGTACCATGAAGGTTCTACCACAATACTATCATTCAATTGTCCGACTCGGCTGAATGGTCAGCGTACTGGCCTTCGGTTCAGAGGGTCGCGGGTTCGATTCTCGGCCGGGTCGGGGATTTTGACCTTAATTGGTTAATTCCAATGGCTCAGGGGCTGGGTGTGTATGGCTTATTCAACATTAGAAATCATCCTAGGTGGGGCCCTCATCTTCACAGACATGCAAGTCGCCTAATAGGCCATCTTTACAAAGGTGAAGAATGAGAGTATCCTCCTAAATTGTTGGTATCATATGTAAGCAGATTAGACTGTTTGGCCACAAATAATATGGTCACGAGATGATACAATTCTTACTCATAAGGGCGTAAAGATGAGATGCTGCCCTAATTGTGCTAATTGGAGATTGTCTTAGTTAATCTTTAAAATATTCGTAATATAGAATGATGAATATATGATGTATTGAATTAGGAGGATACTCTCATTCTTCACCTTTGTAAAGTGAAAACCGTCAATACGGAATGATTCTAATATCTTGTAATAATAGGCCGTCTACTAGTAAAAGACCTGCACCAGGCCTCTCCGGAGGCCATACGCCATTATTATTGCCATTCAATTAATTATATTGTAAGATTTTCTATCATTTAAAGTAATACACTTCATGGTTGGGTTCCGTATTGAGTTAAGACTTAACTTAAAAATGAGTACAAAATTTTATTGTTCCACCTTCCACGTTAAATGATTTTAAGTATTGAGAAGGTGGAACAATAAAATTTTGTACTCATTTTTAAGTTAATATTTTCTATATAAATCCAAAATATCCAATCAAATATCCAAATGCAGACGCTGACCTAAATTGTTAGTATCATATGTAAGCAGATTAGACTGTTTAGCCACAAATAATACGGTCATGAGATGATACAATTCTTACTCGTAAGGGCGTAAAGATGAGATGCTGCCTTAATTGTGCTAATCGGAGATTGTCTTAGTTAATCTTTAAAATATTCGTAATATCGAATGATGAGAAACGGACCTTAATTTATTCAATAGAGCGGAGGAAAGGTAAATTTCTTGGACACGTCCTACGACATGACACCTTTCTCCAGAATGTCTTCGAAGGAAAGGTCCTAGGGAAGAAGTCGAGAGGAAGACTCCGTCTCTCATACCTTAGGAACATAATCACTCAGCTGGGTTTTGCTTCCTATTTCATGATGAAAAGGACTGTTGAAGATTGTGGAATGTGGCTGCAGCGACAAGGCTTAGCCTTTAGATAATGGATGGAATATAGAATAACATAGTAACCATTCGATGAACGTAAACAAACAACACATGTACTAACCTATACTAAGTATACGACAGAGCAGCTATAAACGCAGAAAACAACACAAGGCACCATGTAAACCACAAAACATAATTCAAAATATCATAAAGACCAGAAAATAAATAAAAAAACATAATATTAACTGTAATAAAATGTAAAAATATCAAGATCACGAATTGTGTCTCTTAATTAATCAAGATAGGGTTGGTTTAATGTAAGATTATCCAGGTAATGGTAGAAAAATGGTTATATTCTAGCTTTACTGAGATATTTGATGTATTTTTTCTCGTTTGAGTATGTCTCGTACTACATGTTGACCAAATTTGGCATGACACTTCAATGAATGATACTTCTAGAAAATTGTTAAATTTAATTGAACCTTTACTTGTATAACAAATTTTTGAAAATCTATGAAGAGCATAGTCACGTCTCCAGTGCAGTTTAGTATGCACTTAGTAATGGAAAAGAACAAACAAGTGACAAATAAGTCATACAGAAAGATATGAACTTGCATAGGAACACGTTAAATGCACTAACCTGTCATTGTACTCAGTCTAATATCAATGTATCACTTAAATCCTTTTTTTTTTTTTTTCCTTCATATACAGTAGTTGGGTTATGTAAATACTATTACAGACCATGCAGTATTAAAATTTAATTTCTAACTGTGTATAGGTATGATGTTGAGCACATTGTTATCTGAGGGTCCATGTTACATTTCAGCATTTGCCATGGAGCAGGATATACCTGACTATGACATGGATTCAGAGGATGAGCAGTGGATCAGTGCTCAGAGCTCCAAGTTGGAAATCACCCCTCTTAAGGTGAGTAATTGAATGTTTAGTTTACGTAAATGTTCATTGTTGACATGGTTTCTGTAAATTGTTGTAACATGTGTAAGCCAAGCCACAACTATGAATATCCTAAAAGATTTTTGATCGTAAGCCTTAAATAATGTGTTCTTTCATGAAAATTAAATTATTGATTTGCTAGGTGGTCTGTGGCATAAGGTGCTGGTATTTCTGCATTCACTGCTCTGTGATTAAACAGTATAGATAATATAGATTACTGTATTTACCTCATTGTAAGTTGATCATTTTATAATTTTACTTTTTTCTTGGTTCAAAAAAATGTCCCTCATTTTAGATTCGGTATCGTTAACAAGTCTGGTAAAGTAGATGGCACTCTTTGTTGATGCAGTAGGAAATGTTTCTGAAATATGTCAGAAGCTGCCATAAGTAAGTTTTCACCATCATGTATAGAGTTAAGCCTGGTTTCATCAACAGTTGTTAAATATATACTAAATAATTGGGTTTTTAAAACTTTTCCTGAGAAATGTTATATAATTCCAATATAATTGGTCCATTATTGGAAATTATAAACATTCCAACTAACTCATTATTGGTTGCCAGCATTTCACTACAGTGTGAAGTGGAATTATCTTGGTCTCAACCGCACACAACTTCATCATAACATCGCTATTGCCGCAATACGGGGTTCAGTACCCATACTCCGCAATCATCTATATAGCTTCTGACAAACTGTACATCATGCTACATTTCAAATTTACTTCCGAGCCTTGTGATTGTTGTTATTTCTATCTGGCACATTCTAGCAAATTCACCAATGACTTGGAAGATGTAATTACTTTATAGTTGATGTACTTTGTCCTTGAGGCTGCCTCCTCAGGAGGGAAGTTTTATTAATAAATTTGGGCTCATCAGTTGGTAACTAGCAAGCCTACCAAGACACATGACTAATGCATGTAGTGGAGGCCACTTTACAGGCTACTTGGAGATTCAGGTAGTGCCAGTGGACTATGAGGGACTCTCTCTTTTACAACAATTGATGCCTGCTAGGCCCTCAGATGATACAGACTTTGATTCCCATAAGGAACTGCAGGACTCCTTTTCCTCTTCTGTTGACTCGCTAGACCTGATGCAGTCAAGGTTTTTCTGTCAGGGTGAACTTCCTTAGTCTTTAGTAGTCCCTTACTTCATCTGCAAGGCAGCATATTGATTTATAGATGTCAAAACCATCTGGTAGTATCCTCACTGTACAGAATAAAGAAGCCATTGGTGAGTTACCACTGTACTGAATAAATAAGGGCTAAAAGAAAGCTTGGAGATCAGTGATTGGGCTGATCAGTGTATCGTGGTCAAAACTACATTATTCTAACTGTGAAATGGCAAATATGCATTTTGTGTTTCTATGGGCTAAATGCACTAGGAATGAAGCAAGGGTTTGGTATGATGAAGCATTTCCTAACAGACTTGTACCAAACATTGCCTATCATAGAACACAATATTGTATTCTGGAAATGGAATAACTTTGCAGTAATAATTGCTTTTGCTCGTAAGTTGCAATGCCAATTCATTTTCTGACATCTGTCTGGAATGTACAGTCCGGTCAGGAGATGCATGACGATCATCTCAATGCCCCTTTCTCCATGATACTTAGTTGACAGTATGCATCTTTTGTAGTCAGCCAACATTCATTACCAGAGGATGCGACAGGATGAATGATGGCTCAGCAGATCTCAGTTTCAAGTGATCTCTCATCATGTGATCACAAGTGATGCCTATGCCAGTTCATTCATTCTGTACAAATTCCACATCACATCCTTAATAATTCGGCCATTGTCAGTACCGGTATTCATCGAAACTTCATCAGTCATGGCTCCTTGCCATAGGCTTGAGTTATTGTAACTTTAAAGCTTTTCAGTCTGTTGAACACTAATTATAAAATATATAACATACCTGTAAAAAACACATTATTAAACAAAGACATGTTATGTTCTTGAAAGAACATCATTGGATTCGTACAAATCACACTTTTACTTTTTTAATGATGAAAATTGTTTATAAATGTAGAAACATTTGTTTCATTTCTGTTTATACCCTTTAATACTTGAAAGTTAGAACTTTTCTTAATGAAGCGCTCCAGTAGTACGTCCTCTCTCCTGCTAGTCCAACAAAGAGTGCAAGGTGGTGCAGTTCTCCTTCATTGGCGTGAGGTCAGCCTGTCAGCAACTTTCTGTTATGTCATGCTTTAATAAGAAAATAATAAATAATATTACATCAGTCTTGGTACTGATATATTGTACTGAAAATTTGTTTGTAATAATTGCACTTGAATACAGAACAAAAATGAACTTTATAGCTTATAATAATGTCATGCTTTGGCGATATCAGTGGCCACTTTGATTTGTACTGTTAGCTTTATTATTAGTGTTGCTATTATTATTATTTTCCTTATTATTTTCATTGTTTTGATATTATATAGTGGTTGTTTAATGAGCATTTAATGGGCTGGTTAGTTTACTGGTAATTTTTGGTTAATTTTTTTCCTTGTGCCATCAACTCCGTTTGTTGAAGTGTATTATTATTATTATTATTATTATTATTATTATCATCATCATCTCTCAGAATTAAGAAATAAGAGAAAAGAAGAAGATCCTCTCTATAATTGAAAGCCATAAAATATATAAATATATAAATTATCCTCATCATCGTAATTTTAGTTTATTGCACAATACGTATACTATTACATTGAATGAAAAGAAAGAACCCTTAAAATTATATTAACTCCAGTGGAAGTCCTTATAAAATCAGATGTGAACTATATTCATAAAATTTTGTACATAGTTCTATATTAATAAAATGGCATACATAGATTAATTAGATTTTTAGTTGTATTGACAAGGCAGACGTAGATCTTTACCAGTGATTTTCAGTGTTGTTATTAGATATAAGTCAATACAGACCAAAAAAAACCATAGTGGTTAAAATAATTTAAAAAGACACAAAAATGTCAGGTTGTTTTATTCTTGAGCCTTCTTCACATTCTGTTGAACGTTCAGGATCTGTTCCCATGAACCTATGCCTGGCACGAACCCACTCTGCTCTTCAGCTGTTTATGGCTGTAGAAAGGCTTTCAGTCTCTTGTAGATAATGTGGAGAAGAACCTTACTAGTGTGAGGGATCATTGCCACCATCCTTTAGTTGTTGCAATCTGTGGGAGATCCTTTCTTGTAAATTGGGATGAATATTGACTCGCACTGCTCATCTGCCCAATTCCCTGTCTCCCATTCCTTCTTGCGGAGATCTAGTAATACTTCTACTTCTTCTGTACCCATGTTCTTTAGGATTTCAGCAGTGATTCCATCCACACCAGTTTTGTTTCATTGCAGGTGTCTGATTGCCTTCTCAACTTCCGGTCTCAGGATTGAAGGTTCCTTGTTTCCCAGTAGGCCATCATGGTTTCCAGTGTTTCTTGCTGGGTCTCCCTTGAACAGGTTTCCAAGTAGCACTTCTACACCTCCACAATGCTTTTGGAATCAGTTTTTCTTGTCCCCAAACATTGAATTCCTTTACCAGATGTTTCACTTCACTGAAAACTTCCCAAGATTCCTGATGTTCCGGATGCTGTTTCAGTTCATGGCAAAGGTCTTTGATTTGGGCATTCTTGTCCCTTATGCACGCAGCCTTGATTTCCACATTAGTGTCCTTCTGTTCTCAAAGCTCTCCCCTCCTCAAATAAGGTCAGTGTGGAGTCTGTAACCCAGTGCTTCTTCAAACTGTTGCGGATTCACACATCTTTGCACCCTTCTCTATCCAGTTCTTTACTCCCACCCATGCCTTGTCACCTGTGATCTAACTTCTTTTTGCAGGTTATGTTACAGCTAAAGGGGGTTCATGACACATACTTGCATTCTCTGTCCACCCTTTCCAATTGAGTAAAGCTTGAGTGAACAGGTGACTTTGAGTAACTTGTGGTCTAAACTGCAGTCAGCATCTGTTTCACTTAAATGTTACTTACAGATGTTCTCCATCGCCATTTTACTAGTGCATACTAGATCAGATTCTTGTACGTTTTGGTGGAGCTGGTCCAAGCGGGAGTCGGCATGAGTTGTGCTGGAACGTTGTGTTTCTAATTACTAGGCTGTGCTCTGTGGTAGAATGCAGCAAATTTTCTCCTTCTCATTTCTCAGCCCTAGTCCAAACCGTCCAATGATTTTTGAAGGTGTAGGTCATCTCCGATACATCTGACTTTGGCATTGAAGTCCCCTAAGATGTAGACTGGCTTCTTCCTTGGATTTCTACCAAGTTGTTCTCCTATCTGATTGTATAACTCTTCGTCTAGTTTATCTGCAGTGGGCATGTAGACCTGCTTCATGTGGAAGTTCTCAGGATTGGTTTGCAGGGTTAGTTTATTGGCATCCTTCCCTGTCTCAGAAGAAGGCTGAAATCATTAGCAAGGGCAGGGCGGCTGTCTCGGAAGAGAGAATATGTGGTTGGTTTGCTGGACTGTTGTACTACCTGGAATCTGAGGATGTAAGATCAATTATGGAAGACCCAAGCAGGATCTTCAATGCAAACGAGACAAGTTTTCTGTTCCATAAGGTTTCAGGAAAGTACCTTGGAGTCAGAGGGGAACAGCTTCAAATTACAGCAACCTGTAAAGAGAAAGAAGGCATAACAGTGCTTGGAAATTTCTGTGCTGACGGGCGTTGTGCCCCAACAATGATCGTCTACAGCAACATACAACTTCAGCAACTTATCAAAGATAGTGTACCTGAGCCTTGGATATATGAGAAAACTGAAAGTGGCTGGATGAAGGCCCCCAACGTTTCTGAACTACCTTCATCACTTTAGGTCATGGCTAGAGGTAGAGAAAATTACACTTCCTGTTGTTCTATTTCTTGATGGACACAGGAGTCACTTATCCCATCAAGTCAGTAAATATTGTCATGGCCATGGAATAATATTGTACTGCCTTTACCCTAACGCCACCTATCTTCTGCAACCAGCAGATGTGGGGGTATTTGCACCTCTAAAGAGAGCTTGGGAAAATGCTTTTCAAGGCAAGAAGAAAATACCTTGGTGATTTATTGGTGCATCAGTAAACAAGGTAAATTTTGCACCCACGTTAAAGAAAGTTTGGGATGATGCTGTTAGACCAGATATTGTGAAAAGCACCCTTTGCAAGTGCGGTCTCTATCCACTAGATCCCAATGCTGTGGACTACATAAAATGTGTTGCAGATATTTTGAGAACCCCAGTACGAAGGCAACAGCAAGAGAGTGACGAAGGCAGCCCTTCATCCCTTTCCACTTCCAATCAGAAGTAAAGTTTGTGCTTGATGACCTGGAAGAATTCTCGTGTCCTCGTATTCTCGATAAGTTCAGTGACAAACTAAGACATGATGGAGGAAAACAGAACAATGGTGAACCAGATTTGTATGCTTATTGGAAAAGTGTTACAGCTCGGTACAAGGCAACACGTGAAACAATTTCAGCTAATCAGAATGATTGCAGGTTATAAATTTCATTTTTTGTCCGTATTGAAGATCTACTTGTGATACGAATTCGTATAATTTTATTAAATACCACCTATTCAATACATAATAGCTAATGAGGACTTACATCTTTATTAAATTGTTAATGTGGTACATGTTTTGCTCCCTTTTTTGAGTATCATCAACCAATTAACATTTACCCAAGGTTTGATAAGATTGTGAACATATTCTATTGAGCTAAAATATGCTTTGTAAACATGAGTGATAAATCTTATAATATTTTACAAGTCATATAACAATAAAAATTATGTCTTAAAGTTAAAACACATTTGTCTAAAATCTTAGTGTTAACATTGTCCTTTAAATTTATTGATGAAATTAATCTGTTGAACATCCTTTTAAAATCAATTTAAAAAACAATTGAGATCTGGCTGATTGTATTGATTCAGTATTACTTGACTTGTGTAATTGTTACTGAACCTTCATAAACTATATTAACAATTTTATGCAGTTGATAATTGCCTATATGATGAACACTTATCGATGTTACTGGAGTAACACTTGTACATTTCATAATCAGAATGAAACGATGACAGACAGTTCATCAAAAGATGATGGTGATCAGGGCAGAGATGATTTCACGTGGAATGATGAACGTTTAGAAGTGTATGTACCTTCTCCCCAAGAAGGATCTTCCTGGTGCCGTCAGTTTGAAGTGTGGAGTAAGAGTTCACAAGCCAAAATTATTGAATGAGCATAAAATTGCTTCGGAACTTGCTTGCTCACCCACCTCAAGAAGTAGCGAGGATTCTTTCAAAAATTTTCTTGAAGTTCCTGAAGTACCAGAAAAACCTCATCAGTTTAGATAAGGAAAACATACGTGATATCTTCAAAGGAGTACCGGGAAGAATTGAAGATAAAGAAAAGAAACAGGAAGACTAAAGACATGTTCTGCTCTCTGTGAAAGGATTGATTTTTGTGTGTCTCAGGGTATTTTAATATGTATTAAAATTGCCTCCTCTACTTTTGTGATTTATATTTAAGAATCATTCTATTTTGCTCATGTTATTACAATCATATAATGTTTTAAGTAAAGAGGTATAATAAATATTTCTATTCGTATTTAAAACCTTGCCGTTCGATATATAAAAATCATGTTCGATAAATAAGACCTCCCTGATCGATATATAACGCAGACTGTTCGATATATGAAGGAATACAACTTTTGCATTTAAGGGTGCCGTGAGCCTACAAATTATACATTTTAACCCTTAGCCCTCCTTTCTTTCTGAACACTCCTGCCTCTCCAGCTCCATTTAAGAATCTGCTTGTAGAGGGATAACAGACAGCACAAACATATTGACAGCATATTAATAAAAATCAACTAAGGCAAACACAAAATGAACATAATACAAGTACAGTACAGTATTCAGGTGCACTGTTCAGCATATTCAAACCTGAAATTATCTGACAGTTACTTTTTGTCTGTAATACAGCATTGTGTGGAACTTCCCAAAAAAAACTTGTCGGGATGTAATCCAGGCTTTTTTCTACAAGTATTGCTGAAAAACACAGTCTCACGTCGTACTTTAGGCATACCGGTTAGTCTCGTGCACAATTTCCGACAATAACTCGTCTGTCAAGAATAATTGGAAAAAGTCAAGTTCATTCAACCTTGCGGTGGTTTATAACCTGACGTACCTGTGAATGGGCTTCTGAAGTCCAAGTCAGTATGACTGTATTTCCTCCAGCCATCAGCAGAGGTACCAGCATTGCCATTTAGCATAATTTTCTCATTATTGGGATTTTCATCACTCAACTCGCCAACACAATCTTGCAATTAAAAATAGGAAAGAATTTCCACCAATCAATACTTGTTTTTTTATTGCTTATATTAAGCTACAGGACCGGTTTCGACCCCATATACAAGGTCATCTTCAGCTGAACCATGAATACATATTTATATGATGAAGCTTTGATTAAATTGCATTGTCAAAGGAATGTTATATGATGATGTGCATTTAGTCACATACAAATGGGGCATGTCTTATCGTGAATTGGCATATATGTCAGTATGTACAATATTGCAACTGTATGTCTAAAATATTATGTTGAGGTCCTAAAATTAGTGTATAAAACATATCTTTACTTAAACTAACTTATATATATATGTACAGGATAAAATACAATATATAAAAAACATTTCGTGCACATGAACATTCGTATCTTGCTTGTTGGTCAATTCATCAACTCTCGTATTTAAGTCCCATTTACATTTGTACACTCAGCTGCTGTTCTTGGAGTTTAAAAGATATGGTTGTAAAATTGCATGAGTAAAAGATTATAAAAAAACAAGTATTGATTGGTGGAAATTCTTTCCTATTTTTAATTGTGTAATTCGTCAATACGGAAATGAAGATTATAGATTACGAACACAATCTTGTTCTGCAATATCTTCCCAACCACTTAATTGAAAATCACTCTCACTATTGCTGAAATCAACGTCACTTTCACCTAAAAGTCTGGCTATTTCTTTCTCATGCTGCTCAACATTTATTTACAAACTCACATGGTCTTCAAAGAATGCACACAAAGCCTGATTTCAAAGAGATTATAGCTATATATGGCTTCAAATTGTTGTCGAAGGATGCCAGTAGCTTACTGTACCTGTAATTCATGCACGCGTAACCCGGCAATGGAGTTATATAGGGAAGAAACATAGGATCTATGCGGGATATTCTCGTTGTCAGGCATGGCCCGCCACGTGAGTGCTAAGGGTTAAAAGTCTGAACAAGCTAGTTGCAACCAGAGGATGTTCCGTTAAGGTTTTATAATTACTTCAGAGGCCTGTTCTTCACCGGAAAACAATACTGATCAGTAATTCATAGAGATAACCGTAAGTGTTCGATATATAGTGTCACAAGTCACAACACTATTCTTAACAAGAGTTAAAAAAACTAAAGGGCAGAGTATGAAGTAGAACTGTTCTTCAGAAATACTATTGCATGCAATATAGTTTCTGTTAGGCATGCAAATGAGTGAATGATGTGGGTAGATTAGGCTGTTGGAGGAATTAGGATGAGAATTGTCTTTGTGTATTCCTCATCTGAGAGTGCAGATGAGGATGAAGTTGGTAAGTTGTATGAAGCACTAAGTGACATCATCGTCAGGGTAAAGCAGCAAGGATAGGATAGTGGTAATGGATGATTTCAGTGTGAGAGTTGAAAATAGAACTGAAGGGTATGAAAGGATGGTGGGTAAATTTGGGGAAGATATGGAAGCTATTAGGTATCATTTTCTGGACTTCTGTGCTAGTATAGGTTTAGCAGTTACAAATACATTCTTCAAGCATAAGGCTATTCACTGCTATGCATGGGAGAGTAGGGGCACCAAATCCATAATAGACTATGACATAACAACTTTGCATTCAGGAGATCTGTTAGGAGTGTGTGGGTTCCGGGGATTTCTTGATGATACAGACCACTGTCTGATCTGTAGTGTACTAAGTATCTCTACACTTAGAACAGAGAAATAGACGAATATGGGTAGAAAATCTCTAAGACATGGAAATTACACAGCATTAGGCCTATATGAACATGATAAGTGAAAATTTTCAAACAGTAGACAGTAAGCAGGTTCAGGATATAGAAAGAGAGTGGGTGGCATACAGGGATATTGTAATAGAAACAACAACGGAATACCTGGGAACATGTGTGTGTAAAGGTGGGGAAAAGTAAACATCTTGTTGGAATGATGAAGTGAGGGTAACTTGTAAATTTAAAAGGAATCCTTCAAACAAGGACCAATGCAGACAGGGAATTGTACATAGATGGAAGAAACAGAGTGAAACAAATAATTATTAAATCCAAGTAGAAGTCATGTGAATATTTTGTTAATAACCTGGAAAGACTAACAATATAATAATCTCATACTGTATTTAATTTGTTTTGTATTGACTGTAGAGTAAAAGAAAAAAATATATAATTGGTCCACCTTAGTCAATACAAGTGTGTCTTAAAAGAAAAATTGAGGAAATTCACACAGTTGGTACATGTTTCAGCCCCATTGGGCTTTCTTCAGCCTTAAAGATAGAATATAAAGTTAACGAAACACTTGGAAAACACAACACAAAAAGTCCTATGAAAAGAAAAAGAAATCAACATTATTTATAATATTGGACTCAATAATCATTATGATAAACAATTTGCTGACAAGATAATTCATAAAATAAAATTAAAAAATCCCTCTGCTTCGCATGCTATAGAATCAAAAAGCAAAATGAAATCCTCACTTTTACCTATAATTAAAAAAAAAAAACATTCCAGTCACCAACCTGTGTTTTAAAAAAACAAAATTTTACTCGAGCATTCAAAACTCATAATGCAAACTCCAACATTTTTTATAATAAACATACTGTCATCAATAATAACATATTGCAATTCAGGTGTTTGCAAACTCAAATGGCTAGTAATAATAGAGTTGAGATAGAAATAACAAACAGAGTAACCAAAGGCTCTGATTTTTACAGTATCGTTAGACACCTACTATGAGAGGAGAAGGTCCCACAAAGAACTAAAAAGACCCTGTACAAGTCATATTTCATTCCCATCCTTACACATTCTCTGGAAACCTGCACACTAATATCAAAGGATTGTAGTAGGATTCAAGCCTGCGAAGGGAAACTTCTTAGAACTGCCCTCCAAAAGACACGACTTGATCATGTGAAATATGATGAGATCTGATCTAACCTAGGTCTAAATGAATTGATGGAGGAAAGACTTAGGTCATCTAGACTTAAATGATTTGGGCATGTTAAATGAATGAATACTACAAGGTTACCATGTGCTTATTTGGAAAAGAGAATAATGGGTAGAAGACCAGCCGGAAAACCAAGAAGAAGATGGATGGACCAACTGAGGGAAGACGTGGAGAGAAGAGGATGGAATTGGGAATCTGTTATGGACAACAAAGTCTTTTTGAATAGACAACTTTGGGAGATGCTCGTTTTCAAATAACCTACCCAGCTCGCTGGAAGGGCAAACCGATGATAATGACAAACTCAAATGTCAAAACTGTACTTCAAGTTACTTTGGCCAACTGATAGGCATTTCCATATCCGTTATTAAGAACATGTTAATGCTGTAAAGCACAATAGATTTTCAGCTATGAGTGAACATGTGCCAGATTGCTATCATCAATTCACATCCATTGACAATGATTTATTGATCCTCCATAGAGAAAATAAGAGCTAATTACATTTTCATACATTTAGATCACTCTACTTTCATTTTAAATTAAATTCGTGATCAGACTACTGTTTTTTTCTAGGTATTAAAAATCCTTCTCGATAAAATTTTTTAAGTTATTTATAACTCATTCATAAATTTTCAAGTTCTCCCTCTCATCATTTCCCTCTCTCTCCCACAGTTAACAGCTGACCTGCTTGGCAATCAATTTTTTTTCATGTTTTACTTTTTTTTTTGCTAGTTGCTTTACGGCACACCGACACAGATAGGTCTTATGGCAACGTGGGACAGGAAAGGGCTAGGAGTGGGAAGGAAGCAGCCGTGGCCTTAATTAAGGTACAGCCCCAGCATTTGCCTGGTGTGAAAATGGAAAACCACGGAAAACCATTTTCAGGGCTGCCGACAGTGGGGTTCGAACCTACTATCTCCCGAATACTGGATACTGGCCGCATTTAAGCAACTGCAGCTATCGAGCTCGGTTCATGTTTTACTACCGGTACTTCTTTTGTTTTTACATTTTTCA
This sequence comes from Anabrus simplex, assembly GCF_040414725.1. NCBI lineage: Eukaryota > Metazoa > Arthropoda > Insecta > Orthoptera > Tettigoniidae > Anabrus > Anabrus simplex. The sequence continues at coordinate 176,477,740 of NC_090269.1, forward strand.
ATACACAACATGAATTTACTGTCGGATTTTTTATTATGGACACTCGAGTTTAGGCTTTAATTACAAACGAACCAATACGCCTATTGCAATGCGAGTTATACCAATATTTTCCTTGTTTAATTCTACATTAGCGTATATAAGACACATTGTTTGCGACGTTCATTAAATTTTTTTAAATTTGTGATTGTAATAAATATTGCCCGGATTTTTGGCTTCTTCTCTAGGAAGTGCTCACTTAGGAATATATGCAAGGAAAACTACTTGTCTGATGGTAATGAAATTTTTATATGTTATAACCACATAGTTGCAATTTTTTTCAACCGCCCCGAAAAAAGTTCTTATCATTTTTCTAAAGCAACTCTTTCTCAGCCCAGGATAAACGTACAACAGCAAACTTGGGCTTGTTTTGAAGCACTCAGTCATGGTTATCAGAAACTACAACAACTGTAACCGTACAGTTTGGTACCGAATTTATGAAGAGTAATATTGAAAGGAGGCTTTGTGTACGCCGGACCGTACGATTAACAGCAGGCCGGCTGGTGAAAACGGGTGCAGTGTTGCCGCATTCAGTAGTAATCACGCGCGCAACAAACACAGTACACTCGCCCCGGGCAGTTGTGCAACGGAATGCCCATGACCTTGGTTTATCCGCAAGCTGTCCTATGTTCTACATGTTGGCCACGTCACTTCAAGATGCCTCCGAGACCGCTGTTATCAGAGGGTGAACTTGCAATGATTATGAGTGCTATTTGTTTCTTTCAATGCGAGGGGGGTAAAAGTAGGGGACAAGATGTTCCCTGTGTACAAGGTGGCAGATTGTCTTGTATTATCGCTGTCGTCAGTGAAGAGAGTAGGAGCCGCTTCAAAGGAGAATGATGGAAATACGTCATCCAGGTCAAGAAAGAAGCAGTGTGTGAGACCGGGGTGTCCGAAAATCCATCTCGATGATTTTACTTTGGGCACAATACGAAGAAATATGCACGATTTTTATATGAATAAGATATATCCCACAATTAAAGCCTCCGCATGAAACTGTTAGAAATTATGCCGGATTTTCCTGATATGTCAATTTCTACGCTTTTGAAAGTAGTTCGAAGCTTGGGATTCCGATTCAAAAAACTAAACAGAAAACCAGTGCTAATTGAATCTGTGACAGATGTTGCATCCCGACATACCTACCTTAAATCAGATCAAAAATTAGATGTATGTCTTTTCAGGCGTTTGCTCTATTAACCAGCATTTCGTCTTAGGTCTGACACTAGACTCGTCAGAGTGGGATGTGTCAGACCCTACCCACTGATGCTGGGGTGTATGCAGGTGAATTTGTCAGAAGCCTATTTATGAGGCACAGTCTGACAACTGCATACGGGAGATAAAACTCCACAATGGAATTAATGCCCGCCTAGCAATTCCAAATGGAAATTCTAAATTCCCATGGAGGGAATTAGATATTTTTCCACCAATAGAGCATATCAAAAATCAGATCAAAAATTAGATGTATGTCATTTTAGGCGTTTGCTCTATTAACCAGCATTTCGTCTTAGGTCTGACACTAGACTCGTCAGAGTGGGATATGTCAGACCCTACCCACTGATGCTGGGGTGTATGCAGGTGAATTTGTCAGAGCCTATTTATGAGGCACAGTCTGACAACTGCATACGGGGGATAAAACTCCACAATGGAATTAATGCCCGCCTAGCAATTCCAAATGGAAATTCTAAATTCCCATGGAGGGAATTAGATATTTTTCCACCAATTGAGCATATAAAAAATCAGATCAAAAATTAGATGTATGTCTTTTCAGGCGTTTGCTCTATTAACCAGCATTTCGTCTTAGGTCTGACACTAGACTCGTCAGAGTGGGATGTGTCAGACCCTACCCACTGATGCTGGGGTGTATGCAGGTGAATTTGTCAGAAGCCTATTTATGAGGCACAGTCTGACAACTGCATACGGGAGATAAAACTCCACAATGGAATTAATGCCCGCCTAGCAATTCCAAATGGAAATTCTAAATTCCCATGGAGGGAATTAGATATTTTTCCACCAATAGAGCATATCAAAAATCAGATCAAAAATTAGATGTATGTCTTTTCAGGCGTTTGCTCTATTAACCAGCATTTCGTCTTAGGTCTGACACTAGACTCGTCAGAGTGGGATGTGTCAGACCCTACCCACTGATGCTGGGGTGTATGCAGGTGAATTTGTCAGAAGCCTATTTATGAGGCACAGTCTGACAACTGCATACGGGAGATAAAACTCCACAATGGAATTAATGCCCGCCTAGCAATTCCAAATGGAAATTCTAAATTCCCATGGAGGGAATTAGATATTTTTCCACCATAAATAGGCTTCTGACAAATTCACCTGCATACACCCCAGCATCAGTGGGTAGGGTCTGACACATCCCACTCTGACGAGTCTAGTGTCAGACCTAAGACGAAATGCTGGTTAATAGAGCAAACGCCTGAAAAGACATACATCTAATTTTTGATCTGATTTTTGATATGCTCTATTGGTGGAAAAATATCTAATTCCCTCCATGGGAATTTAGAATTTCCATACCTACCTTAGACGAATTAGAGACTTAAGAGCACAGAGCTACAAGATCTTCTTTACAGGCGAGACGTGGTGCGGACAGAACCATACTCTGAAATATGGTTGGCAAGAAAACGTGGTTGAAGCTTTAGAAAACAACTTTGACAACTATAATCTGTACAGAAGGTACATTCAGCAAATTTATGGATGGTGTGGAGGGTTCAAAACACCGTCTGGAGCTGGGAAACGCATCATAATTTTACATATCGCAAGTGAAGAAGGATTTCTTGACTGTGCAGAACTTTGTTTTATTGGCAAGAAAGGCAGTGGTGATTACCACAATGAGATGAACTCGACTCATTATGAAGAATGGTTCACGAAAGTCCTGAGTTTATTGCCTCAAAGGTCGGCTGTCCTTATAGATCAAGCTCCATATCATACGATGGTCGATCCTTCATCTAAAAACCCGAACATGTCATGGCTGAAACCTGAAATTATATCCTGGATAACATCAAAGAATATTTCACTACCACGATTATAACAAATTAACGAAATCAGAGCTGATTGTCCTTGCCAGGCATTATTTTCAAACACCGTTAAAGAAGCTGGAACAACTGACTAAACGACTTCGACCAGATGTACAGCTTGTTTGGTTACCAGTGGCCCATTGCGAGATTAATCCAATCGAGCTCATTTGGGCTTACGTAAAAGGGAAAATAGCAAAAACAAATATGGCTAACACATTAGAAAATGGTAGAGGTATGGAAGCAATTAACGCTTTATGCCGAGAAGCCTTACGTACCGTCACCCCTGAACTCTGGAAACAATGCATTAAACACGCTAAGAAAATTGAAGGCCACTACTGGGAAAAAGATGGACTGTCTGAAAACTCCTTTATTTCGAGCCTGTTATAATCAACATGAATGACAGTAGCACCGATTCATCGGAACACAGTGATTTTTCAGACGAAAAAATTGATAGAATTAAATATTGTAAATATATGTAAATAATAATGCAAATAACTCTTGTAAAAATTTTACATTGTGATATTTGTAAATTAGGAAGTCAACCATTTTTAAACCTGCCTTTGAAGGTCCAAAGCCCTTATGAGAAAAGGTGATGGGAAGTGGAATTTATAAGAGGAAATACAATTAAAGGTTGAAAGTAAACGAAAAGCTGTGTTCGTTGCGCGCGTGATTACTACTGAATGCAGCAATACTGCGCCCGATTTCCCCACCCGGCCTGCTGTTAATCGCACGGTTCGGCGTGCACAAAACCTCCTTTCATTATTACTCTTCATAAATTCGGTACCAAACTGTACGGTTACAGTTGTTGTAGTTTCTGATAACCATGACTGAGTGCTTCAAAACAAGCCCATGTTTGCTGTTGTACGTTTATCCTGGGCTGAGAAAGAGTTGCTTTAGAAAAATGATAAGAACTTTTTTCGGGGTGGTTGAAAAAAATTGCAACTTGAGTATTACACTACAAATACATGTGGTTATAACATATAAAAATTTCATTACCATCAGACAAGTAGTTTTCCTTGCATATATTCCTAAGTGAGCACTTCCTAGAGAAGAAGCCAAAAACCCGGGCAATATTTATTACAATCACAAATAAAAAAAAAATTTAATGAACGTCGCAAACAATATGTCTTATATACGCTAATGTAGAATTAAACAAGGAAAATATTGGTATAACTCGCATTGCAATAGGCGTATTGGTTCGTTTGTAATTAAAGCTTAAACTCGAGTGTCCATAATAAAAAATCCGACAGTAGTCGCATTTATTTCATTTTACATTTATTTTCCCCTTTCATTTACTTATTCCTTTTTTTTCTTTTCCCTTTGTCATTATATACAGTACATAACTTTTCCATAGAGCAACTTGCTACTGATACTTAAAATATCAAGTTTTTGTTTTCTGTATTGACAGTGTAGTAAGTCTGAAGAAGGCCTAATGCAGCCGAAACATTCACTAACTTTTTAAATTTTCTCAATTTTTCTTTGAAGACACTCTTGTATTGACAACATGGACCAATTATATAATTTTTCTTTTTGGTAAGGCTAGGTCAAGCAACAGGGAAACGTTTCTGAACAGTAATAAAGAATCTTAGGAAGGGAGGGAAAAAGAAAATGAGTAGTGCTTCGGGTTAATCAGGTGAACCTATAACAGCTCCTAGGGAATCACTGGACAGGTGGAAGGAATATTTTGAAAATCTTTTCAGTGTAAAGGGAAATCTTGCTGGTGACGTCATAAACGACCAAACTTCTGGGGAGGAGGGCAGTGCTGTTGGTGAAATTACACTTGATGAAGTGGAAAGGATGGTAAATAAACTCCATTGTCAAAAAACAGCAGTGATAGATGAAATCAGGCCTGAAATGGTGAAATATAGTGGGAAGGCAGGAATGAAATGGCTTCCTAGAGTAATAAGATTAGCTTATTGGTAAGGTAACTTCTAATTGGACAAAAGTAGTAATTGCACTTATCTTTAAATAAGGAAACAGGAAGGATTGCAACAGCTATTGAGGTATTTCATTATCAGAATACCAGGCAAGGTGTTTTGTCCGACTCGTTAGCTGAATGATCAGTGTAGTGGCCTTCAGTTCAGAGGGTCCCGGGTTTGATTCCCGGCTGGGTCGGGAATATTAATCGATTCTGATTAATTCATCTGGCTCGGGGACTGATGTTTGTGTCTGTCCCAACACTCTCCTCTTCATTTTCAGACAACATACCACATTACCAGCCACCACAGAAACACGCAATAGTGATTACATCCCTCCATATAGATAGATAGATAGATAGATAGATAGATAGATAGATAGATAGATAGATAGATAGATAGATAGATAGATAGATAGATAAATAAGCGTTGGCGTCAGGAAGGGCATCCGGCCGTAAAACAGGACCAAATCCTGGTTTGTGATGCAGTTGGCACCTGCGACCCCACAGGTGTGTGGAAAAAGCGGTAGGTAAAGAAGATACCAGGCAAGGTATTCACTGGCATTTTGGAAGGGAGCGTTGGATCAGTGGTTGAAAGTTGGAAAACCAGTGTGGTTTCAGATCACAGAGGAGCTGTCAGGATCAGATTTTTGGTATGCGCTAGGTAATTGGAAAATGCTAATAGAGGAATAGACAGGTGTGCTTATGTTTTGTAGATCTAGAGAAGGCATATAACAGAGAAATGAGGGAAAAGATTTTAGGCGTATTGGAGGGTTTATTGAATTAAAGATAGGTTATTAAAAGGAATCAAAGGCATTTGTGTTAAAAATTGGGCTGCAGTGAGAATTGATGGTAGAATGAAATCTTGGTTCAAGGCACTTACATGTATTAGACAAGGCTGTAATCTTTCATCTTTGTTCTTAGTTTATATGGATCACCTACTGAAAGGTGTAAAGTGGCAGGGAGGTATTCAGTTAGGTGGAAAAGTAGTAAGCAGTTTGGCCTATGCCGATGACTTGGTCTTAATGTCAGATTGTGCAAAAAGCAGAGCCCTGCAGCCAGGCCCACCGCGCAGCACTTCAAACCCACGGGCTCCGGCAGCCCAGTCCGTGCAGTGCCGTTCTCTTCTGACGCGGCCGCGTACTGGCCCACAGCACTGGTCTCATACAGCCCACCGCAGTCCATCTGGGCGGGCTCAGTGGAATAACCTTGAGCACTTCTCCACAATAACATGTGCGCCGTGCACAACAAAATATTCGCGTCACACTACTGTTCGGATGAACTCACTCTACGAATTCCCGTACGCTAATAACACATTTCAAAGTAGGCTAATCACATTTTGAAATTAAACAGTAGAGATTTCTCCTGCGCTGTAATAATAATAATAATAATAATAATAATAATAATAATAATAATAATAATTGAAAACAAACAGAAACTTTGTTATAAACTAATATTCTAATATTCAATTGACTGAAAATGAATCTAAAGAACACGAAGCATATTCATGGGACTTCATTCGCGTTTACCTCAAAATAAAAGACAAACTGAAATGACGTGCAATATGCCAACAACAAAAACAAACCTGAATATAGCTTTTACTTAGTGTGCATAGTTTATTGGTCATTTCTAATGGCGGTGGAATGGAATTACTGTGAATAAAAAGAAGAGCATCAACATTGTCTGGTTGTAGAAGAGACCGTCGTGCATTGAGAATGAAGCCCACTGAACTGAAATTTCTCTCTGAAGCTGAACTTGATGCTTGCATACATAATACTTTCTTAGCGATCTGATGAAATTTTGGATAGTTTTGTTCATTTGTTCTCCAATAGGACACTATATCTATCTTCTTCCATTCCACAATGTTGCTTTAAATATCTTTCCAGCTCATCTCTTGGAATAGGAGCATCACGAACGTCAGTCCATGAAAAGTAAACTTCATTACTTTGTCAGGTTGTGGCATAGTCGTGGAGTCTGATGACACGCAAATATTAGAATACTCGTCATTCAAACACACCTTGTTCATAAGATTTTTAGCTAATCATGAAAAGACAAAATCAGTCCGACTCCCTTGTTCTATTACATAAAATCAGCTTCATGGTCCGTATCGCACTTCAATAGATTCACAATTAAGTATTTATTTTCCACCTAGTCGATACAATGATTGCTTAAGGCAATTTTTAATGGTCAAAAGTGGTACTGACCATTAAAAATTGCCTTAAGCAATCATTGTATCGACTAGGTGGAAAATAAATACTTAATTGTGAATCCCTTGTTCTATACGGTACTAATACAATAAAGAGGAATTGCGAATGTTTCAAGTTTGTGTATATCTGGAGGGTAATCTTAGAAACTACTGGACCTATTCTAAAAATACTTTTACTAATGTAAATATACATTATCCCTGAGGGACATGGGCTGTATATTATTTTCAAAACAATTTGGGGGGGGGGTGACGGGAAAGATATAAAAATAATAGGCTAATATAGGCGAAATATTGAATTTGTCGTGCAAGGTCGAGACAAAGTTCATTTTCAGCCCCTTGATGCAAAGAACAAAACTCGGTAAGCCCTACGTGCTCAAAAACCATGTTTTAATGCCCTAAAACCAACCGTTATGGAGATATTGGCATCACACTGCCTCTGCTCTCGGAATCGGACAAAGAAATGAACTGCCCCAACCATGGCAACGTCAGCTCCAGGATTCTACAGCAGCGAGATTATGCGTGTACGTTCGGGCATAGCTGCCAACCAAAATTGATACACATAATCCCTGAGCATACCTAAGTATATCTAAAAACTGAATATGTTACAGACGTGAAGTGGTATTTATAATCTCTTTTAAAAATAAAGAGACATGTATTATTCTGCTTTCGGAAAGAACACTTAAGGGGGGAGGGGGTAAAAAGGACTGAAATGTGGGTTGGCGTGAATTTTTAAGATGAGCATATCTACATTATATCTCAAACACTTAACATGTTACAGATGTGAAAATTGATATTTTTAATATTAAAAAAAAAAAAAAAAACGGGCAAGTTGGCCGTGTGGTTAGGAGTGCGCAGCTGTGAGCTTGCATCCGGGAGATAGTGGGTTCGAACCCCACTGTTGGCAGCCCTGAAGATGGTTTTTCCGTGGTTTCCCCTTTTCACACCAGGCAAATGATGGTGCTGTACCTTAAATAAGGCCACGGCCGCTTCCTTCCCATTTCTAGACCTTTCCTGTCCCATCGTCGGCATAAGATCTATCTGTGTCGGTGCGACGTAAAGCAACTAGAAAAAAATATTTTAAAAATAAAAAACAGGTATTATTTTGTTTTTTGGAAAAAAACACATAACATGGGGGTAAGAGGGACTGAAAAGGGGGTTGAATTATTTTTATTAGGGTACTGATATCTCCAAAACTGAAGTTGTTACAGACGTAAAAATTGGTATTTGGAGTCTCCTTTAAAAAGGAAGAAATACGTACTCTTTTGGTTTCGTAAAATCCACTTAAGGGGGATGAAAGGACTGAAATATTAGTTGAATTATTTGTATGAGGATACTTGTATCTAAAAAAAACTAAAGATGTTGCAGGCGTGAAAATGGGTATAAAATCACCTTTAAAAATTAAAAAACGTATTTTGGGGGGTAAAATCAACTTCGGGGGGGGGGGGGGAGGGTTGAAATAGGTGTTGAATTCTTTTCATGAGGATACAAATATCTCAAAAACTGAAGATGTTACAGTTGTGATAATTGGTATTTCGCAGCTCTTTTATCAATAAACTCATATTTTTTGTTGTAGGAAAACCACTTAAGAGACTGCAAAGAATTGAAAAAGCAGGTGAATTTTTAAAATGAGTACTGGAATATCTACAGTGTATGCCAAAAACTTTACATGTTACAGACATGGAACTTGGTACTTGTGATGTCCTTTAAAAATAAAGAAACATGTCTTTTCGGAAAATCCACTTAGGTGGGGGTGGAGGAAGGGCTGATAAAGGGGTTGAATTCTTTTTATGCGGATACTTACTTCTCAAAACCTGAAGATGTTACAGATGTGGAAATATGTATTTGAAATCTCCTTTAAAAATAAAGACTTTTTTTAAAAAATTACTTGAGAGAAGACGTTCTCACGTGTACAGTTTTATGATGCATGGTCGTCTTAGCCCCAAAAGGCAATACCACATACGTGGTTTACAAAGAGTTTCTGCGGTAGATGAAGCACAATTTTTTAGTAAGGTTGTATGCTTTAGGGAATTTCAGACAATGTCTTAGTACAGTACTGGGGAACGATTACTTTTATCAAATTACGAAATCCACGCGAGATGCAGGGGGTAACTGCTAGTGTATACATAAAATTCACCACAGATTGTACAGCACATAAAATTAGCGTCTTTCCCATCACCGTCAACTGCAGGCTTGAATACCAACCAAATACGACTTTTAGGTTTAGTTTCTGGTTCAGAAGTCTTGTATTGTGTGGTTTTTAGTTCGTTTGTTTCTTCTTTTTTTTACTTCACTTTTTTTTTTTGCCACGGTTTCTTTTCTGTTGGAACTGCAGTCCACATTCGTTTCCGATAACAGGATAGACAGAGATGTCAAGTTGAAAACCACAGCGAACTTGATCGTCTGCACTCGACCGTAATGCAACGTACACCGCTGACACGCAGTATGCTGTACACGTTGAAGCAGGCAGCCCATGGAATTACCACAGCCCTGTCCTTGGCTCACTGTGTACGAATGACAGAGCGCTGGCCCAGACCGGCCCGTGCGATGACGTCACGGGCTTCGTATGTTCGAGCATTTCAAAGCCCATTGCAATCTATTGCCGAAGCAGCTCATGGGCTGGGCCAGTCTGCAGGACTCTGGTGAAAAGCCTGCAGTCTAATATCTTGGAATATGTAAAATCAGTGCAATAATTATTATGATATATGAAAATTAGCCTAAAGTATGTCAGCCAGGAAGAAACCAAAGATAATTGAATGTTAGGTTGAAAATACAAAGCTGGAACAGGTAGATAACTTCAAGTATTTAGGATGTGTATTGTCCCAGGATGCTACTATTATAATAAGAGGAAATCAGTCAGGGTGCAGCGAAGCTAGTTCTGTGAGCTTTCAGTTGTGATCAACAGTATTTTGTAAGAAGAAAGTCAGCTCCCAGACGAAACCATCTTTACACCTGTCTGTTTTCAGACCAACTTTGCTTTATGGGAGTGAAAGCTAGGACAGACTCAGAATATCTCATTCATAAGTTAGAAGTAACAGGCATGAAAGGAATGAGAATGATCGCTGGTAGAAACAGATGGGAACAATGGCAAGAGGGTACTTGGAATGAGGAGATAAAGGAAAGGATACATTAGGAATGAACTTGATTGATGTAGTTGTATGCATAAACTAGCTTCGATGGTGGAGTCATGTGAGGTAAGTGGAGGAAGACAGGTTACCTAGGAGAATAATGGACTTGGTTATGGAAGGTAAGAGAAGTAGAGGGAGACCAAGACGACGATGGTTAGACTCAGTTTCTAATGATTTGAAAATAAGAGTTATGGAACTAAACAAGGCCACAGAGCTTCTTTCAAAATAGAGGATTGTGACAGAGTTTAGTAAATTCACAGAGGCTTGCAGATTGATATAGTGGTCTATAATGAAGATTCACATATGTACTGTCCATTGCTGACCTAATTGTACCTTTTGATTGGCAACAGATTCAGATATTTTATGGATCTAGTTCCCTAATGCTCTGAACACTAGAATGTACTCTTATTATCTCCTTCTTTCTAGTGTTTTTCTCTGCAAGATGCTTTTCTGTAACATGCCCTCCAATTTCTCCAATCTGGTCCCCGTTTGGGTAGGAGTTATAGAATACATCCATGGTATCCTCTGCCTGTTGTAAGAGACAACTAAAAGTGTCAGGCTCTTCCATTTTACCTCTGATTAGTGTTAACAGAGGATGGTTGCACAATTGTGCTTCACCTTGAAACAGTAACCACTACTACTACCACCACCACCTCTCTCTAGTCTGCACCATCAGGGGTACAGACTCGTACGGCTCACATCTTCACATAAGCAGACCATTCATCACTTCATTGGTCGAATTTCAGATCTTTTTCCTAATGGGCTGGATGTGAGTACTCGCTTCACAGCAACTTCTGTGCCTGCTCTGACTATACCACCATAACATCACTTTGTTAATCTTGTCTGAAATTAAGAAGGTTGTTCCTTATGGTTTCATTTTTGACATGGTCAAGCCATATGACTCCCATAGACCACATCAACATTCACATCTCCATCTTGTGAAGAATTTGCTCCTGTCTCTTTATTGTAAGACAGTACTCTTCCTGTTAGTGCCACTGGATAGACAGTTATATTAAGTAGATCTTCGACTTGAGGCACACTTAGATCTTCCTGCCTCAGAGGACACATGCGTGTTGGCGTCCATTCATTCAAGCAGCTTTGACACAAGTTCTAGTATCTAGGAAAGTATCACCATCAGTTATTAAGCAGGAGCTAAGATAGCGGAAGTTAGAAGCCTTGAGAAGCACAGTACCATCGATCACAATAATACAATCCATCTTTAAGTATTTTACCTTGCACAGGATGAGTCACAGCCCCAAGTCGTCAAGCCTCATCGTCCATTGGTTGACCAGGCGCTCGAGTCCATGATGTCAACATAGGGCAGTGTCCAAAGATGAGGTACTTGTAGGTCTGCAGACATTGTCCATACATTAGATGAAAAGCAGTGGAGACAGGGCAGATCCGTGATGGACACCAACTCAAATTTTAAATGGTTCGGTGTTGCCACCGCACAGCAGGCTGAGCTAGTGGTGCCGTTGTAGAGGAGCTGCACCTGCTGGGCGTATGTTCCTGATACACCATGGGAACGCAGGGAGTAACAGATTAACTTGTGTGGGACCCAATGGAAGGCCTTTTTTCTATACCTAAAAGGGCTAGACGGACTGTTCTCTTTTCCCTGTCTCACTCTATCAAAAGCCCGGTAAAATTAGTAGTATCTGTTGTGCCAATTCTTTTCATGAAGCTACATTGACTTAAGCAGATTGTAATAATTCTATGCGTACAGGTATCAATAACATGCTCAAGGGTCTTCAGTGTGTGGCAAACGAGATCTATACAGTGGTAGTTGGCACAGTTAATGACATCACCTTTACCTTTCCAGATGGGCACAGTGCCCATGGGTGGGATCTTGTCCTCGATATGATTATTGAAGATATCTGCTAGGAATTCAGCTCATCCTTTTCCTTATTTTAACAGGAATGTCATCAAATCCAGTCACATTGCAATATTTTATGATGCAAACAGCAACTGTGACTTCAGCAGGTGTGACTTCAACAGGTATGATGAAAGTTACTGGACCCTGGTCTGGTTCAGTTGTGGGAATAGGCGTGTGAACTCATATTGCAGGTGGTATCAAAATAATTTCTCCAGCCCTTGAGAAATATCTGGTGGACTTCGCAGGACCTTCCCATGTTTTTTCTTCAATGCATATTACCGTAACAATATCCTCCGTAGCACAATGATGGAATCTGGCCAGCATATTCATATCACCGGCTCCCTCAGGCCTATCTAGTTATTGGTAATGCTTATGAATGTGTTAGGATTTGGCAGCTGCAGTGGCACATTTGGCTTCAGACTTAAGTTTCCAATAGTGGACTGGGTCATTATTAGGCCTAGTTCAGCTCCAATTCGTGAAAGCTATATTCTTGAGCTTTACTACTAGCTGAACCTCCTCTTTCCACCACCAGTCTTGTTTATCTCCAATTCTTCTATGAAGTTATATGGGAAAGTATAGCATGTATGCGCTAGAACATTCCAGATGTACATGCATATACTCTCTGAAAAACCTTGAAATATTCACGTGCAACCCCCCCTCTTCTTTTTTTATTTTTTTTTTTTATTTGCCATCTTCACCATTCTGCTTCACAGTTGCATAGCGGTGCGCACCAATATCTTTCATGACCTGATTCATGAACAAGTTTTGAGGTCTTCTGCATAAACTTCCCCCTTTAATGAGGCCTTCTGCTATCGTCTGCAACAGCTGTGAGTTCTATTTTAAAAGTTTCTGGATTGTTAGTTGCAATAATCGTTTTTGCTTTACTTTATCAAGAACTTTAACATTGACACTTTTTCAGTCCAAGTTATTCTCAATATTTTATGATAACTCATCATTTCAAATGCTTTCAGATGTTTGATTCCTGCCTGGGTTTAACATCAAATTTCTGCAGACATCTACGTTCCACATTTAAATTCTCAACCACAGACTTGAAATAGACATAGTATTAATAATTCCTCGATCAAGAGTTTACCAACTTTATCAACAACTGTCAGAGTAACCAAGGATGCTCCCAGTGATCAACTTTTTACAATGCAGTAAAAACATCTAGAAAGCCAGTTCCTCAGCATAACAATATTCTACATACTAGCTGATGTACCCATGCTTTGCTACGGGATTCTCAGAAAGACTCTCTTTGTGGTTTTCCTACCTGAAGTCGTGAGAGGGAATGTAGTGATTAAAAGCAATGTTATATAAAATACTCGATCAAATTAATAAACCGCACATTTTCCCACTTTTAACAAACAGTACTACGGTGCCGATCTAACAGTCCAAAGTTCCAGTGCTGTAATGACCAGAACGCAGACAGCCGTGAACACTTCTCTGCCATTATTCTGTTAAATATGCACACTGCTCATTCCAACCAGTGCCTCAGAGTAAGAATTGAAGAGCTCGAATGCTATGATGAACCAGCTTGTTACGTATCAGTAGTATCAGAAATTTATCTAACTCCCCAGCTACTTCCCGCCAATTTTCAGGCAGGCTGCTATACTCGGTACGACCGGGTGAGTTGGCTATGCAGTTAGGCGTGCATGGCTGTGAACTTGGATCCGGGAGATTGTGGGTTCAAACTCCACTGTCGACAGCCCTGAAGATGGTTTTCTGTGGTCTCCAGTTTTCACACCAGGAAAATGCTGGGGCTGTAACATAATTAACGTAGGGGCTGCTTCCTTCCCACTGCTAGCCCTTTAGTATCCCATCGTCGCCATGAGTCCTATCTGTGTTGGCGCGACGTAGAGCAAATTTTTTAAAAAACTCTGTATACAGCAGTAATCCCATCTGTCGGAGATGAATGACAACAGAGACACAAAGCAAATCACAACAAACAATGGTCAATGTAATGTTATTGTTGATCAATGTTATGAGCTTTCTGTATTGTAGGCCTTCACATTCAGTTTTCTTTCAACTCTGTAATATAAGGCCGTCTTATAAAATTAATTATAGCGTAGACTGTAGTTCCTTATTCCCCGACTTTACATACCGATTTTCATTAAATACCTATTTTGTCGTGACGGCGCTGATATGATCTTAGCAACAAAAATCCATATTCATGAATACCTCCGTTATCATAGCCGGTACGGTCAAAATGGATAAGACAAAAATGATCGGAAATTGAATACTATGTAACTTTATTTATATAGTAATTGTCAATAAGACAACTAATAACACAAATATTCGAGAATTAAATTTTGAGCCTTCCCCTAAACTACCATTTCGCCCAGCGTGAATAAAGTTATTTATGGCCTAGATTGTAGCGACTTATTCCCCGACTTTGCATACCAATTGCATTTTCGATAGGACAACTAATAACAAATATTCGAGAATTAAATTTTGGGCCTTCCCCTAAACTACCATTTCGCCCAGCGTGAATAAAGTTATTTATGGCCTAGATTGTAGCGACTTATTCCCCGACTTTGCATACCAATTTTATTTTCGATAGGACAACTAATAACAAATATTTGAGAATTAAATTTTAGGCCTTCCCCTAAACTACCATTTCTCTCAGCGTGAATAAGATTATTTATGGCGTAGATTATAGCGACTTATTCACCGACTTTGCATACCGGTTTTCGTTAAGATAAGACCACTAATAACATAAATATTTGAGTATTAAATTTTAAGCCTTCCCCTAAACTACCTTTTCTTTCAGCGTGAAAAATATTATTTATGACCTAGATTGTAGTGACTTATTCCCGGACTTTACATGCCGATTTTCATTAAATTCTCTTCAGCCATTTTCTCGTGATGCATGTACATACATACATACATACATACATACATACATACATACATACATACATACATACAGAGAGACAGACAGAAATTACGGAAAATTAAAAAATGCATTTCCTTGTTGCTATGGACATGACTGATACAGAAATACCATCCTTTTTAAATTTTGAGCAATATACAGACAAAACTCTTATTTTATATATATATTATTCAGGATGAGCATGCTTACATCTTACGAAGAAGTATTTGGTACACAGCATTTTTTAAATCCCCATTTTATCATTAAGAGACCATATTAAAGACAATGACTGATATCCTTTAATTTGTGAAGAAGGCTATTTTAGAATTTAAGACTTTTAATGTGTATGTATTCAGGTGAGGATGGCCCATTCATAGGGCCAAATTTAGTCCTGTGACTCAGTTTAATAATATAATTTTACAGGAATATTGTACTGATTAGGTGGAAATATCCCCTTCTTGTATTAAGGAATTATCAGTATGGACAAATGAAATAGATAACATATGAAATATATCAGCTGTGAGTGGCACATCTCATGTCCCCTCCAGGAAAGGCATTATTTCTGGATCGTTAGTAGCAAAAGGCATTATTTCTGGATCGTTAGTAGCAGTGATCGTTTTTGCTTTAATTTATCAAAGACTAACATTTGACACTTTTTCAGTCCAAGTTATTCTCAATATTCTACGATAGCTCCACATTTCAAACGTTTCCAGATATTTGATTTCTACCTCGTTTAACGTTTGATTTCTTCAGCCATATATGTGCTACTGTTCACATGAAAGTGACTAGCATCGTAATTCAAAGATCGAGACTTAGTTTGTTTGGTGCACAGTATTCTGTATTTCTTCATAAAAGCTTATTTTAATCTATACTTGACATCTGTGGTAACTTTTGAATCTCCAGTTATTTTCTGTCCAAGGTACTTGAACATTTTCACTTATTCAATTTGCTTGTTACATATTTTCAAGTGAAGATTTACAGGTGTTTGTGCAATTAACATGCAATTATTTTTTGAGGTGTTGATTTTCATTCTATATGTTCTTTCTGTATTTGAAATTCTCAGCATCATTGGTTGTAGCATTGTTGGGCTGTCCACTATAACTGTGTGCTTGTCTGCAAACTTTATTATTGATCAGTTCCTCGTGCACTGTGATTCCCATGTTTGTACTTACTAACACTTCAGTCATCATAATTTTCCAAAAGCGTCAAAGAGAATTCACACCTTCCTTGATAGATACTGGCTCCAATGATCCTTCTTTGATCGATACATCTGCCGTTTGACCTTTGAAAAGGTCCCAAATAAATTAGACGATCTAAGTAAAGGAAATAATTTGTGCCAAGACATTTGATCAAAAGGCCTTATGATAATCCATGAGGCAGATGTATAATTTTCATTTCCTGCTCAACATCTGTTCAGCAGTAATTCTAAGATTACCGATTGCATCCTGGGTCCGCACACCTTTCCAAAATCCAAACTGTGATTCACTTGAGTAATAATAGATTTGGTTTCCAACCGTTCCTTTATAACATGAAAAATTTCAGATGCACGGACGACTAGAGTTATTGTTCTATACATACCACATCTAATCAGATTTTTTTTTTTTTTTTTTTCTTTCAGTATTGGTATTGTAATAGATTCCTAAATTCAGATGGTCAAGTTCTTTCCTGAAAAATTGCCCAAGTTTATACATTTTATTTATGAGACCCTGACTTGCTGATGTGAACAGTTCAGAAGGCAGATTATCAGTTCCAGGGTATTTGTAGCAAATCGCAGTGCAAATTCAAATTCACCTTTAGTCACTATGAGTAGGCCCTCTGTCTCTTCTCTAGATTTGTGATTATATGAGAATTCCTCTTAATACGTCTTGATGTACTTTGACCTGTGTTGCTTGATCATGTTAAAGAGTCGTGACACCATCATTGTTGTATAAGGCTGCTGTTTGATAATGTTGAGTAATGTAACATATTCTTTTAGCTTTATTTAGTGCAAGGCCATCCTTACCTCACTTTGAAGTTCTTCACTTTCATTACATTGTTTAGAGAACCACAGTTCTTTTGCAGCTTTATATTCACTGACTATTTTGTTCTCTAATTGTTTCTATATTTGTAAAGCTTCCTCAGTTTTAATACTCTTTTGGTGCCTTCTTTCTTTGATTTTCAACAGAATATCGTCTGTAATCCACGGTCGTTTTGCATGGGTTGTTCTTCTCAGAACTTAATTTGCAGCATTGGTAATGGTAATTTTTATATCCGGCCATTGTTTGTTTACATTTGGAGAAGGGCTTCCTTCTTTATAGTCTTCTATTTTCTTCGCTATCGCTTCCTTGTATTTGTTTCATTTGGCTTCATCATCTAAGACGCAGATGATCCAAGTGGGTCTTCTTGGTCTTCTGTGGTCACTTCCGTCTTAACCACATTGTCATTTTTACCATAATGTGGTCACTGTTCACATCTGCACCAGGTTGAGCCATATACTTCTTAGTTTGACTCCTGTATTGTTGTTTTACCAGGGTAAAGTCTATTTGGTTGTGGTAATGACCACCAAGACTTATCCATGTATGGAGGCAATGTTTAGGAGCGTCTTTTAAGGTATTAGTAGTAACTATTTTGCTCTCAAAACTCTTTAACCTTTGACCTCTTGTCATTTTGTTGATCTAGACCAAAACTGGTGATCCCGAGGCTTTCAGCGTTTTCTGCTACAATCACATTCCTGTCACCTATGATGGTCATATTGTCCTGAGTTGTGTGTTAAGTTCAGGAAAGGATTCCAATTCTTCGTATATTTCTTCCATTACTTCATTACCATCAGTGGAGGTTGGCATGTAAATTTGAACAATGATTGTGTCAGCTGGTGATGTCTCGAGTCGTATTGCCATCATCCTATGACTAATAACTTCACTGCCTTTAAGAAATGCTGAAGTCTCCCTATCAAGAAGTAAAGCAACCTTTCCTTAGCCTCTCAGACAGCCAGAATGTACCACACGAAATACATCACTCTGCAATTCACCTTGATCCAACCACCTTATCTCGCAAAGCCCAAGTACATTGTGATGATACTTTCTTGTTTTGATTTTTACATTTTCTAGTTTACCAGGTCGTAACATTGTGTGAGCATTCTATGTAGCTAAATTTGTGCATGGTTTTCATTTGTTGACATCTTGGGAAGCCTTATTTCTTCCCCTGCAAGTCCGACTACCTGTCGTTGCAGATCATCATAGTTACCAGCTATTTCAACTTTATAGTTGTGTATTCCGTAGCATTTTTCTAGGGAAAAATAGTGATGTGGTTTCCCCTTGCCTTCCTCACTAGCAATTACCCATCTTTTATAGTGCTGACCGCTGTCTTACTTTCATCAGAAATCTTTCTCCCACCGTGGAGGCTAATGTTCTTCCACCTCCAGCATTTCTTACAGTAGATGTTGCTGACCCATCTGCTGAATGTTTTACAGTGGCATTTCCTTTACTGAGGGACCACCATCCTCCTAATGGAGCTCATCAGCCCACAGCTGTTGGTTCCCTGAGGAAGTCAGGTTATTTTGCAACTCGACACTTGGTGTTGAGCTGCTGACTGTATTTTCTACTCCATCACCGTAGCAGGAAAAATTTTATTCTCATGACAGCCTTCTGGCACTCTACTCACTGAAGAAAGTTCAGTCGGACCAGTACTTTTCTCCAACGCCAGGTTGAGCTCTTCTTTGAATTATTTCCCTTGAAGCCCTTCTTCATGATAGAAAAAGATATAGCCATACTTGGACTGTGCGAGACCAAGAAGAGGGGTACAGGGGAGATCCCTCTGAGAGAAGGATACAGGCTGTATTACAGCGGAGGACCTGAAGCAAAAAATGGAGTGGCCATCATACTTAGAAGAGAAATCCAAGAATATCTGGAATATACAAAGTACGTCAGTGATAGGATGATGATGATGAGACTCCAGTTTGAAAATGGCGTGAAAGATATATTTCAGTTGTATGCCCCACAAACGGGTTGCATAGATGAACATCTAGAGGACTTCTTAGAGGAAATGGAGAGACAGATAGAAGATAAGGAAGTACTATTGATGGGAGATCTAAATGCACAAGTTGGAATGGAAAGACAAGGAAAGGAAGATGTTGTAGGGCCCTTTGGATATGGAAATGTAAATCCAGAAGGCGAGTTGTTGGTGGATTTTTGCATGAGGAATCAAATGATTGTTGGAAACACCTGGTTTAGGAAGAAGAACAGTCAGAAGATTACAAGGTATGGCTGGGGAGACAGACGAACAAAGACCATGATTGATTATATAATCATAGAGAAAGAACACCGGAAGAACCTTGTAGATGTAACAGCCATGCCTGAAGAAGCCTTTGGTGGAGATCATAGGGTTGTGATAGGAAAATTGAAAGTTGGAAAGATTGAAAAACCCCAATTAAGAAGAGAGAAAAGAATTAAAGTATGGAAGTTGAAGGAGAAAAGCATACAAGAAGAATTTCAAAGGGAAATAATACCCTTGGTACCCAGGACAGAGGTGGGGAATGTTGAAGAGGAATGGAAAAGATTTAAGGAAGCACTGGTTGGATGTGCAGAAAAGGTGTGTGGTAGAACATCAGGAAATGTGAAAGACAAAGAAACACACTGGTGGAATGATAGGGTAAAGATTAAAGTGAAGGAAAAGAAAATGGCATGGAAAGCATGGAAAACATCTAAGACTGTAGAAGAAAATATGTGGAGGCAAAGAATTTGGCCAAGAAAGTAGTGGGGGAAGAAAAGAGGAAAAGCTGGGCCTTATTCACACAGACATTGAGAGATGATACGCAGGGCAGCAAGAAATTACTGTATGGTATCTTAAGAAACAAAAAGAGAGATCAAGTAAACACCAGATTTGTGAAGGATGAAGGTGGCATAATTTTAACAAAGCCAGAAGAAATAAGAAATAGATGGAGAGAGTATTTTCAGAAGCTGCTGAACATAAGAACGGATGACAGTCATTCAATGGACGACCAGGAAAGGCAATTAGTTGACGAAGAAATGGATAAAGAAATTACAATGAATGAAATTGAAATGGCAGTAAGAAAGATAAAGAATGGAAAAACTGCTGGAATAGATGAAATTTCAGTGGAGATGATAAAGGCAGCTGGAGCTGTAGGCCTGCAGTGGACATATCGGGTTCTCAGGAATGTCTGGGAGAATAAGGAGGTCCCTAAGGATTGGCAAAAAGGAATAATCATCCCAATTTTCAAGAAAGGTGATAAGAAAGTTTTGAAGAACTACAGGGGAATTACTCTAATATCCCATGTTGCTAAGATAATGGAAAGGATACTGAAAAGTAGAATAAGTTTGATGGTTGAGAAGCAGATACAGGAAAATCAGTTTGGTTTCAGAAGTGGAAGGTCAATAATAGAACCCATTTCCATTATGAGACAACTAATGGAAAAGCATTGGGAGTATGGGAATGATATGGTGATGACATTCATTGATATTGAAAAGGCATATGACAGTGTCCCTAGGACGAAAGTTTGGGACAGTCTGGTGCAAAAAGGAATTGGATAGGGATTAATAAAAGTGATCATGGCAGTGTACAAGGAATGTTGTAGTTGCGTGCAAACACAAGTTGGTTCAAAATAACTGGTGGGCTGAGACAGGGTAGTGTTCTATCACCAAACTTGTTTACAATAGTAATGGATGACATCATGAAAACAGCAAAAGCAGCATATGGAGGAAGAGAAATGATATTGTTATTTGCAGATGATATTGTGATTTGGGGAGAAGACGACAGGAAGGTTCAAGAACAGTTGGCTGTGCTAAATGGGAAGAATGAAGAATGTGGATTGAAAATAAGTTTAGAAAAGAGTAAAACTCTTGTTATGACTAGAGGGGAGAAAGAAGGGAAAGGTCAGATTAGACTTGCAGACAAGCTCCTGGAAATAGTGGAGATATTCAAATACTTGGGGAGTGAATTATTGGAGAATGCTTGACTGGATGCTGAGATTAGTAAAAGGATTCAAGCTGGAAGTTGTTTCTATCATAGTGTAAGAAATATGTTATGGGACAAACATGTGCCAATGGAAGCAAAGAATACTATGTACAAGATGTATTACGTACCCATAACAACTTACGGAGCAGAAACTTGGACAGTGACAAAGAAGGATGAGAGTTGAATACAGGCAGCCGAAATGAAATTCTTGAGGAGTATGATACAGAAGAGTAGAAGAGACAAAATAAGGAATGAGAAAATCCGGGAAGAAATTGGAGTGGAAAAAATGAATGATAGAATAGAGAAGAGCCAACTAAGATGGTTTGGGCACATAAAACGAATGAGCGATGAAAGAATGCCAAAAAAGGTGATGGAAATGCAAATCCAAGGAAGGAGAGGACGTGGACGACCACGATTGAGATGGAAGGATACCATCCAATGCAGCATTATAGAAAGAAACCTGGACTGGGACACAGTGTTGGAGGAGGAGTGGTGGAAAGACCGAAGAAAGTGGAGAGGAACCATATTTGCCCCTACCCGGCTACAGCTGGATAAAGGGAAATGATGATGATGATGATGAAGCCCTTCTGCTATGATGATGGATGATTTGACAAGCAAGTGACTTCACCATGCCTGGTAATTGTAGCTTTGTTGAAGTGGCTTGTTTCCCAAGGAGATTGGGAAGTGAAGTTAGTTCATCCTGTTTTATTGATAATTAAATGGTTAATTTGTAGCCAAAAGGAAAATAGGTTGGCTGTATTTAGTATTTACGTAACAATGTTCACCACCAGCTACTGTACGGGCGTTTTTAAGTGCCCAGCCCAGCCATTTATATGCCGAACTGTTTCAAACTGACGCTGTACCTTATTGAGTATTTTTTATCACTGTTTCTAAGGTGCTTAATTTTAAAATCAAATTTGTTACGTACCTTTATGAGATTCTCTAGTAGTGTTTAAGTATATGATATCTGGTGTCACACTTCACAGGATGCAAAGGAAATGGAGAAAATAGAGAATATTTCCAAACCAGTTCACAAGACATGCTCTTAGTAAAATACGGTGTTTCGAAGATTGGGTCCTTAGTACAATAAATTTCAAATGCAGTTTTTTGGTTATTCCTCTCACAAACATTAAACCTAAGAATACTTTTAGCCCGGGAACCACTACTACCACGCGAGAGTATTTAGTGAAGGGGTGAGGTGAAGCGCTCGTCACCTGACTGGCATACAGGTTAGTTTGTTCGCAAATATATTCAAAAGAATCCTTGGAAAGAAACAAATTCACAAAGGACATACAATCAATTTCATTATCCAGCATTATTTAGCCCTGTATTAGCAATAAATGGTGGTGAAGTTTGCCTATATAGCGGATCGGTATCAAGTACTAAACCTTCTTCCATGTCACATTCTGTAGGTAGGTAGGCTGCTCAACTGCAGTCAGCAGGAAAAAATATATATATATATAAGAGGGCTGATTGGATAACATTAAAACTGGTGGACTTACTGTTTTCAAGTTTTTTTAACTTTTAAAAACTCGTAACCAGGCAAGTTGGCAGTGCGGTTAGGGGCACGTGGCTGTGAGCTTACATCCGGGAGATAGTGGATTTGGATCCCACTGTCGGCAGCCCTGAAGATGGTTTTCCGTTGTTTCCCATTCAGGCAAACACTGGGGCTGTACCTTAATTAAGGCCATGGCCGCTTCCTCCAAACTCCTAGGCCTTTCCTGTCCCATCGTCGTCATAAGACCTATCTGTGTGTTAGAATAGGGTCAGTTCTTGACCAGTTTGAATTAGGACGATGACATTTGATTCAGTATTAATTTGTGTGTGTATTAAGTAGTGTTATGTTACAAACATTGTTTATTCATTCGTTAATGAAATAATCTTTGTTAATAAAATATTCCAAATTACTTCTGATAATCTTAACTCGCCTTGTATAACATAACTATAGGCTGTCATATATGGTGTGAGATAGTGGTGAATGGGTACATGTAGAGAGACTATGTGACGTAAGACAGCAGCCGGCTTCGAACGCTGACATATATCAGTTTATTAATTTCATTATAATCATCCGTATTGACTTTGATACAATTTTTAGTTTAGAGGCAGTTTTCAACTTTCAGTACTATTATTATTATTATTATTATTATTATTATTATTATTATTATTATTATTATTGTTATTAATCTTGCGTTAGGGGCTACTAGGGACCCCGTTCCAATTTCATTTCTTCATCCTTTGTTGTTCCTTCCTTTTCTTCCAGTATTTATTATTATTATTATTATTATTATTATTATTATTATTATTATTATTATTATTATTATTATTATTATTATTATTATTATTATTATTGATGTTGTTGTTACCAAGGTTCTGTGGCTCACAGACGAATAAGAAGTGCCTGGGGTGAACGGCTGAACAGGGGATAACTTAGAGAAAAAATTTACTTTAACGAAAATTGGAAATGTTATTTCTTTCCTTTCTTAAAATTCAGAGAGAGTAATTTAATGAAATAACAAGAAACAGTTGACATATTACTTGGGGATATTCACATTAACAACGAGCTTGTCAGCTCCAACCGTGCATTGGACTTAGAAGTCCTTACTTCTTACAAAATTGTACAAAACAGTATTAATACTCCTAGTCAGTACTATATAATTTAGTCCAATTAAGATGAAACTTTACTTAATTGGACGCAGAGGGGTGGTTTGTAAAGAAGTTCAACTGTCAGTATGGATTTAACATGAGATTCATAGTCTGTAATAGAAGTCCTTAATCAGGTACAAGATTAATTGGGAGAAACTCCCAGTCGTTAACCTACATATGAAAAAGCATAATTGCTCCTGACAGGTACAGTATTATGAAAGACCATAGTTGCTCTGAACAGGCACAATATTATAGAGTCTGAGCTCCAAAACACATAGAGGGTAGCCTCAATGAAGCAATCAGTTGCTATAAATTTCAGTTACTTTGGTAACCCCTAGGGTGACTCGACTTCATAGTGTTGATAAACAGGTTGCCCCATGGTGGGCTTATCAGTTACAAGGTTTTACAATCAGGTTAAGTACTGTTCTTCAAGGGAACCTAAACATAGACACGGTTACCCAAAGAACCATAAAGAATATACAGGGGCATAATTACCCATTCTACAAGGCCTCAAGAAGGAAAAGAAAAGGTTACACAAAACAGGCCATTAAAAAAAAGGTAAGGAGACAATACAGCAGCCCTCATTAACGAACATTCGGCAAAGACAAGAATCTAAGCGGGCTTAAGGACCAATGACACAGAGGCTAATCCTATGCTACAAAGGGTGACTAAAGGGGAACATTTCGACAGTCGAGACAAATTTCCAAAATTCAGAGGTTGAAAAGCTTTAGTCACCATGCTCAAAAGTAGAAGGGGAGATGTCCGAGGGTCACCACTCGTGCTCCCTTACATTAAATGTTTTTCCAATAGGGAATACAAATTGAGCCTGAAGACTGCACAGAAGATCCTATGTTTCAGCGAAAAATGAAAAGATTACGTACTAGATTTTAAGGAAAACTGCTGAAATCTTCCCGTCAAAACACATGCTGTCACAATTACATGTTGAGGTAAATTCTGCTATTACCAGTTAACACTGGATCATATTCAAGCTGGACGCCCTGCCTCGAGGCCCGCTCTAACCTCCGTCAAGTCACACTCTTAATAACCGGAACAAATCAGACAAGACGGCCTTATAGCTCTCTCTTTAAATAGCTCCGCAGGGGAAAGTTCCGGTTTAAATTAAAATCCAGAGCACTGATAAGCTACACTTTGCCGAGTTTGATTGCCTGGAGAACTTAGTTACCAGTGGTTGATAGGCAGATTACTTTAGAGGAGGAACCAGGTGAGGTATTGACCACTTTAGCACATCAAAAAAAACAATAACCAGAAAAAAGATTTGCCAACTACAACAAATGAATTATCTTCTTAAGTTGATTTGGGCTTAGCCCACTAGAGATCGCTAGAAAATAGGTGGCTGAGCCATCTGACCATCGGAAAAGTGTGTTTCAAAAAGTCTTAAAAGTTTTTGGTCACCGTCATAGATGACCATAGAGAAATTTACAAACTCCATCATATAGATGAGTGTTGATACAGTTTAAATTAAGAACTAGTATTAGGTTTAATGATCCACCCATTAAATACATTTCACTTTACAAGTGAAAACACATTCAGTATTATATTATATTGTGTATTGATTGGGGGGATCATTAAACCTAGCACTAGTTCTTAATTTAAACTCTTATCAGTAAGGATCCATATGATGAAGTTTGTAAATTGTAACAATGAAGCCAACCAGGCTAAGATAGTTTTAAATAAGTTTATGAATCTTAAAATTATAGTAGTAAAAATTTCAAAATTTCAAAAAAGTTTTTAAAAGAGTGTCAAGTAAACAATTTAATTCCCAAATTTTTAAAACTTTCCCAAAGAAAACATATACCAGCTCATTTTCACCTTTCAATTCAAACCAAGGTAACCACTTGTCGTTAAGGAAAGAGATTAAATTTCTTTACAAAAAGAAATCCTTTTTAAATGAAAAATTATAATTAGCTTATCTTGAGGCTCCCTTATGGCTGGTCCCATTAGAATGGATTTCATTCCAATGTCATATTGCAAATAAAATGGAATGTATCTTAAGTAAGAAACAAGCCACATTGGACAAGAAATTAGATAATCTCAAAAGGGCGAAGTATGATATGGAGGTTCTTAATAATAATAATAATAATAATAATAATAATAATAATAATAATAATAATAATAATAATAATAATAATAATAATAATATAAATTCTGGAATAAATCAGTTACCAGTTCAAGACAAGTTCAGTTCAGTCAGTTCGGTCAAAAACTTCTCTGAAATCCATTTCACAGACCAAGAATTGGACACTTTTAACAGAGGACCTATATTTAATTGGCCGAGATTTAACAGAGATGATGATATTATTACAACTATCGCCGAAGCAGAATCTAATATCCAACAACTTCCTGTGGACTGTCAAGATGATCTTAGGTACGAAATAAAGAAAAGATTCCCTCGATTAGTTAGTCAGCTTAAAACCAATGTTCCATTAGACAAGGTAAAGTGTAACAAGGATCATAGGAATAAAATAAAAAACACTGACATTATCGTGACTAAGGCAGATAAAGGTAATTGTAGGTCATATTGGATGGAAAAGATTATATTGAAAAGACAGAAGAGTTTTTTTCTGACAAGTTGTTTTTCAAAGTTAAGAAGGGCCCCACAGCTAGGATACGAAAAAGTTTAAAATCATCATTGAAAATTTCTATGTTCATCCTAAATGAAGACAAAATTCAGAGGATGATAAATATGAATCCCAGGTTACCTACGGCTAGTGTTGCCCAAAATCCGTTAGACTTATTATTAACTGTAAGAACATTCCTACGTATAAGATCTCCAAGTTTATACACAAATTTCTTTCTAACAACTATAAATTTCACAATAAATCAATAATAAGAAATTCAGTAGATTTTTGTAATGGTTCGGAAAGTCTCAAACTTCTGCCACATCATTACTTATGTTCATATGTCATAACTAATATGTATGTAAATATCTCAGTCAGTAAAACTATAGATATTATTAGAATTAATTTTGTTACGGAGATGTCCGTGGTAGTCAGAGGTGAAAGAAGGTGCGGGCTGGAATAGGTCTCAACTACAAAATTAAAGTTAATTTAAAACTTTAACAAAGGTTATATTTTCTTTTCAAAATCAACAAATAACAGATAACAACATTTAACAATTTCCACTAGGTGAAATAACAACGAAAGGCAGGTACAAAATAATTTTACCCGTTCAAGGGTTTTTTACAAGGTTTTGGGCTTCGAGCCCCACAGTCACAATCCTTGAGCTATTAGCCCAACTTTACCAAGGTACAAAATTGAACAAAGGGGCAGAAAACCCCATCATGCCAAGGAGCACTTGCTCCTAATTACAATGTTAAGCCTCCTAGAGGCATACAGAGATCAAATTTAGGAAAGAGCAGACCTGCTCTCAATAGTTCAAGCCTATCAGGAGGCCATAAGCAGACCTTACACTCAACTGCCCTTAAGGCATACTTATAAATAAACAGGGGCAACTTGTACCCATTCTACTGGGCCTCAAATGAAAAAATAATAGATTAATTTAAAAGGCCCTAAATACAAGGGGAATGGAGGCGAGAACTTGCACTCCTAAATACACATATTAAAACCTAAGAGGCACTAGGCCGATAATACAGAGGCTAATCCCAATCTATGAAGGTGACTCGTATGAGGAAACTTAACACATTAAGGAAACGTAGAAACGGTTATGAAAACGTAGTCACCTCAATTTCAAAATGAAGGGGAGCTCGAGAGGGTAAATCACTCTCTATCCCCGCTTTACAGTAAAAGAGATTTGTAGTTTTTACATAGACTGAAAAGGAATTTACATTTTAAAGTGGTAGGTTACATATTAAAGATTTCGAACCTTCCCCGAGAGTTAAACTGCTGAGCTAGCAAGAGATAAAGATGTTAAGAGCCCATTACCTTGATGAAGAACTGCTGCCTGAAGAACGGGGCGCTTCTCGCCCCCTGCTACATATTACATGTAATAAATATCATTTTTGGTCCGTATTGATGATATTTGATTGAAATAATAACATTAAGTTATTTATTAGACCACCTAATCAATACAAAATTTTTGTATTTTTGTACCCATTCTACTGGGCCTCAAATGAAAAAATAATAGATTAATTTAAAAGGCCCTAAATACAAGGGGAATGGAGGCGAGAACTTGCACTCCTAAATACACATATTAAAACCTAAGAGGCACTAGGCCGATAATACAGAGGCTAATCCCAATCTATGAAGGTGACTCGTATGAGGAAACTTAACACATTAAGGAAACGTATTTGTATTGATTAGGTGGTCTAATAAATAACTTAATGTTATTATTTCAACCCTGCTACATATCCACACACTAAGCTAGATGTTACTGAAGTGGCGCGGAGACAAGAAAATCAGCAGTTTTTATACCCTCGTGGAAAATTCGAGACCTTTCAGGAATGAGTAGACACACACCCTCAATTTTATTGGTTCACTAATAATTACACATGGAAATTTGAAGAAGAAAGCAATGATTGGAGGAAAATTAATTACAGAAATTACGGATTGGCTGAATTCAAAACAAGCGGAAAGGAAGGATTAATGTTGCCAACCCACAAACCACAGAACAAAATTTAGTAAGGACAAAACTTATGAATACAACATTTCTTCAAGAGAGTTCATTCCATTGCACCAGAGTGTATTACCATAGTTTTTGGTAGAGACATCTGTTAGAGAATGTCCACATTTCTTGATCACTGAAAAACAAAAGTAAATCAAAAACACTCAGTGACATCTTCTGATAATCAGTGGTTATGAATTTCATGTTTTTGGTCCGTATTGAACTGAGAATAATATATAAGTAATAAAAATAACAACGTAAACGTTTCCACCTTTTCAATACTAAAATATATTCACAAAATTATAAATTACACGGTACTAGTTTCGACCCATCTAGGGGTCATCATCAGCCGTATTGGAGCAAAGATCACTTTTGGCGAAATCCTAAGAAAATGTTATTTTAAAGAATAACAAGCGAAATGAGATGTTATTATGGTAATAGTTAATAATACAAGGAATATACATACTAAGAGGTTTTTAACAAAGAATAAAGTATAAATGGGGTGTTGTAAAAATTATAATCATGGAAATCAGTAAGTTCTTGTATTGAAATGACATATATAAAATTATATATGGCTTTGGAAGAGGGCTTAAGGTGGGGCTGAAGGGTGCGGGAGAAAGTGTAATTGTCTTGGAAAAGTACCTTTGATTAAATTTAGGATTGAGTTTAGGTTGGCTGCATGTCTTATTCAATATTGGTGAAGTTATGGTTATAATCTTGCATGTGTTGGCCGATGGCTGAAAACCTGTTGTATTTTATTGCGTTAGTGTGCTCGTGGTATCTGATAATGAAGTTTCTCCCGGTTTGCCCGATGTAGGTTTTTTTACAGGTGGTACATTTGATCCTATAAACTCCTGATTTTAAAAAACTGCTGGTCTTGTTGATGTGTGAAGTATTGTATAAAACGTTCATGTTCTTATTGTTGGTTTTGAAGGCTATTTTAACGCCTTGTTTCTTAAAGATGTTGGTTAACATGTAGATATCATTGTTGAACGTGAAGGTGGAAAATGTTAGAGGTTTGGTTATTTCTTTTTTGAGGGTAGTTTTTGGGCGATGTTTGTGTTTATTGATTATCCTTTCTATAAAATGATTGCTGAAGCCGTTGAATTTTGCGATTCCGCGGATTGTGTTGAGTTTGTTTTTTAGATCTTTATTGGACATAGGTATGCTGAAGGCTCGGTGAACTAGGCTGTTGTATGTGGCTCGTTTGTGGGACTGGGGGTGCACTGAATCTTGGCGAATGGTGGAGGCTGTTTGAGTGGGTTTTCTGAAAATTTTATAACTGAAAGAATCTGAGTTTCTAGTGATGGTTAAATCTAGAAAGTTGATTTTTTGATTTGATTCGGATTCTAGTGTGAATTTGATATGAGGATCAATTTTGTTGAGTCTTAAGAGGGTGGTGGGTGCATTAATTGATTTCTCATTCATGATTACAAAGACATCGTCGACATATCTGGCCCAAAAGAGAATGTTTTCGAATTCGTTGTCAATTTTGGTGTATTCGAGGAAGTCCAGGTATATTTCTGCTCAGATACCTGAGGCCGGTGACCCCATTGCCAAACCATTTTGTTGATATATGACATTGTCAAAAGTGAAGAAGTTATTGTCGATGATAAGTTTTAATATTGTGATAAAGTCTTGTATCTCTAGTTTGCTTAAGTGGCTGTTTTTGTTTTTCTTAGGATTTCGCCAAAAGTGATCTTTGCTCCAATACGGCTGATGATGACCCCTAGATGGGTCGAAACTAGTACCGTGTAATTTATAATTTTGTGAATATATTTTAGTATTGAAAAGGTGGAAACGTTTACGTTGTTATTATTATTACTTATATATTATCTTCTGATAAACCGTAGAGTTAGTTCGGTTTTTAAAGTTCAGAGTTTCTCCTGTAGAGTAGATTAAATTGGCGCAAGATTTGAACTTGCGTCGTAGAGGTGTACCGCCCGGTACAAATTTAACTAGTCAAGGTCAACTGGAGAAGTTAGAGATTGAACAGTTCATGAAAATTCTGGAGTTTGTCACAAAAAACAATTATTTTACGTTCAACACTATATAGTCAGGGGGGATTACCAATGGGCGCTCCAGGCTCAGGTATCCTGACCGATATTTATTTAGACCATTTAGAACACCACAAAATAATGGGACATATTCAAGGTTTGGATTTTTGGACACGATTTATGGACGATACCTTTGTACTAATAGATAAACGTTATAACAATAGTAACAAGATTTTACATTTTTTAAATTCATTAGATGAAAGAATAAAATTTTCACTTGAAAACGAGAGGGATAATGCTTTAAATTTCTTGGATATGACTGTTAAGAGGGAACCCGATAAGTTCTCTTATAAAGTATATAGAAAGGATAAGTTTACTCCGGTGACCATTAAAAATGATTCTTTACATCCTGGGAGTCATAAGAGGGCTGCTTATTTCAGTATGGTTTATCGAGCCTTCAATTTACCTTCATCTTATACAGAAAAAGAATTACAGTACATACCGAAGATAGCCATTATGAATGGGTTCAGTGTTAATACCATTAATAAAACTGTAAGTAAAGTAAAAATAAAGAACATCATCAGACTAGCACCAGAGAATCACAAGAGTTCAAAGTACGCTACTTTTACATTTACAAACCCAGGGATTTTTCAAATCACAAAATTATTTAAGAAACACGACTATCAAGTCTCATTTTCAACAAAGAACAATGATGGCCGTGTATTTTATTACCTTTGTACGAATAGATAAACGTTATAACAATAGTAACAAGATTTTACAATTTTTAAATTCATTAGATGAAAGAATAAAATTTTCACTTGAAAACGAGAGGGATAATGCTTTAAATTTCTTGGATATGACTGTTAAGAGGGAACCCGATAAGTTCTCTTATAAAGTATATAGAAAGGATAAGTTTACTCCGGTGACCATTAAAAATGATTCTTTACATCCTGGGAGTCATAAGAGGGCTGCTTATTTCAGTATGGTTTATCGAGCCTTCAATTTACCTTCATCTTATACAGAAAAAGTATTACAGTACATACCGAAGATAGCCATTATAAATGGGTTCAGTGTTAATACCATTAATAAAACTGTAAGTAAAGTAAAAATAAAGAACAACATCAGACTAGCACCAGAGAATCGCAAGAGTTCAAAGTACGCTACTTTTACATTTACAAACCCAGGGATTTTTCAAATCACAAAATTATTTAAGAAACACGACTGTCAAGTCTCATTTTCAACAAAGAACAATGATGGCCGTGTATTTTATAACCATAATAGTGTAAATTACAGTAAAGAGAATTACTTAGGTTCAGGAATCTATAAACTTAAGTGTGATCAATGTTTTGTCACGTACGTGGGCCAAACAGGTAGGACCGAGCTCGATATCTGTAGTCGCTGAAGTGCGGCCAGTATCCAGTAATCGGGAGATAGTGGGTTCGAGCCCCGCTGTCGGCAGCCCTGAAGATGGTTTTCCGTGGTTTCCCATTTTCACACCAGGCAAATGCCGGGGCTGTACCTTAATTAAGGCCACGGCCGCTTCCTTCCACTTCCTAGGCCTTTCCTATCACATCGTCGCCATAAGACCTATCTGTGTCGGTGCGACGTAAAGCAAATAGCAAAAACAAAAAACAGGTAAGAGTTTTCAAAACACATCAATACTAATAGACACAGGAAGTATTCTGCTATGAGTTTCCATATGGGGGATAGTTTAGTTTAGTTTAGTTTAGTTTAGTTTAGTTTAGTTTAGTTTAGTTTATGGCCTTTCTTATATGGCGGGTCTCAGGCTATGAAGCCTGCTATTATGCCAAACCATATTATACAACAGCTTTATACAATTTACAGAATAATGTACATAAAATCATTTTTACATATATTTCTAAAAATTACTAAAATGAATTTACTTAACCTCTATAATTTTGTATCCTTATTGATAATTAAGAGCTAATTATTAAATGTTTTCGTTGGTGAAATCTACTTTGTACGTATTTGAGTAACACATTAAACATTTCCTTTTAAATAGCCTCGGATTGCCTATACCTCTAATTTCAGCTTGGATTGAGTTCCAGGAATGTATGGTAGCAAGTATCAATGGGTTGTTGTAAGAGTTACTGTGGTGAATGGGAATGGACAAGAGGGAACGTGTGGATGACCTTGGGGGAGCTCTGTCGGAAGGGGAGAGGTATTTAAAGTCTTATCTAAGATAGTCTGGTTTGCTTGTTTGCAGAATACTGTGGAGAAGGGAAACAGCATGGTATTTACGTCGTTCAGTCAATCTTAGCCATGACAGCTGAGAGAGGAAAGGGCTAATATGAGTTTGGATTGGGATATTTAATACGAATCGAGCACAAGCATTGTAGTCTCGCTGTAGTCGACATGAAAGTGTTTTGCTCATACTATTATAAACTACATCTCCGTAGTCAAATATTGGAAATATTAGACTCTGTACTAATAATTTTCTTGTGTTTCTTGGAAGGAAGTCCCTTGTCCTTTTTGCAGAATGTAATGAGTAGAATACTCTTTGAAAAATTTTTGTGACATGTTCCGACCAACTTAAATATTTATCGAATACTACTCCAAGGTTCTTTACATGGTCGCTAAATGTTACTGGTATTCCACTGAGCATAACACTGGGTATAGACGTGTTTTGTATTTTAGCGTGAGATTTATACATGCCAATTATGATGGCCTGTGATTTTGATGGATTCACTTTCAGGCCATGTCTGCTAGTCCAGTCATTAACATTTGCTAGGTCTTCGTTTAACTTAGTGATTGAATTGTTTAAGTCATTAGGCTTTGTATGAATATATAACTGAATATCATCTGCATACAGGTGATATTTACAATTGGTCAGCGTCTCAGATAAGTCGTTCATGTACAATGAGAACAAAAGTGGTGACAATACTCCTCCCTGAGCCACGCCCATCTTAGTGGTTTGCCACGAAGATGTATCATTTCCCTCTGATACAAGCTGCTGACGATCACTAAGATAGGAGTGTACCCAGGTTAAAATGCTGTAAGAAAATTTCAGCGCCTTAAGTTTTGCGAGTAATATGTCTCTATCTACACAATCGAAGTCTTTGCTTAAGTCCAAGAGAACAAGTATAATCATTTGTCCTTTATCTATCGCTAGTTGCATGTCATTTGTCACTTTAACTAATGCAGTGGCAGTACTGTGGTTTTGTCTGAATCCCAATTGATATTTGTCAAGTAAGTTGTACTCTATAAGATATTCAGTCATTTGTTTATGTACTATTTTCTCCAACAATTTTCCTAATATAGGAAGGATACTTACAGGACGATAATCTTCGGGACTGTTGGGGTTGTTGTTTTTAGGGAAAAGTCGGATGATTGCATGTTTCCAATTCGAAGGAAATACTCCAGTCGTGAGTGAGTTATTAATGATACGTGTGACCGTTGGAAGTATGATGTCTATGATTCTTTTTAAAAGAGACAGGTTGATTCCATCATGGCCAGTGGATCCTGACTTTATTTCACTGAAGACTTCCCTAACGTCACTGGGGGTCACATGAGAAAAGTAGAATTGCTCACAATTATGTCTTGTTTTTGAGGATATTCTGTTAATTACTGCTGCTTTGGTCTGTTCGTCAATCTGAGAGGATCGTGAGCTAAAGTATGAGTTTAGGTCAGCTAGTGGTACATTACAGTTGTTGTCATTTGTCTTGTTTTTGCATAATCCCATTTCGCAAAGAGATTTCCAAATCTGACTAGAATTTTGAGTGTACAAAATATCATAAGAGTGACGTATTTTAGCATTTCTAATTAACTGTGTTGTTCTGTTTCAGAGTTTTTTATACTTTCCGAAATTGTCAGATGTAGGATATTTCACGTAATATAGGTTGCGTCTCTTATTTTCATCTGGTCGCGTATTTCTTGGGACAGCCATGGGTTTGAAGGTCTCTTTATCCTAACAGTGCGAAGTGGTGCATGTCTGTCATACAGTCACAAGTAGTTCGTTAAAATGATTTACTTTTCTGTCAATGTCATTTATGAACTGAATGTTGTGCCATGGTGTGTTAAGAGCATCTTAAAAAATGCGTCTTCATTAAAGTGTTTAAAATCTCTATATGTAATTAATTTCGGCTTGAATTTACGGCACTTCAAGGAATGTGCAACGTAAACCATGTCATGTCGGGAGAGACCGGGAACGGGCATTTGTCCATGAGCTAGGATTCGGTTGGTATTATTAGTAATTATTAGATCGAGGAGTGTACGTGAGTTGGCAACATGGTGTGTAGGGTTTAGGGGTAGTATTGACAAATTAATGGATGAAAACATCTCAGTCAATCGTTTTGTTTCGGTAGATTTGTTTGTCAAGTCTGTATTAAAGTCTCCCATTAAAATCAAATTTACCGGGCGAGTTGGCCGTGCGCGTAGAGGCGCGCGGCTGTGAGCTTGCATCCGGGAGATAGTAGATTCGAATCCCACTATCGGCAGCCCTGAAAATGGTTTTCCGTGGTTTCCCATTTTCACACCAGGCAAATGCTGGGGCTGTACCTTAATTAAGGCCACGGCCGCTTCCTTCCAACTCCTAGGCCTTTCCTATCCCATCGTCGCCATAAGACCTATCTGTGTTGGCGCGACGT
The DNA here is from genome assembly GCF_040414725.1 of Anabrus simplex. NCBI lineage: Eukaryota > Metazoa > Arthropoda > Insecta > Orthoptera > Tettigoniidae > Anabrus > Anabrus simplex. Next base: position 176,512,573 of record NC_090269.1, read on the forward strand.
AAAGCCCCTAGCAAAAAAAAAAATCAAATGCTCATACCTGGGTGTTGGATCATGTAGGGCTTCCTCTAGATTTGTGATGTTACCGGTCTTCGGTGGACGATACACCACACCAAGCAAGCACTTCGTACCGCGAACTATGAGCTCAACGAACAAGAATTCAGGGCTATTGGAGAACTCACTGGGGGATTTTAATATCACCTTGTACTTCACATCATCCCGTATATACATACCGACTCCTCCACCGAGCTTACTGCTCCTGTCATTCCTAACTAATGAATAACCATTCATATACTAACAAGAGATGAAGGGATAGACTGACGCAACCACGACTCGGAGAATAGTATGGCATGCAGGTTGCAGGTTGAGAATATTTCAGAGAATTCCGGGAAATGTGGGAGAATGCTCTGAGTGTTTATATGAGCTATTTGTAAGGAGGTAGGGTAAGACGAAAGAGGTAGTGACCTGCTTGGAACTGTGGGTTGGAGAGGCTGAAACTAGGGCCATTTGTTTCCTGGTTACTTGTTGCTGCCGACTTAAAAATTTAACTGTAGATATAAAAGGAAAAACTACACTAGATAAAATTAAGAAACTAACAATTGAAATTAATGATAGAAATGTAGGCTGTAGCTACAGTTGAAATTCTGATTAAAGTTCTATACAGCGGTATTTAGTTTCCAGAATGTCGGCTCATGGTTAGCGAATACGATCGAGATCTTCGCGGTTTGACACAGGTATTTTACGAGTTTCCTGCTTAACATAAATTATGCCATCCTTCGACCACACGTTCCGCACACTGAACTTACTTATAGCGTCCTGTAGAAGCCGCAGTCTCTCTGGGGCTAGGTCCTCTCTAATTGTTTTATTTGTACCCTTGAGTTTCTTTTTTTAAAAATAAACATCGCATTTCTTTTCCGGTACGAAACAAACTTCACAATTATGAGTCTTGGACGGCCAGTTTGACTTTTTCCAACCCTATGCGATCTATTTCGTCCACTGAGAGTTCCACCCCAATTTCGCGAGCAATATCAATGACAATATTGTCCGTGTTTTCTCCTGCAGTTTCTTCCACACCAAACATACGCAAGCACTGTCTTCTTTGGTACTGCTCTAAACTGTCTGTTTTAATTTGCAGCTCCCTTTTTAATTCCCTTATGGTCGTGTCTCTTTCTTCCAACGTACGCTTTAGTTCCTCGATCACACTTGTAATGAAATTTATGGTTTCTTTCGGTTGCTCTACAACTGTCTTCGTCACCTGATCTTGGATGAGGTTGGCAAGCATGTTGAGAGTCTCCTTACTGCTCAGCACTTCCTGCACTTCTTGCTTCACAATGGCTTCCATTGGCACTTCTTTAACTTTGGGGGGCAAGGTTGTTTTTGTAGATATTTCGCTTCAGGATTCACTGAACACTTCACAAACACTCTGACGTGAATAACTGTACAAGTTAGAGTAATGTATCACACTTGCGACTGTCAAACTGCTTGCCGCACAAACCACGAGCCTCGTATTTTGTGACTATACACTATCCGCCATTTGAGCACATACGAAAATATTTATATAGGTTTGGACCAGAGTTTTAACACAAACAAAAATTTGAATGACGTACAAGAGAACAAAATCCATTATATGAACAGATACCGTTGCTTTTATCATCACAAAAAATTAATAATTTGAAGTTACCTCTTCTAAAACAAACATCCCACTCTTCTGTTCCGCATATAGGCGGAGCTGTTTCCCTTTTCCCCAATAATAGCGCTGCTCCCACTCCTATCGCCCCTAGCCAAGTTCCGCCGGGTGAAAGGAAACATAATTATAACACGTGCAGTAGCGTGGCGAGAAGCAAGTCAGAGTGAGGCTGGGATGGGAACCGGCTATAGGGAGTGTTTTGTATGGTAAGTTTTTATGGCACGCAGTTGTGACGGAAACTCATTTCTTAAATTTCCGAGGGTTTTAAACCCATTAATTATATATATATATCTTTCTTTTCACACCTTGTCTTTTGAAAGGAATCTTCATAAGAATTAAAGCTGTTAGTATGGTGGTGGTCATGCAGCTCAGATCTATGCCATACGACAGGCTATCTCAAAAGCACTAGTTTCCTATTACCAGAAATACTTTGTCTTTTGAAAGAAATATTCATAAAAATTAAAGCTTTTAATATTCTGATGTGGGTATGGTCCCATTTTCCTATTCCGAAGTCAGAGTTCAAATCCCCCTCAGTCAGTACACTGAAGGTACCGGCTACCAGCACTGCATGTCATATTTTAAAGAAATATTCAAATTTTAACATGTGAAGAATTTTCACAAGAAATGATGGACAATTTTATGAATAATAGTGTTTATTATCTTTAGTGTATTCTCAAACAGTTTGTAATGGTCATGGGTTCTTCCATTTTTTAAATTATTAGACGGCAACAATGATGTATCGTAATCTGTTACGAGGTGCTATGGCTGAAGAAGTCTTAAATTAAAGGAAACATGTACCAAAGAATGTTTAATATATTTTTATATTGAATGTGTTTTCACTTGTAAAGTGAAGTGTATTGATTGGGTGGATCATTAAACCTAACACTAGTTCTTAATTTTGGCCATAGAGAAGGCATGCAGTTTAAATAGCCGAGGAAGGTGTACCGCTGGTACAATTATTTTTTTATTAATATTGCATAGAATTAACACTTAGCTTAACATCTATTTTAAGACATGTTTCATCTCATGTGTGAGACATCTTCAGGTAAGAAAATGCGTGCAAAAAATGATATAGACAATCAAATTGCATTGAAGCAAAAAAAAAAATAAAAGTGTTGTTGTCTTTAGCACTGCGTGGTGATGTGATGAAATGTTCAGTTTAATTGGACGCTTATATGTAGAAATTGTTATTTTTTTGTGTTCTAATGGGGTAGCTAGATTTCTATTGAGCAGGGGAATCTCCTCTATACCTTGGTTGAAGTTTGCTGAAGTATTTTGATTTATCTGTCGATAATAAATGTGTTATGTGGAGTCTGAAATGAGAGAAAAAGAGAGAGAAAGAAATTTGTTGAATGTGAAGAGACCTTGTTACAGAGTTGGTTAAGTTGGAATGTTTCAGTTACTCACCTCACTGCTGGTTCCGTTCACTCTTGTTACGCATGTGTTGTTTGCTGAGTGTTTGCGTCAAGCAGCTGATCAGTGGGAAGGACAAGAGGGAGAGTGGAGTGGGAAGTAGGAGTGGAGTTGTGGTGAGAAGAAGATCAAGAAGAAGAAGAAGAAGAAGAAGAAGAAGAAGATGATGATGATGTTGACACATAGCTAAGCATTTTACCAGTGTATAATGTGTTTTTAAGGTTTTTAAGCTATTACAAAGCATTTTTGACATGTAAACAAACATTTAGTTGAAGTTGTCTCGCACGTGAAATGAAACATCTCCTATAATAGACGGTAAGCTAAGTGTTAGTTCTATGTAAATGCATAATAATAATAATGATAATAATAATAATAATAATAATAATAATAATAATAATAAAATTATTGAAAGGTAGAAAATGCCTCTAAACCAAAAGAAAAAAGATGTATTCCGGCTCGTTGAAAAATTGATGTATTTGCGATCAGTCATAGCGGTGGCCTTTGATGTCACACGATTGCACAGTTACCATGGCTCATCTCCACTCCACAATAACCTCTAGCCTTCCCATCCATCACAAACTTGCAGAATTGGCCAAAGTTGACTTGCTTTGCATGTTTTGGGAATTTAAAAAAAATGCAAATAAAACAGAACATCCCAGTATACTGAAATGTGCACTATAAACTTTTGCCATATACCTCTAATTCCACGAGATTCATGAAATCCCAACATTTGGTTCAGAAATGCTGGCTCAGTAAATCATGCATTACCAGGCGAGTTGGCAGTGCAGTTAGGAGTGCGCAGCTGTGAGCTCGCATCCGGGAGATAGTGGGTTCGAACCCCACTGTCGGCTGCCCTGTAGATTTTTTTCCCCGTGGTTTCCCATTTTCACACCAGGAAAATGCTGGGGCTGTGCCTTAATTAAGGCCACGGCCGCTTCCTTCCCATTCCTAAGCCTGTCCTGTCCCATCGTCGCCATAAGACCTATCTGTGCTGGTGCGACGTAAAGCAACTCATGGAAAAGAAAGAAAGAAACATGCATTTGCATACAATTCTCAGGTCTAATAATCAGGAAGCCAAATGCCTATGTTTGGCAGTGAATATACTTCACTCCTGATGCAGCAGTTTTATGTTAAAATTGTCCGTTAGCCTTTGCTCTATAAATCGATGTCTTCGTATGCACTTGTTTGAACGATTTTGCCATGCTATGCTCCCTATGTTAGAAAGTTGCATTACAGTGGATCTACTTTCAAATTCCTGGTTGTGTGTTTGTTGTGTTTGTGTCATCAGTCCATAGACTGGTTTGATGCAGCCTTTCCATGCCACCCTATCCTGTGCTAACCTTTTCATTTCTATATAACTATTGCATCCTACATTTGCTCTAATCTGCTTGTCATATTTATACCTTGGTCTACCCCTACCGTTCTTACCACCTACCTACTGAACAAGTCATGGGTGTCTTAAGATGTGTCCTACCATTCTATCTCTTCTTCTCATCAGATTTACCTAAATCGATCTCCTCTCACCAATTCGATTCAGTATCTCTTCATTTGTGATTCGATCTGTCCTTCTCACCTTCTGCATACTTCTGTAACACCACATTTCAAAAGCTTCTATTCTCTTTCTTTCTGAGCTAGTTATCGTCCATGTTTCACTTCCATACAATGCCACGCTCCAGATGAAAGTCTTCAGAAACATCTTTCTAATTCCTATATCAGTGTCTGAAGTGAGCAAGTTTCTTTTCTTAAGAAAGCTCTTCCTTGCATGTGCTAGTCTGCATTTTATGTCCTCCTTACTTCTGCCATCATTAGTTATTTTACTACCCAAGTAACAATATTCATCTTCTTCCTTTAAGACCTCATTTTTTAATCTAATATTTCCTGCATCACCTGCCTTCGTTCGACTGCATACCATTCAGCAACTTCTCGAGATCTTCTGCAGTCTCAGATAAAATAACAATATCATCAGCAAATCTCAAGGTTTTGATTTCCTCTCCTTGGATTGTGATTCCCTTTCCAAATTCCTCTTTGATTTGCTTTACTGCTTGTTCTATGTAAACTTTAAAAAGGTGGGGGAGGGGGGGGACAAACTGCAGCTTTGCCTCACTCCTTTCTGAATTGCTGCTTCTTTTTCACAGCCCTCGATTCTTATCATGGCAGACTGATTTTTATACAGATTGTAGATAATTCTTTGTTCTCGGTATCTGATCTCAATCACCTTCAGAATCTTAAATAGCTTGGTCCAATCAACATTATCGAATGCCTTTTCTAGATCTACGAATGCCATGTATGTAGGCTTGTTCTTCTTAATTTGATCTTCTACGATCAGACGTAAAGTCAGGATTGCTTTACATGTTCTTACATTCCTTCTGAGGCCAAACTGATCTTCTCCCAACTCAGCTTAAACTTGTCTTTCCATTCTTCTGTAAATAATACGTATTAAAATTTTGCAGACATGAGATACTAAACTAATGGTGCGGTAATTTTCACAGTTGTCAGCACCGGCTTTCTTGGGAATAGAAATTTATCAAAATTAATTTCATAATATCTCACTCAGGCAATCTTTCTTCTTGACAGTGATTCATTACATTACATAACCATTCTGTTGCGTGGTAGAGAGAGTTCTCATTTCTTCAATTTGGGTAATGAAACTAATGCGACCGAGTGGGTTAGCTACGTGGTTCACATTGTGCATTTTCACACCAGGTAAATGCTTGTGTTGTACCTTGCAAAACAGAAAAGATACTATCTGATGGCCATTGTTGAAATCATTGTCACATCAAACGCTGATATACCTTCCTTTATACGAAATAATGTTGCAAACAGACACTTTTTTGGGGGCTTCACTTTCTGAATCCATCTGTGAATATATAGACCTTCTTGTAGAGAAGAATATTTTATTTGTACTACTTTGTTAACTCTCATATGACACTCATCCCTGCTTGGTTTTTTTATTGTTCCTTTAAGAATATTGTAGCAGAGTCTTAACTGAGTCTTTATTGTACAATGTCATTGTTCAATGTGATTTTTGTTGGTTTTGACCTTTTAAATTGTTTTCAGTTTGAAGAGATGATGGACCGTTTGGAAAAGGGTAGTGGGCAGACGGTGGTAACAATGCAAGAAGCAAAGTCTCTTCTCAAGGATGATGATGACCTCATCATTGCTGTATATGATTACTGGTTGAATAAGCGACTTAAAACAGTGAGTAGCAAATATGTCCTGGTAACTTGTGTTGTTTTGTTCTTCCTATGAGTTGTTCTAGGTTTTACATTTTCCGCCAAGGGTTGTTACATTCAGTACATCGCACAAAGCTTATTGTAAAACTCAAAGGAATTACTTGCAATTTATATTCATGATTTGACCAAAATCATATATGCCAGGGGCGAGCAGCACTTCCATCACAAACCACCAGTAGATCGTATGCTTTAAGGACAGAAATAAGGTTTCCTGAAGAGATTGTAATTCTCCGCTTGCAATCCCTTTTTTTCTCCCCGTAATTTCCTACTGTTTTGCATGTGACCAGGTTCTGCAATCACTGAAGATATAATTTTCCATACATGCATGTATGTAGTGTAATGAGACTATGCTGCATCATTATATTTATTGATTCTCTCTGTGCGGAGTGTTACAGAAACCAAGAAATATTGTTTGTGATTCCACAAGGGAAATATTCTTTAGTGACTATGTTGTATATTGTTTGAAGGCCTTATATGCTTCTATGTACCTTTGCTAAATCTTATTTTCAATCATGAGCTTTATTAAAAATAAGTACAATACTGTGTTAACTGCTGAAATTTGAAATTGTGGGTTTAACTCTGTGTTACAAGTTATTTAGCCACCATAAAAGCTGTTGTTGAGAAAAGTTTCTGCCAAGATTCACACTAAGTGGAAAGGTGATGTAAAGTTTTATATTTTTTGCAGCTTTTTACATCATAATTTATATATGCATGTATGTATATAATTTAATTGTATACAGCTTTTTTTTACTCTTACATTCATTGACCGGGTCAGGGATGGAATGAATGAAGCCCCCATCTTGCGGTGAGGATAGGAATTGTACCGGCTGCCGAAGCCTTTCGCACTCCTCCGGGGGCAGTGATTAATGACCGACAGATGAAATGAAATGATAATGCGGAGTGTTGCTGTAATGAAAGATGACAGGGAAAACCGGAGTACCCGGAGAAAAACCTGTCCCGCCTCCGCTTTGTCCAGCACAAATCTCACAATGTGTGACCCAGATTCGAACCACAGAACCCAGCGGTGAGAGGCCGACGCACTGACGCCTGAGCCACGGAGGCACTACTTTTCAAAAAAAAAAATGCTCAGTTGTAATTGTTTAATGAAATTCAGCTTTCATCATCATTATGGCATGTCTACATTTGTGTTCATATAACATATTATTACTTTTTTTGTTGTTTATGCCAGATAAGGAATCAAAAGGAAAAGATATTGAATGGGATGAATTAACTGACATGCTGACTGTGTGAATTAGTTGACATAGATTGTGTTACGGGAGATGTTCAATAAATTTCCAGTTCCTTTGAAATCGTTTAAAAAAGTTTAGGAAAACAACAGATAGGGAATCTGCCACCTGGGTGACTGCCCTAAATGCAGATCAGTAGTGATTGATTGAAGTCCCTTCTGCATCCCACCTAAAATAATCATGTGAATCAGACGATAATGAAAATGATTATAGTGTGATACAGTGGAATCTTGGATTGAGAGCATAATTTGTTCCGGGAATGTGCTTGTAATTCAAAGCGCTCATATATCAAAGCAAATTTTCCCAAAAGAAATAACTGAAATGCAGATGATTCGTTCCACAACCCCCAAAAATATATATTCGAACATATAATTTCCTTCTTCTTCTGCTGCTGCTGCTGCTGCTTTTACGGCCTCATTGGAGCACTTCAGTCAATCATTTTCTGGACATCTTCTTCACTAAGTTTTCTTTGCAAATTGCCCAGTGGCATTTCATTCATTCTGATATTTTCTGTCGTTCCTCATCTGTAAATACCCTTTCCATTTTATGTTGTTTGTCTATTTTTGGATTAAATCCTATTTTTAAATTTTTCAGTTTCTTTTGTTTTCCAAATCATCCAGAGTTATATCTAGTTCTTGTTTCCTTAATGCACCTTACTTTTTCCTTCAGATTCCAGAGTTTCTCTAATTTTCCTTGATAATCTGGTTTCTGGTGTCCTCATAATGTGACCAAGAAAAGAGATCCTCTTCTTCCTTATAGTACCTGTGATGGTCTCCAGTTCTCTGTATACCACTTTATTTCGCACTATCTACTATTGTCTGTCTTTTTATGTTTTTTTATTTATGCATATTCTAGCTATTCTGCTCTCCACTTTTAGGAGATTTTGTCATTCCGTTCCTCTGAATTACTTTAGAAATAGTTTTGCTTCCGTACGTCACCTCTGGTTGAACCACTGTCTTGTAATGTTTCAATTTTGCTTTTGTCGATAGACATTTTTTTATTGTTAATTTTTGAGCTTTTATCATTTTATTAGTTCTTTCTTACCATGCAGATTTCTCATCCTAGTTGTATATTTTAATTTCTCGTAGTTATTTATTGTTTCACTATGTTTACTTTCATGTTATTTACTATTATGTGGTTTATTACTAATGAATCTGCTACCATTATCTCAGTCTTTTCAAATGATATTGGGAGTCCTATTTTTTGTTGAACATTTATTTGCTGAACATAACAGGTTCACGCCCAAATACATGTTCCCATAAATCCATACTAGCATAAGCAAGTTACGTAGTGGCTAAAATACAATAGAATATAAGAAAGGCTTTCTTATGGCCTCTGCTCAACCCTTAATGGTGATACCAGAAGCCATGACAATAGGCACAAATTTAGTGAAAATAATAACAATAGTGAAATAAACGGACAAATAAACAGAAAAAATTAACAAAGCAAAATAATAAGAATAAGAATAATATCAAACTAAAGGAAACATGATACTCCTTGGACATGTCCCGAGGTCCATCGGATACTCCGGAAATGTGAGGGTCACCACAGTAGTCATCCTCAGCCCCTGCATACCACATCTAACGTCTCCCCTGGACATTCATATTGTCTTTTCAGAATGTGCAATTTAAATAAAATAGAATAGGGAACATGCATGATCCGGGGTTTTAATTAAAAATATGCTAATCTGATTCAAAATTTCATGCAGAATTCAAAAATGGGATCAGAATGTACAAATAATAACTCCAAACATGATAAAAATCTACGAAAATGTCACGTCACGCAAGTACGCGATCTCATTGGTCTGACGTCATCGTACAGGTTGACTGAATTAGCAGACGAAATAACACATAGTGTGCTGTGAGAAGCAGGATACACTTCGCGTATTTCTACATTATGTTAGTGTCTGGTATGGTTAAATTCGAGGTCTATACATTGGATAATAATCTGAGTGGTATATTTTAGACTTAAAATGAATCCTGCGCAGACAGTGAGGCAGAAAACTTATAAATGGTGTAGAGTTCCGATGTGCAATAGCACATCGCATACCATACCAAACAAATTGTTCATAAATGTTCCAAAGACGCTAAAACTAGGCAGAAATGGATTTTGGCGAGCCGGAGAAATGCTGGTGATATATCGGAAAAGTCTACAGTTTATTTTTTTGAAGATTTTAACGTAAGATTAATTTGTTTGAATTTTCAAATCACTTTTCCATGTCAGCTGTTCTAGTGGTAAAACTTTAAATTTTAATGTATTATGCTTTATTTAAATGCTTCAATTACATCTTGGAATATGAAAGTAATAAACAGTGCATTAAATAATGCTGATTATTAAAGTATTCTCCAAACCTAACCTATGTTTTGGGTCATCCATGTCAAGATAATAAATCAAAGGGGTTATGAGCCATTTTGACAGCTCTAATTCTACCAATATATCTTGGCATGGGACAGTTATGTATGTCTTTATTGAAGAGCTTAATTGGTAAAGAAATTTAGGCTATATCTAAATACTCTATAATGTAACAAAGAATAGGCGTGTACATCATGAAAGGAAACAACGTGAATTTAACAAACGTATAACTACACAAAACCAATGCTTGTCTTATAAGTTAACAATGCTCAATTATAATAATTATCATAATATTAATGAAATTAATAACATAATTGCACACAGGTGAAAATAGTGATGTAGGTGTTTAAAATATTATCCTACTTAGCCAAAGTTTTAGGTTATACAAGCCAAGTCAATAAACCGAAGGGTAAAAATACTGCGCGAGTTGGCCGTGCGGTTAGGAGCGCACAGCTGTGAGCTCGCATCCGGGAGATAGTGGGTTTTGAACCCCACTGCCGGCAGCCCTGAAGATGGTTTTGCGTGGTTTCCCATTTTCACACCAGGCAAATGCTGAGGCTGTACCTAAGGCCACGGCCGCTTTGTTCCCATTCCTAGGCCTTTCCTGTCCCATCGTCGCCATAAGACCTATATGTGACGGTGTGACGTAAAGCAAACAGAAGAAAAAAAGTAAAAGTCACAGCACCCAAAGACATACCTGTATTGAGCGACTAAAATGTCACCAGGACACTTTTCTTTCCTGATATGCTCAGCTTGTTAAAAGCCAGATGTAATTAATGTTATTGTCTTCACGCCCCGCTAACTACTTCTACGATTTTTGGGAGACGCCGATGTGCAGGAATTTAGTCCTGCAGGAGTTCTTTTACGTGCCAGTAAATCTACCGACACGAGGCTGACGTATTTGAGCACCTTCAACTACCACCGGACTGAACCAGGATCGAACCTGCCAAGTTGGGGTCAGAAGGCCAGCACCTCAACCGTCTGAACCACTCAGCCCGACTTGTGAAAACTAGATGAAGTCATATTTATCTTTATCATGTTTAATTTTTTCCCTCCACAAAGATATTTAATTCTCTTTCATGGGCCCCGGAAGTGGGTAGGCCAGTTGTCCCAACCATAAATATTTTTTTTTTTGGGGGGGGGATGATAGATTATAGCCCTTTAGTACTATGATCTTTCTTTCTTTCCTTCTTTCTTTCTTTCTTAATCAATTTATCCTTCAGGGTTGGTTTTCTCTCGGACTCAGCGAGGGATTTCACCTCTACCACTTCAAGGACAGTGTTCTGGAACGTGAGACTTTGAGTATGGTGATGCAACTGATGAGGAGGGCCATTACCTCGCTCAGGCGGCCTCACCTGTTAGGCTCAACAGGGGCATTGTTGGAGGATGGGAGGATCGGAAGGGATAGACAAGGAAGAGGGAAGGAAACGGCCGTGGCCTTAGGTGCCTGGAGGAGAAGTAGGAAAATACGAAAAACCACTTCGAGGATGGCTGAGGTGGGATTCGAAACCGTTCTAATCAGTTGACCTCCCGAGGCTGAGTAGAGCCCGTTCCAGCCCTCGTACTATTTGTTTTCAACTTTCGTGGCAGAGCCGGGAATCGAAACCGGGCCTCCGGGAGTGACACACATTAACCACTACACCACAGAAGCGGACTAGTACTATAATGCTACCTATATGTTTGTTAGTGCTGAAATCCGATTTCTTACTTTACTAATGCTGAAAGCCCGAAAATGTAATGTTATTCTTTAATAGGGGAATCAGTCTAGAAGGAAATGTTGAAAGTGATGTGATATCTATCCAGGTTCGTTGTTATCCTAATACTATGGGTTACAGTACATTACACGTATATAAAAGACGCCACTTACAAACTTGCTTGTTATCCGCGAATTTCTGCGGCCACAACAGTCACATTTTTCAAGAATGATGACATCTACACATGGTAGATTGTCTGACTGTGCTGTTTTGAACGTTTGTTCTGTCATTTCGAAGTTATTCGCGGTCATGAATAATAAACAATCGGCTTTTAGCAACGGCTGATGCACAACGGCTGGTAGAGCTCCATGCAGTACTGGATTGTGACGTCATAGCGCGCCGCTTACGTCAGAGGCCGTTTCACTCGCCTTGCGGAAAGGCACTATTAAATATTTTTTTAATGGTAGAAAACAAGGCAACATACCACAATGTAATACGTTTACGTACTATTTCATTGGTGTACTTTTCAAAAAAAATATTTTTGAAAATGATGCATGTTCCCAATTATAAGACATAATAAAGTTGAAATAAAATAAACGGCATTATGAATGTCAAAGACCCTCTTGTCCCTCCTGACTAAACACGCAAACTTTTGTTCATTCCATTGCTCCTACCATCCTTCTACTTGACCCACTCTAGCTTGCTGAGTCCAGACTTATGTTACATCACCAGCCACGTATGTGTACCCCATTTTGCAACTTATCCTTGTACTACTTTTCTGATACTACTCATTATATTTAACCATGCTTAATCTCATTTAAATACCAAGCCATTCTCCTCATGAATTTTGCCATCACGTCTACCATACCAAAATTTACCAACCTTGTCTAATAAATACAATCATTCTTTATATACCACCACATATTAAATTCACTATTCATATCAAACACAGTTAACATACAGATAACATAAAATTATCATCAACTTACCAATCTCATAAAATTACCATCAAACTTCCCAATCACATACCGCCAACTCCATCTCTCTTATACATCATACTTTCCAATCTTATACATCCCACTCACCTCTTATTCATAATCCCTCTTCTCTACACTATTCACTATTCTTCTCAAATACCATTAACAACCACACTCTATCCTCAACTCCTCATTCAAATCAAACCACTCACCGAATTAAATTATGCACTCTTATCCACCATCAACCTCACACTCACCATGTTTTTCAAATACAATTAATCTACTTCCAACTCACTTACCTTCAACTTCAAACTCACCATACTTTTCAAATGCTATCAATCAGACATAATATACCATTCACAACACTACCTCTTTATCAACCATACATAATACTTCATTACACTTCAAGTACAGATCACCTACTCCATCTCTCTTACCTTCGACCCCAAAATTGCCACACTTTTACATTACTATCAGTCAGACATCATACCTCATTACAATTCCTCAGTTGCCTAGATCCACTCACTTCTCTTGATCACCAACCACATCAACACTAGCTCTCTTACCAACTATACATAATACTTCTTTAGACTTACTCTCTTGCCAAGATCCATTCACTGTCTTTCACTACCTGTCTTATCATTCAGACATAATACCTCATTACAATTACTCTCCTGCCATAATAAAATACCTTATCACTTATCACTACCAACACCATCTACTGTCTCTCTTTACTTAACTTCCTACTTCTCGTTGCTACACCCTCAACTTTATTGTCTTTCTTACCACACAGCTCTTTTAGACTCATACTTCTTCCTTTCCTCAAGGCCCCTCCTCTGCTAGGTGTCACATGTACCTTTCTGTGCCTCAACATATCTCTTATATCCTTCATTGAGTCCTCAATAATTCTGTTCTCACTTATTGCCTCTCTAAAACTATCCTTAAGACACTCTTTAAAAACTCTTGCTAAGGGTGTTGTCCCTATACTAGACTCACTTGACACACAACCTCCTGTAGCTTCATCTTGCAAACCAAAACCATCTTCTCCGGAACTTTTTTCTAGAACCTGTATTTCCTCCACTCTCATTCCCATCCCCTTTTCCATTGCCTTGAGTTTGGACAAAGACCACCTCCACGTCCATTTTCCATTGGTAACAACTAGTGTCTGTGCCCTGATCTGCGCTCACAACCCTTGCAGCCTTGCTATCACTAGATGTTTCCTTAGAATTTTGTACTTCTCGTACTCGTCTCTTCCTATGTCCCTTTTAATCCACATTTTATTCCCTTTAGATTCCCAGCATTCTTCACCACTATATCAGCCATCAGCGTGGCCCCTTCTTCTGCCTACTCTCACAACATTGTCTATATCTACCTCGTTGAAGTATATTTTCATTTTATGTTGCATGATGTCAACCACTTTATAAATGATCTCCACCTTAGATTTTGTCTTCTCTTCCTTCATACCATAAATAAATATGGATTTTTCTCTATGTTCTTGGCTAGTGTCTGCAGTTCCCTGTTTTAAGTTCCTCACCTCCTCTTCCAAGATTTTTATTCTCTCCCTCAAAGATACGATTTCTCTTTTGCTGCTTTCCATATCTGCTTTCGTTTCCTTCATGATCTCTTGGAACTATTGCCTAGTCTTCTCGTGTTCCTTAGCTTGCTCCTGCAACAACCTTTTAAATGGGCAGAACTCCTCTATTACTTCCTTAACTATTTTCCTTATAACTTCAACGTCCTCCCAGATCATATTACCACTGTTCGTAAGGCCAGGATTTACTTCTATTCCCCCAAACACCAACAACACTGTGACCACCACCGCCACCAACAATAACTCCACCTTCAGACCTATCTTCACTTTACCTTCATTCCTTCTGGCTGCTCTCTTCTTTATTCTTCCTTGCCATCTTCCTACAGCGACCCTAAACTGCTCCACACCGATCCTTTTCCTAGTCACACTCCTGTTGACCTTTCCGCTCCCCTCTCTACACCACTCTTCACGACCGCCACACTCGCCACGGCACGACCCCTCGCAGTACTTGATTCTGCTGGACTGCTATTTTTTTTACTATATTTTGTAGACTAGTTATTTGATTTCTGGCTTCTTGAAAGTTACTACTGAAGTTAGTAACACTAAGTCATCTGTAAATCCCAAGCTTTTTTTAATAAATATTTCTTGGTTCCAATTTTATGTTCTTTGGATGGCATGAAGTCTGAAATTCCTTAGTATCTTCTTCATTGAAGATCTTTGGATACAATCATATAAGCTGTTTTGAAGTTTACAAAGGTTGTTGTTTTTGCCTTCTTTTGCAGACATCCATTACTAATTTTAAGGTGATTATCTTTTCCAGGCAGCTTCTACAGGACTTAAATCCTCTTTGGTGTTCTCTTAGTTCCAGTTCAAGTTGATCTACATGACGATTGTATAGAATTCTTGACATGACTTTATATGTGCAGTCCAAAAGAGAAACTCCTGTATAGCTGTCTGGATTTCATTTTTCTCCTTTTTTGTGTAATGTATGTGTTATAGCTGTAGTCCAATGTTCTGGTAGTTCTTTGTTCCATATTTTCACTATGCATGGGGGTACTGATATTTTCACTGGTTCTGCTGCATATTTCCGAAGTTCTGGAAATGTTCGACCATTTCCACTTGCTTTGTAGTTTTTTATCTCTTTCAAAGCTTTGTATATTTCATGGATTGTGGGTGGGTTTATATTTTCTGATGGTGTTTTAATCAGAGTTTCTGTTTTTATTTGAAGAAGTTCTGTAGGATCTTCACAATTTTGTAATTTGTTAAATGTTTCTGCTAAAACTTCTGTATTTTTTCTATTGCTATGGGTCATTTTATTATTTATACCGGTATCTTTTAACATTAATGCTGGAGAATCATATCTTTGTAATTGTCTGCTAGATATTTTGTAGTAATCTCTTGAGTTTGTTTTCTCGCTATTTGTTTCTAGCATTAGAAGTATATCTTTTCGGTATTGCAGTTTAACCCTCGTTATTATTTTTTGGGTTATCTTTCTTCGTTTTGTTAGTTCCAAGTGTGATTCTTCCATTTTTTTGACTCTGATATCTTAACCAGGCTTGGTGTCTATCTTCCACTGTTTTACCACATTCATCGTTCCACCATTGGTGTTTTTTTTTCTTCTTGGATTTATTGGGGCTACTTGTTCAGCTATTTGTTTCAGTTTGAACCACCTATATCCACTAATTATATGAATCTCTACTATGATAAATTCCCATGAAGATATAATGATACATCCAATGCTGGTGAAACATATTCATGAAGATTATTGTGCGCAGTGGAAATTAAGTTCCATAACAATAATCATGATACCAAAATATTGGTTTTGGACCGTGACTGGAAATGACCAGTGAACAGGTCATGAATTGGAGATGGGCCTCCTAGGCCATAGAAAAGAAGTGTAAGAGCCTAGTCTACATACAATACAAACCAAGAACTATTTAAAAAGAAGGTTTATTTTAAAAATCATGAGAAAAGGATAATGACTCGAAATAGGAAAGGGTAAATATATACATAAAAATGTACATATACAGTTCTTACTCACATCAGACTTTGTTTTCATTTCATCTTTACCCAGACCATGTTCATATGGTGAGGGCCTACTCATAAAACAATAGCTTTACTTACATAGTAGTTATGTATTACTTCCATCTCAATATAACAATAACCGGGAGAGTTGGCCGTGCGGTTAGGGGCATGCAGCTGTGTGCTCGCCTCCGGGAGATAGTGGATTCGAACCCCACTGTCGGCAGCCCTGAAGATGGTTTTCCATGGTTTCCCATTTTCACACCAGGCGAATGCTGGGGCTGTACCTTAATGAAGGCCACGGCCGCTTCTTTCCCATTCCTAGGCCCTTCCTGTCCCATCGTCGCCATAAGACCTATCTGTGTCTGTGTGACGTAAAGCAAATAGCAAAAAAATAAAATATATATATATATATAAAATAATAACCCATGACTTGGATTATAAATACCAAAAAGGGAGTAAATCTTTCCAACAGATATTCATCACTTATATAAAACCCAACTCAAAAGTTACCTCCCACACACAATAAGATTTTTTTAAAGATCAAGGAGAAGTTAGATAAAAATCATCAAAGCCAATCACGGTAATTAGTGGGCAAAGTATTAAGCCTGCGCAGAGCGCACTAAAATTAAAAGGGAACCAGAATTAAGACAGACATGCTCACCATCTTTTACTTCAAATACAAAAAATATCATGAGAGAAGGTTAGGGAAAAAGGGGCAAAACACACCAACAATAACTACTCATTTACACACACTCACACACTTGCACATATGCCAAAAGAGCCACAACCGAAGGAAAACTGGTGGTCACGTACATTCACCTACAGCCTCAAACAAGAGCAATTCATAAGTCAAATGCTCAAATGAATAGATTTGAAAGGCGCACGATATATATAAATATCGGCATCCCTCCTGAAATAGGAGTAGCAATCACATAAGTACCTTCAAACTTCAACAGTGTCTATCCCATACAATGCAAGTAAAGCCCAGCACTGACAATGATTATGAATGGCAGAGAAAGGAAAATCCACACATGGAACATGCATGAACAATAAATGGACGGACCACTCTGTTGTAGCATAAAACATAAATTACATATAACCGAGAGGACATGTACCAATACATACATAGAATAACAAGGCACATATCAAACACAATCCAGTAATGTGAAGACAAATCACCTATCATGTAGATGATACATTTCACTATCAAGAGATCAAGAAATATAAAGATAAATAGAGAACACCCAGAAGAAAAAATGTAGCGAGCACAGATAATAAAAGTAACAGAAACACAAAGGAACTGGCAGCGGAAAGAAGATCAAGTACCTGAACTGTAGGTTCAAAGGATACCGTAACCTTGAGTGTCCCAAAGATAAAAAGAATAATAAATCTCTCGAAGGAGCGAGAGGTAATAACAGCACCTTTTAAAGCATTTAAGAACGTGTTTATAAGTCAAAACCGCCATGCCAAAATGTAACAGGTTTATTTTCCAATAAGTAATCAACAAGAATTATTGTCGAGGAGAAAAATTACATATTTGGTGGGGGGAAAAAAATTTCCACGGCAGATGTGGTGCAAGACCGCAACCTATCGGTATAAGGAGAAGTTAGGATGTCAACTCAAGTTGTGAAGCCACAGAGGCCATCATTGAACAACACAAGTCGAAGACTAAACTGTCAACAGCAGGAGTCATATTCATAAAATGAAGCCATCAGTCATGGCTCAAGTTGGGGAATTATTTGCTCTAGATTGTCTGTTTTTTTTTACTCTTAGTTTGTTCTTTGTATTCCTTGTTATTTATCAGTTTATGAGGGTCGTAGGTTCTCTTCCTTTTGGGGTGGGATTCTTTTTTTTTCGTTTTCTTTTTTGTTTTACGTTGCACCGACACAGATAGGTCTTAGGGCGACGATGGTGCAGGAAAGGCTTAGGAGTGGGAAGGAAGCAGCGGTGGCCTTAATTAAGGTACAGCCTCAGCATTTGCCTGGTGTGAAAATGGGAAACCACAGAAAACCATCTTCAGGCCTGCCGACAGTGGGGTTCGAACTCACTATCTCCCGGATGCAAGCTCACAACTGCACGACCCTAACCGCATGGCCAACTCACCCAGTGGGGAGATTCTTTCTTTGTCAATGGTGTGAGTTTAATTTTTATTTATATCAAGTAATGATATGATCTGGTACCTGTCCCTCTCAAAATTTTCACATTGTAGATTTTGCTGTGGTAATTCTTATCCATACAAACATGATCCATTTGCCTTTTTTACAGTCTGGATGTTTCCATTTTTGAGCTTATTTGGTCTTCTCTTGAAGTATGTTGACTTTGAGATCATATCATAGTTTCTGCAGAATTCCTCCAGTCTTATACCATTCCTATTTGTTCTTGTTTGTGCTGTCCACTTCCCTATTACATCTCTATATCTTGTTTCACTTCCTAACTAGGCATTAAAATCTCACATTAAAATTTTGGTGTGATTTTTATTTATGTTTATCGTCGTCCGATCTAAAAGCTCCCAAAATCCATCCACCTCTTCTTGGTGTTCTTATTATTTTTATCATTAGTTGGAGCATAAATAATAAATGTCCAGCAATATCCATAATTCGGAATGGGATTTGTGGTCAGTTTCAAAATAATCTAGTCCATAATAGAATTCAAAGCACAGTCTCCCAGGTTCTCAATGATAAGTATAAAAGTTGCAGCTTGTGAGAGATTCCATTGACTTCTTCTCCTCCTCCTCCTCCCCGAACAAGATCTCCTCCATAACCTCCTTGTGTTGTTCACAATGCAGGTCCATCTGTTTGTTGGTGGTCAGTTCCTTGCTGTGTTCTTCCACCAGCTTTTCAATGACTTCATTCATCTCCTGCCCCACGATCTTCCCCAAGGACACATTTTCATTGACAGTTGGTGGCTCATTTTCACCAGCAATCCCCTTAAAATCACGGCCAAGAACAAAGTTGGGCCACAATTTCTTCCAAGCAGAAGTGAGAGTTCTCTTGGTGACCCCATCCCATGTTTTATCGATGATATTCAGGTGGTTCACGATGAGGAAATGATTTCTTCAAAACTCTCTGAGGGTAAGATCTGTTTCTTCGGTCACTTCGAGGCATCGCTGAAATAGTGCTTTGATGTATAGCTTCTTGAGGTTCGAAATAATTTGCTGATCTGTAGGCTGGAGTTATGTTGGGAGAAAGGAACTTGACCTTAATGAACTTGAATTTCTCCAGTAAATTGTCCTGAAGGCCTGGAGGATGAGCTGGAACATTGTCCATAACCATAAAAACTTTGAGTGGCTGATTATTTTCTAAAAGGTATTTCTTCACTGCAGGACCAAAGACCTTGTTCATCCATTCAACAAAGAACTTTTTTTTTTTTTTTTCCCTAGTTGCTTTATGTCGCACCGACACAAATAGGTCTTATGGCGATGATGGGACAGGAAAGGCCTAGGAATGGGGAGGAAGCGGCCGTGGCCTGAATTAAGGTACAGCCCCAGCATTTGCCTGATGTGAAAATGGGAAAACACGGAAAACCATCTTCAGGCCTGCCGACAGTGGGGTTCGAACCCACTACCTCCTGGATGCGAGCTCACAGCTGCATGCTCCTAACCACACGGCCAACTCACCTGGTCAACAAAGAACATGCAAGTGACCCAAGCCTTGGTGTTGGACCTCCACATAACGTTTAACTGGCTCTTCTGCATATTGCATTTCTTGAAGGGTTCTGGATTCTTGGAATCATACATGAGCTGAGTCTTTACATTTAAATCCATGCTCGCAATAGCACACAGTAACATGGTTAGATGGTCTTTCATGGGCTTGTGACCAAGCATTTCATTCTCTTCTGCTGCATTAAATGTCATCTCTTTCCACTGTTTCATCCCAGTTAAAATCTTACTGTGGCATATAACAGTTGGTAACAATGAGCTTCTGAAACTGTGTGGTGAATGCTTCAGCTGCCTTATCATCCGAACTTGCAACCTCCCTGTGCTTCACAACACTATGGATGCCATTTCTCTTCTTTAAGTTATCAAGCCATCCCCGCCATTTCTCTTCTTTAAGTTATCAACCATCCCCTGCTTGGCTTGAAGCTTTCTTTGATTTCTATTGACATATGTGTACTACATGATAGTGACGAGGTCAGCGTACAGGGCCGTCCTTCTCCCAGATTAAATTATCGGACACAGTATCACCTGCTAGTTGCTTATCATTTATCCAGACGAGAAGCAAATTTTCTATATCTTCCAGAACACATGGCCATTGCTTTGATACTCGTGTGGCTCCTTTTGTTACATTTTGCCCTTTTATTTCTCCTTTAATATTGTGCAAATTGTTGATGTAAAATTGTTATAAAATCTCACAATATCAGCCATAGCAGGCTCGAATCAAATTTCACAGAAAGTTCCTGTTCCTAGGCTTGAAGTCAGCCACCCAAGCTTCCAAAACAAAAAGTATATTGTTATTATTACTGAAATGAGAAATTCAAAATGGTGGCTGCTTACAGCTTTATAGCTTGATATACTAGCAGCTCCTTTATATATTATCCTACAATTTATTAGACTTTTACCAAACGAGTTTCCCATGCGGGTAGGGGCGCGCAGCTGTGAGCTTGCGTTCGGGAGATAATAGGTTCAAACACCAATGCCGGTAGCCCTGAGGATGGTTTTCCATGGTCTCCCATTTTCACACCAGGCAAATGCTGGGGTTGTACCTTAATTAAGGCCACGGCAGCCTTCTTTCCACTCCTAGCCCTTTCCAGTCCCATCGTCGCCATAAGACCTATCTGTGTCGGTGCGACGTAAAGTAACTTGTAAAAGAAAATTAGACTTTCAACCTTAGAGAACTGAAGGAAAGCACTGCCAATTAGAATTACCCTTCTAGGTAGGCAAGTAATGCCAGCCAGTCCTTCTAGTGTTTATCAGTATTTTTGTTACTCACCTTGAAAAGTGATTGAAATAGAAAAATTTCTCAGCAACTTCAGTTGTGATGACAATGACGATGATGCTTGTTGTTTAAAGGGGCCTAACATGTAGGTCATCACCCCTTAAACTTCAGTTGTAAGTAAGGACAACATGGTTTCTTGGGCTCCAAATTACCAGCCAGAAGCTGGGCTACTGTTCCAATTTGTATAAATTTTGCACAGCAGTTAAGAATGTTTCCACCTATATAAATGACCTACAATATTGTAACTGAAATAACACTAAAAATGTGACTATGTTCTAACAGACCCGAGAATATCAGTTTTCTATTAGCTTCTGACTGTGAAAGCTAACACTAGTACCATACCATATATGACTAGTACCATATTTGTTATTCTAGAATGAATCCGGGAATGCCCGCACTTCTCAGTTCAGATCGCTGATTAGAACGTGTATGAAGTGTTGATCTGTCACTCCAACTGTTCTTGAGTTGTGAAGTGTTACTTCGTGGTATAATTCGCATAATGCCTCCACATGTGTACATGGTAGAGGAATGGGTATGTATGATAATTATGTGAAAACAGAGTCGTGCAGGGAATTTGTTAGGTGATTTGTATCACAATTTCCAGGTGTTCGCCCTCCGCATAGAGAGACCACGTGGAAACTCGTAAACAAATTGAGGGGAACTGGTTCTTTACTTGATAAGAAGCAAAGTGTTAAAAAAAACATGTACTACTGAGGAAAAAGCAAGTGAAATCGCAGAGATATTAGAACATATGCCTACAAAATCCATAAAATTACTTGGACAAGAAGCCGGGGTTTTGAAGAGCTCGGCATGGCGGGCTACGAACATGTGAAAATTTAAACCATACAAGGTAACTGTAGTACACGAACGGCATCCAGTGATCATGATAAGTGGGTACATTTTTATAATTGGATGTTGCAAAACGTTCATGACTAAATAGTTCATCCCCACTTAATATTTTTCTCTGATGAATAATGGTTCCATTTACACGGGTATGTTTCGACGCAGAATAACAGATATTGTAGAACAGAAAACCCCCATTGCATATACGAAATACCTCTACATGACGAACAGATCAGAGTATGGTGCGCAGCGATACAGAATTATAGGACCTCTCTTTCTTCAGGGCACAATTAATGCACAAAGATACAGGGATAATACACTCAAACCATATTTTGATGAACTGACTGACACTGACTGTCGAAATGGGTATTTTCAGCAAGACTCTGCCACTGCATATACAGCTAATAACACATTAAACTTAATTGAGGAAATTTTTGAAGACTGTGTTATTAGTGCAGACTTATGGCCGTCACAGTCCCCAGATTTAACTGTTTGTGATTTATTTATGGGAGAGCTTAAAAAATAAAGTGTATGCAAGAAACCCTCACGCGTTGGATGAACTGAAAGAACAAATTCAGAGAGAAGAAGCCCCAATTACGGAAGACGAACTTATATGTGTGAATCGGAGTTTCTTGAGATGATGCCAGAAATGTTTGGATGCAGGAGGAGAACATTTCCAACATCTCCTGTCATAAGGTACAAGCTTATTTTCTCAATTCTTACTTTCTTAATTTTAATTGTTATGTCATGCATGGATAAAGTGAGGGAAGTGCTGTCCTTGTTGCTATGCCGCGGAACAGGGAGTGATGAGTCAACAGGAGGCAGATTAGCTGGGCGCACCTGCCAGCCAACCGATGAGAGAAACTCACTGTATTATCTTCTTCTTCTCTCCGTCGCCTCCTCCTCCTTAGTGTTTGTCCCACATGCTGATGGATGTGCTGTTTTGGTTCTCTGTCACCATTTTACACAATCATGTACCTGATCAGGGTGCAGACCTGTAACCTTGAGATCTTCATACAGAGTGTTAGACAACGCTGCCTCAGTTATTTTATTGGCCATTTCTCATTTAACCTGCAAAGTAAAACTAGTCTGGTATTGTTTCTGCTTCTGGTTGCAGTACGTGCCCAAACCAGCGTAGATGGCTTTCGCTCAGCTTCTCAACAATTGGTGCAACTCCATGTCACCTGCAAACTTTGTTATTTGTGACATAGTCATGCTGTGTCAGGCCAGATGTTCACTTGAGCATTTTTGTTTCCATGACAGCAAGTCGTTGTATCCCCTTCTTCTTCTTATTCTTCTTCTTCCTCTTCTTCTGCTTCTTCTTCTTCTTCTTCTTCAATGACGGTCAGCAATTAGCACCATACAAGGCAACTGGGCTGACTGCAGAATGGTATAGTTTTAACTCTATGTGGTCTGGAGTCTTCCTGTCACTGAGTACACCAGTCACAGAATGTCATTAAGCTCAAGCAGTTGGAGATTTCTGCACGGAGGGTTTCGTCAGCAGCAATTGTTGAGCCAGTTGTTAATATCTTAGTAATATCACCAGTGCCCTCGAAAAGCCCTTTGCCTGGGGAGGAAGGAATTAAATACTATTTTAACTCTGGACATAAAATTTTCATTATTGTTCATTTTTATATCAAAACTTTCTGGTTATTGCCGTAGCTATGGTAGAAAGCCCTGTTTGCAGCAGTCTTGACCACAACATCTCAAACCACTCAAAATTAAGGAAGAACTACGGATAAACTTTGAATAATAGGGATTAACGTGCTAAGAAATCGTATTGAAATTGATCTCTCACATTTTAAATGTCAGTGTATTGTACCTAGATTGTTACAGTAACCTTCATGAACAATGATCAAAATAAACTGAGTTGCTCAGATGGTAGAGCATTGGTTTTCTGAGCCTAACATGGCAGATGAGATCATGGCTCTGTCCAGTGATATTTGAAGGTGCTCAAGTATGCTAGCCTTGTATTGGTAATACTCCAGTCTTGTGTTGGCAGATTTACCAGCATGTGGAAAAAAAAAAAAAAAGAAAAAAAAAAACCTCTGCAACACAAAATTTCTGGCCTTCTGCATCTCCAAAAACTATAAAAGGTAGTTAGTATGACATAAAACCAATACCATCATATGTATTGTTCTGAGGATTTTGTGAATTACAAAGGTGAAAGAAGGTGCAGGCATGAGTGGGTCAAAACACGACAATCAGAAGATTAATTTAAAACTTAATAGCTATATTTTCTTTCTCAGCTATCTTCTGGTTTCTTTTCGAAAAGTAAACTTTACAGTTCAGGTACAGACGTTCATAAGATTGGGTAACAATTTTAGAAAATCAAATAACAATCGACCGGCTATTGGTACCCATATCAAAGAACATGAACGTAATATTCGTCTCAACCAACCAGACAAATCGGCCATAGCTGAGCATGCTCTATCGTCGGGTCATGATGTCTTGTTCCAAGATGCTCGAGCTCTTACCCACACTAGACGCTACAGGTCCAGGCTTATACGGGAAGCTGTGGAAATACATAGAAATCCTAACATTTTCAACAGGGACACCGGCTATCAATTAAGTAATACCTGTTTTTCAGCCATTAAGAATTTATGTAGGTAGTTCCCTTCCCGATTCCTTCACTATTGTTATTTCGTCTTGGTGTTTTCCAAATTCGTACGTTCCTCGTCGCCAGATGTTTCATTCCAGGCTTGTGTCTATGCCATACATCTGCCAATGTCATGTGTTACGCAAACACGTTATGTGAACCGCTTAGACTGATTGTGATGGTTCGGTCAGCTTCCGCTTCGAATGCTAGCGTTGCCACGTCCTGGGGGCCATCCGGTGGCGAATGAACGTACCATTTTCCACTTCTATTGTAACATCCAAATTTAAAAGTGTCATTGTTTATGAAGCCTTTCTCGTGGACAGTCGAGATTTCTTCTGAGGACGCAGAGCACAGTTCCCTGCTAAATGTTAAAGCTTTCACCTTATTTTCTTGACACGGCATAAGCCCAAAAGCCTATACAGTATCGTGTCTTTAAGTACGGGCCATGAAAGCATTAATGACAATATGTAGAGGAATTTTAAAACATTTCCACTATGATGGGAAAGAGTTGTTTTGCCAACCATGTGGTAAAACAGTAAATGCAGATCAACGTTCTGAAGTAACCCAGCATTCATCTGGAGAAAAGTACATTGCAGCTGCTTCGTATGTGCTTTCGCGACAATTACTATTAGGTGAACAAGCTACTTCAAATTTAGGCTCTACTAAATACTCCCAGCATTATCTAGACTTATGCAGAGCATTTGCTGGCACCAACATTCCTCTTGACAAAATAATTAATCCGGGACTGAGAAATTTCCTAACAAAATACATTAATTTTGAGTCTCCAGAAAAATCTACATTAAGGAAAAACTACCTTCCAAAATGTTATGAAGAAACTTTACAAAGAATTCGGACAGTATGTGATAGCAAAAAAATTGTGGGCGAGCATTGAAGAAACCACTGATTCAAGTGGCAGAAAAGTAGAAAATTTTATTATTGGTGTGTTGAAGAATTTAGTGTCAAAAATGTCATTTTTAGGGTTTGTATTTGATCGGGATTTACATTTAAAAATATTAGGTACAGAGATCCACCTATTCAATACCGAAACTGGTCGTACAAATGTGTATAAATAAAATATGAGATGATTTAATAATTATCACAATTTTTAGTATTGAATAGGTGGATCTCTATACCTAATATTTTTGAATGTGTTGAAGAATGACAAAACTGCTTGTGAACATTCTTATTCGCTAGCATGTAAAGAAATGCCTACTGCAACCATGTCACTGTAGCTAGGTTGTTTAATGAAGCCATGCACTTACTTTGGCCAAAAGGTGTAAAAGATGACAATGTATTTTTTTCTCCTTACTAATAACGCAGCTTACATGAAAAAAGCAACCGAAGGTCTTTCTATAAGCAGTCCGAAAATGATCCATGTAACTTACGTAGTTTACAGGTATGTGAAACTGTAAGGCCTCAGTATCCTAAAGTGGATAAATTAGTGTCTGGTGGCAAAAAAAAGTCTTCGTAAAAGCACCCTCAAGAATCTATCTGTTTAAAAACAAAAGCCAAGGTCTTGCACTTCCACCTCTGCTAGTGTCATGCAGTGGGGTACCTGGTTTGGTGCAGTGGTATACTATGCAGACAATTTTGAAAATTTCACATCCATTGTGAATGTACTAGATAGAAACGATGCGTCTTCAATTGAAATTCTTCAAGAGTTACTGAAAAACAGCTCTTTGAAAAGTAAATTGTTGTTTATATATGCCAATCTAAGCTTCTTATGTAAAACCATAAACATACTTGAAAAATCCACTAACCTGTTGTCTGAAACAGTGAAGAAATGAATTAGTTTCACTCTCAGCTTCACAAGTACCGGGACTGTTAAAGGTCAAATATAAACATTTGTTCCATAAAAACAGATGGTTTAAAAAATGTGCCAAGTTGCTCAAGTATTGGAGGTTGTTCATGTTGGTGAAATTGAAGGTGTTAAGTGTTGGTGACATTCCTCTATGTAACTATGCACGTCTGACATCCTGTATTGTGGAGCGATCATTTTCACAGTATGAGGCGTTCTTCAGAGATGAACAATTTGGAGATGACCTTTGTTGTTTACTACAATTCTGAGACTACTTCTAGCAGCTTATATTCCACTGTGTGATTGGTGAGTACGAAGTGGTAAAAAATTTCTAAGGTGATAGGATGTTTTTTCTATAGTTAAACCGTTTTCGTAAATATCTAGTAATATGTAGTCAGATACAATCAAAAATTAATATACCGTACTGTACTTTTCCATATATAGACATCCACTTTTGGTAGCACCCTATTTTAATACAAAATTTTATATTTATTTACTTCTTGAACGTGTGTGGTTATGTGATATTTAAAGCAGATTATTTTTTAATTTTTATCAAATATTTTTAGGTTTTTAGCACATAAAAAGTAAATATTTTAATTTTTTTAGCATATAAAAATCTGCTCCCTAGTCATGAGACATTCTTCACCATAACCCTCTTTCAGTCTATTCTGCCCTATTATCGTGTCACGAGAGTTTCATGGTCATTTTCAATGGCAAAATATTCATTGCCATTGTCTCAATAGTATCCTGACCAGGAACAGTTCTCTTAGCTACAGGACATCCAGTTTTACACGAAATACAAACCTGGGGACATGAATTTCCAGTTCAGAAATTTCTCATACAGTGGCCAGGATTTGACCATTGCCGGCTTGATGAGAAGCCAGTGATTTCTCTCGGTATCTATACATCTACCTTGGCTATCATGCGTTAAGATGATGAAATAAGATCCAAAAGTGTCCCTTAGGGGTCCTTTAGCACCATTTAGAAGGCTATCTGCAACGTGTACTTCAAACTGTGTATTGGAAGAAGTTTCGAACTTTGTCTTCAGATGTCTCTACTGTCGACTTATGTCTGGTGGGAGGATGGACCCTTAATTTTCAAGAAAATTTTGGTCTACATCAGTTTTCTAAACAGAATTGTTTGTAGATTGTTTTTGGTGTTCTAAGGTTATTAGCACTTCTATCTCTTCCCTCCTCCTTAAAATTTTAGTCAATCAGGAATTCTGTTAGCAGGTAGGGACCCTCTTCGGAGGCAGCCCTACCCAGGGAGTGGCGCCCATGCTTATGTGAGTCCCAAAGCACATTGACCCGGTGTGTAACATCTGGCAAGGGTCCCAGTTCAAGGTTATGAGTGAAGATCTCAACCGCATCTACGGCGGAGAAGGTGGACTTCGGTACGGTGGAGATGGCGGAAGGGGCAAACTCGTAGTTTTGTATTCCAGAGGGGCGGCTACGAAAGGCGTCTGTCTCCATGTTAGGGGCGGCCTAATTCTGAACCTGGCAGTAGGTATAAAATGCCTTTGGGTGCTGCGAGCCAATCGTAACAACAGCCTATATGGATAAAGCAGATATGGTGCGTCGGAAAAGTTAGGGCGTCCCCTGCTAAAGGCGACGCGCAGCTTTTCGGGTGCTGGGGGAACTGTGAGAAATGGGCAACCAGCACAAAACTACATCAAGATTGAGACAGTAATTGTCCTGACACTGACGGGAAAGGACAGAAGAACTGGTTCACTTCATGAAAGGGAAAGATATAGCCATACTTGGACTGTGTGAGACCAATAAGAGGGGTACGGGAGAGATTCCTCTGAAAGAAGGGTGCAGGTTGTTTTACAGCGGAGGGCCTGAAGCAATAAATGGAGTGGCCATCATACTAAGAAAAGAAATCCAAGAATATGTGGAATATACAAAATGCGTCAGCGATAGGATGATGGAGATGAGACTCCAGTTTGAAAATGGCATGATAGATCTATTTCAGTTGTACGCCCCACAAACAGGTTGCATAGATGAACATCTAGAGGACTTTTTAGAGGAAGTGGAGAGACAGATAGCAGATAAGGAAGTGCTGTTGATGGGAGATCTAAATGCTCAAGTTGGAATGGAAAGACAAGGAAAGAAAGATTTTGTAGGGCCCTTTGGATATGGAAAGGTAAATCCAGAAGGTGAGTTGTTGGTGGATTTTTGTATGAGGAACCAAATGATTGTTGGAAACACCTGGTTTAGGAAGAAGAAGAAGAAGAGTCAGAAGATTACAAGGTATGATTGGGGAGACAGGTGAAAAAAAGACCATGATTGATTATATAATCATAGAGAAAGAACACTGGAAGAACCTTTAAGATGTTACTGCCATTCCTGAAGAAGCCTTTGGTGGAGATCATAGAGTTGTGATAGGAAAATTGAAAGTGGGGAAGATTGAAAAACGCCCATTAAGAAGAGAGAAAAGAATTAAAATATGGAAGTTGAAAGAGAAAAGCATACAAGAAGTATTTCAAAGGGAAATAATACCCTTGGTACCCAGGATGGAGATTGAAGATGAATGGAAAAGATTTAAGGAAGCACTGGTTGGATTTGCAGAAAAGGTATGTGGCAGAACATCAGGAAATGTTAAAGACAAAGAGGCATACTGGTGGATTGATAAGGTAAAGATTAAAGTGAAGGAAAATAAAATGGCATGAAAAACATGGAAAACACCTAAGACCGAAGAAAGTAGAAGAAAATACGTGGAGGCAAAGAATTTGACCAAGAAAGTAGTGGAGGAAGAAAAGAGGAAAAGCTGGGCCTTATTCACACAGAAATTGAGAGATGATATGCAGGGCAGCAAGAAATTACTGTATGTTATATTAAGAAACAAAAAGGGATATCAAGTAAACACCAGATTTGTGAAGGATGAAGGTGGCATAATATTAACAAAGCCAGAAAAATAAGAAATAGATGGAGAGAGTATTTTCAGAAGTTGCTGAACATAAGACCTGATGAGTCATTCAGTGGACGACCAGGAAAGGCAGTTAGTTTGTTGAAATGTGTAAATGAAATGGCAGTAAGAAAGATGAAGAATAGAAAAGCTGCTGAATTAGATGAAATGATAAAGGCAGCTGGTTCCCACTGTCGGCAGCCCTGAAGATGGTTTTCCGTGGTTTCCCATTTTCACACTAGGCAAATGCTGGGGCTGTACCTTAATTAAGGCCTCGTAAGATCTACCTGTGTCAGTGCGACGTAAAGCCAATAGCAAAAAAGGCAGCTGGAGCTGTACGCCTGCAGTGGACATACCGAGTTCTCAGCATTGTCTGAGAGAATAAGGAGGTCCCTGAGGTTTGGCAAAAAGGAATAATCATCCCAATTTTCAAGAAAGTCGATAAGAAAGTATTGAAGAACTACAAGGGAATTACTCTCATATCCCATGTTGCTAAGATAATGGAAAGTAGGATTAGGTTGAGGGTTGAAAATCAGATACAGGAAAATCAGTTTGGTTTCATAAGTGGAAGGTCAACAATAGAGCCCATTTTCATTATGAGACAACTAATGAGAAAGCAATGGGAGTAGGGGAATGATATGGTGATGACATTCATTGACAC
Source organism: Anabrus simplex (assembly GCF_040414725.1). Classification (NCBI taxonomy): domain Eukaryota; kingdom Metazoa; phylum Arthropoda; class Insecta; order Orthoptera; family Tettigoniidae; genus Anabrus; species Anabrus simplex. Next base: position 176,542,471 of record NC_090269.1, read on the forward strand.
TGAAAAAGCATATGACAGTGTCCCCAGGACTAAAGTTTGCGACAGTCTGGTGCAAAAAGAAATCGGAGAGGGATTAATAAAAATGATCATGGCAGTGTACAAGGAATGTTGTAGTTGCGTGCAAACACAAGTTGGCAGGACAAGTTGGTTCAAAATCACTAGTGGGCTGAGACCGGGAAGTGTTCTACCACCAATCCTGTTTACAATAGTAATGGATGACATCATGAAAACAGCAAAAGTAGCATATGTAGGAAGAGAAATTAACATGTTGTTATTTGCAGATGGTATTGTGATTTGGGGCGAAGACGACATGAAGGTTCAAGAACAGTTGGATGTGGTGAATGGGAAGATCAAAGAATGTGGATTGAAAATAAGTGTAGAAAAATGTAAAACTCTTGTTATGACTAGAGGGGAGAAGGAAGGGAAAGATCAGATTAGACTTGCAGGCAAGCCCCTGGAAGTAATGGAGACGTTCAGATACCTGAGGAGTGTAAGAAACATGTTATGGGACAAAGATGTGCCAATGGAAGCAAAGGAAACTACGCACAAGATGTATTACGTACCCATAACTACTTACAGAGCAGAAACTTGGACAATGACAAAGAAGAATGAGAGTCGAATACAGGCAGCTGAAATGAAGTTCTTGAGGAGTACGATACAGAAGAGTAGAAGAGACAAAATAAGGAATGAGAAAATCCGGGAAGAAATTGCAGTGGAAAAAATGAATGATAGAATAGGGAAGGGCTGACTAAGATGGTTTGAGCACATAAAGCAAATGAGTGATGGAAGAATCCAAAAAAGGTGGTGGAAATGCAAATCCAAGGACGGAGAGGCCGTGGACGACAATGATTGAGATGGAGTGACACAATCCAACGCAATATTAGAAATAGAAACCTGGGCTGGGACACAGTGTTGGAGGAGGAGTGGTGGAAAGACCAAAGAAAGTGGACAGGAACCATATTTGCTTCTACCCTGCTACAGCTGGATAAAGGGAAATGATGATGATGATGAGGAGGAGGAGGAGGACGAAAAGGAGTTTTGTACATTTATTAAATCAACCAATTGAAATTGTGGGAGTGTACAGGGCTTCGGCCCAGAGAGTTTTAGAAGCTTCCTCTCCGCTATAAAAGCTGGGACCTTTTGGGCCATGTTGTCTTTCGATCGCTCCAGTCAAGAGGTTTAGAGTGTGTTCATACAGGAGGCGGGGGGGGGGGCAAGCCTTACCCATCTCCGGGATGCCCACCAACTCAAGGTGATGGCAGACATCTTGTAATCATGTAATAGTCTCAGAAAGCTGACTTGAGGGGAAGGTTTTTAAATTCTTTCATAATGTAAATTTCAATCTTTCAATGTAAAGTTCCAAACTAGTCTAAAGACTTTATTCCAATTTAGGGAATTTTTAATTCCTATTCAAGTTGGTATCGGGGTGACTATGATTTTGTAAACCTTAAAATGTATCTCTTCGTTTTGTATTTTTAAATTTTCTCGCCATCTAGTCACGTCCGTTATATGGGGTTAGCCTCTGTGACTTCGGGCCATAAACCCACATAGGGTTTTAAGAATTTTCAAATGAATTTCAAAGGAGTGCAAGTGTTTGCCTCCTAACATTTTGATTTACGGCCAATAACTTTAATTTTTTCTTTTCACTAAGGCCATGTAGAATGGGCACTTATTGCCTCCTTTTAAGTTAACTATTCTTGTTTAATTTCATATTCAAATGTAACTTAGACCGTTGAGCGAGTATGACTGGAAACGATTTGTAGTTGACCTAATGTAAAATTGAGACTGTGCCTTGGAGAGGCTAGATTGGAATATGTTTTGGAGAAAAGTCTCCTAGAAAGTCAATTGTGTGGAGCGAAAACACTCTTTGGAAGAGTAGTAACGTTGGAGCTTCAAGTTCAATCTGTAATTTATTATGTACCTGCTTGTTTTAGGGTTGTCAAATCATTCTTGTTACTAGAGGTAACGAGCTCAACCTTGTGTATCCTACTGTTATTTGGTGTTGTTCATCTAAGTTTCATTTAGAAAGAAAAAAAAGAAGGAAAGAAATGAAATTTTAAATATTCGAGTTTTAAATTCAGATTTGATCTTTTCTCTTTCCACCCATTCATGCCTGCACCTTCTTATACCTTTGTAAACCACAGAAATTCTGGAACAACTACCATTCAAAATCAAATGATATGTGTACTATAATTGAGTAGATCCTAACATACAAGTTCTTGTTAAAATGGAAATGCCGTATGGCTTTTATTGCCAGGAGTGTCCGAGGACAAGTTCGGCTCGCCAGGTGCATGTCTATTGATTGGACGCTCGTAAACGACCTGCTCGTCGTGATGGAGATGAAATGATGATGAAGACGACTCATACACCCAGTGAAATTAACCAATGATGGTTAAAATTCCCGACTCTGCCGGGAATCGAACCCGGGACCTCTGTGACCAAAGGCCAGCATGCAAACCATTTAGCCATGGAGCCAGACAAAATGCAAACACTTGTCCTCATCCCGAGGTGGTGCAGCTCTTTTCAGGTGCACCCCCATTGGAGGTGAGCTGCATGTATCATTTCAAACACATACCAGCCCTCCTGCCATTCTTAAATTTCTGGCAGTACCAGGAATTGAACCTGGGTCCCCGAGGACGGCAGCTAATAACACTAACCGTTATACTACAGAGGCGGGCAAGTTCTTGATGACTATACAGATCAAAACAGTGTAAACAAACCTGAATTAATCTCAGACTTTTATTATCAGTTCCAGCAAAAAAGACTGTATTATCTCAGGCAAAAGGATATATCTGCAATTATTTTGTACAATAAAATCATACCCTAATTTCAATGATTAGAAAATTATAACGGTAGACTCTAATTTCAACTCAACAAGTAATAATTATGTGTAACAAAGTTCAAAAGCACCTATAAAAACCAGACCCCACGGCACTTAATGCCTTTGAAAGGGTTTTGGCCTGCCCAGTGGCTGCTGCTCAGCCCAAAGGCCTGCAGATTACAAGGGGTCATGTGGTCAGCACGACGCATCCTCTCGGCCATTATTCTGGGCTTTCGAGACCGGGGCCGCCATCTCACCGTCAGATAGCTCCTCAATTCTAATCACGTAGGCTGAGTGGGCCTCGAACCAGCCCTCAGGTCAAGAGAAAAATCCCTGACCTGGCCGGGAATCAAACCCGGGGCCTCCAGGCGAGGGGCGGGCATGCTACCCCTACACCACGGGGCCGGGCAAAAGCATCTGTACCCACCAAAACAGTTCTCTTATGTATTCTCTATTCATCTTTAAGTATAGCTAATTCAATCTCTGATACTACCTATCCTTGTCTAGTGAAACTCTGTATTAACTGACATAACATATGACAATAATAAGAAACTGGACCAGAATTTGAATAACTGCATGATGACAATAATAAGAAACTGGACCAGAATTTGAATAACTGCATGATCTGCAATGTCCAACCTTTGTCCTGTTTTTCTACAGGGTCTGGTATGAAATGAAGTAAATCTCCGTAGCAAGTTTTTTATGATCGGATCTCCTTCCTGCCATCAGCCTCATCAGAGGAGTTAACGAGATGAAATGGGTGACGTAATACGGATAGTAAGAAGGGAGGGGGTGAAACCATAGCTGGCACATAGCTTACTCCTGTCGAACCAAGGTGTCTGCTCAACGCTGAACATCCCCATCCTATGGACGAACACCATGAACAGCTTCATATACCTTCACTCCATATGAACATTGTGGAGAAGTTCGGAATTGCCAGGCTTTTGGCCCGCAATCTAGTGATTAAAAATTGTATATCCCCAATTCTCTTATGCTGCTGGCCAGCATTATGATGGTGAAACTTTTTTCAGCCATCAGGACTCAAACCGGCTAACCACGGTGTCGAACCATTTAGACTTGATGCCTTAATGAGCATGGCCACCAGGCGGGTTTATAATCTGCAGTGTGATGCTCATATATAACCATATTGTATGGAGCTCTCATGGTTTCAAGTTCAACAACACCGTGAATTTTGACACCTTACCTCTTCTGCACAAATTACTCAGCACGAACATTCCCCACTACCTATCTACTTTCTATTTGTACCTGTTGTCCTGTAATGACACTACAACCCCAGATCAGGTTCCTTTCTGACCATACCCATAATCCACACCTGCTCTTCTGTAATTACCATGTCCACGTCATGAAACTCCCTGTAAACGTAAGGGACATTACTCCTTAATTTTATTTTTTGTGTGTGTGTGAGTTGCCATGGTCACTTGTTTAATTTTTTTTGCTAGGGGCTTTACGTCGCACCGACACAGATAGGTCTTATGGCGACGATGGGATAGGAAAGGCCTAGGAGTTGGAAGGAAGCGGCTGTGGCCTTAATTAAGGTACAGCCCCAGCATTTGCCTGGTGTGAAAATGGGAAACCACGGAAAACCATTTTCAGGGCTGCCGATAGTGGGATTCGAACCTACTATCTCCCGGATGCAAGCTCACAGCCGCGCGCCTCTACGCGCACGGCCAACTCGCCCGGTCACTTGTTTAATAGCTCGCTGATCTTAAAAGCGTGCCTTCATCACATACAAAGGCACTAACTATCTATCTATCTATCTATCTATCTATAGAACTCAGAAGCACTGTGTAATGACATGTCACAGTCATGCTGATGGTGACAACTATGAAGGCCCCAGACATTTCATTGGGGTACCTACCTGCATGTATCACGATATACAAATAATCTCATAAATTATGATTGCCTTCAACTTCTTAATAAAAAGGAAACTTGATCATTGTTCTAAAAGATGGAATAATTGTTTTGAACTTTGTATCTGAAAATTTTTCTATATAATCAGTAACCTGCTCCTGTATACTGAAATAATGTTTGAAATAGATTATTGCATAGGTGAAATTTATTGTGGTGTATTGTTTAAAAAGAAATATGAAATTCCCACCACCTGGTATAAAATTTCTCTCCCTGCCCAATAGATAAATAAAATATTTGTGCTTCACTCCAGCTACATGCTGAGTATGTGAAAATCTTAAATGCTTTTGAAATTTACAAGTGATGTAAAATTCTGTCTTTGCTGGCAGCTGCTGCTTCTAGTTTCTCATGTTACGATTAATACTCCTCAAACTGTAAGAAGCTTAAACCCCATGCTTGTGACCAGCAACACAATATCAGAACACACGAAAACTGGCATTTAGAATATCAGAAAAATGATGTAAATTAGAGAGAATCTTGGTGAGTTGTGATTCCCATTTCTAGCAATGGTAACTACAGTAGGCTACATTGTATTTCAAAAGGGGTTATATAGATGTCGAACAAAATTGTTTGTAGGAGAACTTGTATTAACACAGTGTCCCAAATTAATGTTAACACTCTTTGAAAGTGTCAGCTGTAAGTAATTCAAGTGCCCATTGCAATTTAAAGGAATTTAAGCATAGGCTCTATATTCCCTGGGTACTTCACAAGGATGACCCAGACAGGCATGTCAAAATTTTTTAATATGTTATGAACATGGACAACACCAACATATGTTTTACTGATTTCATTGATTGGTTTGATGAGGCACATTTTAAATTTAATGGATCTGTTAATCACCACAACTGTGTGTACTGGGCCAATGTAAATCCTCACATTGTGGTAGAACAAGCAGTTAATCTTGATGGGTGAACAGTTTGGTGCAGTGAGGACTTCTGGGGCAATTCTACTTTGAAAGAACAAAACAGTGACAAGGTACCACACTATGTTAAGTTTCAGGAAAGGATTATGCCAGCTGTTCATCAACTCTACACAGATGAAGATTGCCTTTTCCATTAGGACGTTGCATTGCCATATTACCGTCAAGATGTGCGGATGCTTCAGGATGAAACATTTGTTAGGCGGTGGATAGGCTGATGAGAAGGTATCGAGAATCCACACAGATCCCCGAATTAACACTGTTAGATTTTTATGTGTGCAAAACTCAGATAAACAGTGTGCACACCAGAAAGCTACACATTGCTTAAGAGACTGGTCTATGAATCCACTCCAGTGGAAACATCCGCTTTGTCGCTCTTTTCCACAGCTTTGCAAGTGATGTGTATTTGTCATCTTGAACATTTGTAACTGTAAGGTTTGTGATATACAAAAAGTTCATGCTTCCTGTTATTCATGTTTTAGTTATTAGCCAAAGACTGTAAACATTTAGGATCATAGCTTTGTGGAATTTCAATGATATCAGTATAAATAAGGTATTATAACAGGTTGTCTTTAACATGAGGAATATTTGTAAGCAAGAAGAGAAGCTGTTAGGCTGTCTAGGATCTTATTGATGGGATCTGTAAGTAGGTTTGTCATTTTAATGATTTAATCTGTATCAGTTGTGTTCTTCATCATAGTAGAAACCTACCTAGACAATTTAGTCTTCTTTCACTTCACTTGGAGCATAATGCTCCAGCAAGGGTTAGGATGTTCTGACTTTAAAGTACACGGAAGTGGTTTGAAGTGAACTTTCTCATAGATTCTTTCTAGTACATATTTTTTATATAAATATGTCTCGTGGCTGGGATCATCTGAAAATTTGCATCACACAATCAGCGAAACAAAATGTGTGACACAATGTTACCTAACAACAGCGCAGGCTGTGATGTGAAGTATTGATGGATCGCCATGACTGAAACATATTATCAAAGAGGGGAATTAGAGTAGAGATGGTCAATGTAATCTTTCAGGCTGTTGTAAAGTATCGATGAATGGCCATAACTGAGGGACATACAGAAGGCTCTTTTATCAAAGGGGCCTCATCTCATAATACCCTAGAGAACTGATTATTTCATTCATGGTAGTTTTATAGGCCCTGAGTCAGTTTCCCCCTTTCGATGCACTGAATCCTATACTTTTGACTTCAAATTCCTTATAGATGTCTCTAGAAAATGATTCATTAGATGAAAATAAATTAATCATTATCAATTTGAGTTTCATTCCTTGAAAGACATATTTCTGATCAGTGGCTAATTTCAGCAGCTGTTAAAATGAAAACGATACGAGATATCAAATGATTACATTCAAATGATCATTATGACCAACCCTCTAACGTTCATATACCGAGGTCACATTGTTTCTGACCATCCTGATGTGCATTAGTACATGAGATAATATTCTAACTCAAATATAATATTTTTCATTGGATGCGAAAGATGTGGAACCATGAACATTGGTTTGTAAGGTGAACTTCTTGAGTCCAAACAAAATATTGATAGATATAGTAATAAATCTACCGTATCTTTTCCTCAAAGTTACTTGTATCATCACTTACGACAAACAGCAGCAAATACAGTATGTTACATATTTATGTTTTCTCGCCAATACTTACAGTTTGTTGTTGTTTGTTCCCAGCAACATCCGCTAATCCCTGCTGTGAAAACTGAACATCGACTGGGTTCTGTTGCCAATAATCCTTATGTTGCATTCCGACGTCGAACAGAGAAGATGCAGACTCGTAAGAATCGAAAGAATGATGAAACATCATATGAGAAGATGCTGAAGCTGCGTCGAGACTTGAGCCGAGCCGTTACTTTGCTGGAGCTGGTAAAGAGGCGTGAAAAGTCAAAACGAGAGCTCTTGCACCTCACCATCGAAGTGTATGAAAAACGGTACGTTACAATTTTTATTTTACACATTATGTACGTAAAAGTATCTCATACTTGGTAAACAAAAACCTATTATGATCATTAGGCTACAAGTTAAGAAGTCATGTGTCTATGGTGAAAACTCTTATTTCGAATATAGCACAGCAAAAAACAAATTCATCTCTGTACAGGCCAAGAAGGCCCTAGGAGTGGAGGAAGGTAAAGGCTTCCACTATCCGTAACCTTGACACTTGGTGGGGTAGAGTGGTTAGCTCTACGTCCGGCCACCTTTGCCCCCAGGATTTAATCTGGTATCTTCCTAATGGGGAATCAAACCCATGTCCTTGGTGAACCGAGCACCCCTGTACCGCCTCAGCCCGGCAGCCCCTATGTTTCTAACGTGTGATAACATATTGCTTAATCTTTGACTACTGACTTGTCATCCTAAGAACCTCACTGTACCTGCTGCTGATACATGAATCCATAGCAACAATCGTCAAAATAGATTTGTTCCATGATGATTCCACTGAGGAAAATTTTTTGTATATGCTCTTCAAGTAAGAGAATACTTACAAGTTACCCATGTTACGAATGTAAGAAAGCTTATGTTTGTAGTGTCAAAGTGTCCAGAACATACATTAAGAAGGGGAAATGAGTGACTTCAAGACAGGCAAAATTGATCTGTTGCAAATTTCCTCATTCTTTTAAGATGTTCTGCTTTTATTATTCACTGTAGTTAGAACATATAGTTTCATTTTTACTGTGTTTGTTTTGGTGAAAAAGTTTTTTTGCTATTTGCTTTATGTCGCGCCAACACAGATAGGTCTTATGGCGATGATGGGATAGGAAAAGCCTAGGAATGCGAAGGAAGCGGCCATGGCCTTAATTAAGGTACAGCCCCAGCATTTGCCTGGTGTGAAAATGGGAAACTACGGAAAACCATATTCAGGGCCGCTGACAGTGGGGTTCGAACCTGTTACGGAGTTTCTGTAGAGCAGAAAGAGGTGAAAGAAGGTGCTGGGTGGAATGGGTCTATCTACTATATCAAAGATTAAGTTAAAACTTTAACAAAGGTTATATTTCTTTTTCAATCACAAACTTAACAAATGTTTATCTTAGTGAAATAACGGGGTTACAGGTACAAATACCAATCTTGTAACAAGAATTGGAAAACCCAAGATTAGAGAATTTAACAGATTTGGGCTTCAGGCCCCTAATTTCCAACTTAACAATATTGCCAATTAGTGTTTACATAGACAAGGAGAAATCTCCCAAAACAAGAGCACTTTGCCCCAACCAATAACAAATTTACAGCCTTCCAGAGGCACCTCTCAGTATTACAGTTGAATTAGAAATCACAGAAAAGAACTTACATGCTCTCCCACTTTAACCAAGGAGACTGTGCTCCTAATTTCTTACAGCCCACTTAAGGAAACATTACACCCAAAATTCTTACAAATTTCTGGCCTCTCTAGGCCCAACCTACAATTTTACAATTTTTGTACACAGGATAACTAGTACCCGAACTATTGGGCCTTCATGGAAGAGAAAAACAGGTTAGATTACTGGCCCGACCATAAAATGAATGGAGGCGTACACTTGCGCTCCTAGAAAATTAAATATAAAACCCTAATTGGGCTCTCGGCCCGATGATGCAGAGCCTAATCCCAAGCTACTGAGGTGACTAGAATGAACGTTACTTAAACGATTTACAGAAATGAGAAACAGTTACAAAATCGTAGTCACCTCAAACTAAGTTGAAGGGGAACTCAATATTGTAATGCACTCTCTATCCCTGATTTACAGTTTAAGATTTTTATGAAATTTTACATTAGCCAAAAGAAAGTTTACATTTTGAAAACAGGAGGTTACATAGTTAGAAATTAGAACCTTCCCCTCCTGTAAGTCTGCGGAGGTAGCTACAGAGAGATATGACTTTTGGCCTGTACTTGGGCTGATGAACTGCCTGGCGAATAATGAAGCGCCCCACCTCTTGTGTTAACACACACACACACACACACACACACACACACACACTCTCTCTCAGAAATTCGGTGATCAAAAGACCTCGCTGGCCAGTCCATACGATGAATGTCTTCCCCAGCCAGAAATTCATCCACCAGAGCAGCGCGGGTGCGGTCCAGCATTATCGTTAATTAAGAGGAAGTCTGGACCAACCGCACCTCTGAAGAGTCACATGTGGTCTCAGTACCTCATCCCTGTATCTTCAAGTGTTAACAGTGTTCCTCGGACCACCCATGAAGATGTGCAGGTCCGTACGTCCATTCAACATGATGCTGCCCCACGCCACCACCACCATACTGGTCCTATTCCACGATGTTCCTGTGGTTGTATCGGCTACCCGGTTCTCTCCAGATTAATGTGTGACGGAAATCGTTCTGCAAACTGAAGCGGGATTCATCTGTGAAGAGCACATGCCTCCATCCGTTCATGGTCCAGTTTTGATGTTGACGGCTCCACAGTAAACGGGCCCATCTCTGTGCTAGAGTGAGTGGGACGCACACTGCTGGACGTTGGGCAAACAGCCCTGCTGTTCTGAGCCTCCGGTACACAGTTTGCCGGGAAACGTCAACCCCTGAGACGGCTGCAAGCTCCGCCGACAATTGTCTTGCAGGTGCACTCCGATTTCGTTGGGCGGTTAAGGCCAGCTATTGGTCCTGCTGTGGGGTGGTTACCCTTGGTCAGCCTGGTACTGGTCTATGACAAACATCTCCTGTGTCTCGAAATTGTCTCCAAAGCCGGGAAATGACACTCTGTGGCACATTCAAGGATACGGCAACTTCGGTCTGTGTCTGGCCTTCTTCCAGGCGGCTGAGTATTTTACCCTGCAAAGCGGGGTCCAAATGGTGTCGTCATGCTATTATGTTGTCACGTTCACCACGAGGCTACACTCTGCTCACTATAACAGGGCAAACACGACTGAGGGAATATGGGGTTCAGGCACTGGCTGTGTTTACCTTGTGGTTACGCCGCTAGTCAAAGCAGGGAACACTCCTTTCCTATACAGAGAGAACATATAAGGTTGGTAGGTGCATATGTTGTGTGATTTGCGGTCTTATTTCCTGTTGCCCTGCTTACTCATAACTTATGCTTTACTTTTGGACACTAGTGTATTTCATACCTCATATCTTTGAGCAGACTCTGGTACGTTGATTTAAAATTGGAAAGAATTGGAACATAATTCAGTGTGTATTGTATATTATTTAAGAAGGACAGATGAACATGACAATGTATTTCATACTTACTGAAGTCATTGTATGGACCATTCCTTGCATTCTTTCAAGTACTGGCTTTTGGGGTCCTCCGCTTCTGCTTCTTCAGTGTTAATTGCACTCTACTTTCTGTTTCCTTTGTATGTAAAATATATGGTTAGTTTTGAACACATGAAGCTTTAGAAGTGGGCTTTACAAATGTCTAATCAGATTCATTTTAGTCTTAAAACAACTGTTTCAAATGTTAAAAACATAATACCTTGCACTCCTCTGTGTAATTCACTTCCTGGCTTCTTTCTTGTAGTCATTTTAAAAGAGCAGCTAAACAGATAAATATAAATCAAAATCATGCACACTAGGGGGATTTATCACTTATCTTAACTATTAATAATAGCTCTCTGTGTTGTCTATGTGTTGAGATGGAGTTCTCGTTAATAATTATATCAGTATTTCATTTTATATGAAGTTTATATCCAGGTAACTTTTTCTTAATAGAGAAAATAGGTGCTCCTTCAATCAATGTACAGGGTATGGTAGGTAGGGAAAGAGGATAATTTATTGAACACAAGTTCACTATGTTTTAAGGGGAAGGAAAATGAGGGGTAACAGTTCTTATCGTCCGACTCGTTGGCTGAACGGTCAGCGTACTGGCCTTCGGTTCAGAGGGTCCCGGGTTCGATTCCCGGCCGGGTCGGGGATTTTAACCTTAATTGGTTAATTCCAATGCCACGGGGGCTGGGTGTATGTGTTGTCTTCATCATCATTTCATCCTCATCACGACGCGCAGGTCACCTACGGGTGTCAAATAGAAAGACCTGCACCTGGCGAGCCGAACCCGTCCTGGGATATCCCGGCACTAAAAGCCATACGACATTTCATTTCAGTTCTTATCAGGTAATGAGTTCAGGAGAGATATCGATTAGGAACCTGTACTGCAGGTAGAACAGCAGGGGGGAGATGGGGGAACAGGGAAGTCTTACAGAGGAATTGCGAGGCAAGAGGAAAGAGAAAAGCAGAGTACAGGTTAGGAAGAGAGGGGTGGAACAGGGTCATTTGAGGGAGAGAAGGGAGGAGGAAGTAGGTTCTGCAGCTGTCAGGAAAATCATGGAGACTAGGAGAGGACGGAATCTAATGAGGTGGGTGGGCTTGAGGCTGTGATCATGAGCGACTCTGTTATTAGGCATGTGGGGAAAGTGTGTGGAAGTAGGATTTAGTGTTATTCAGGAATTAGGCTAAGGCAGATATTGAGGAAAGTATACATCTTGCAAGAAGAGCTTGCCAAAAAAGCTGCGCAGAACTTCAGCTGGGCTCGGAAATGGCACTATACACCCTTCCTACTTCGCTAAATCCGCCTGCTGCTAGTAGTTCTTAACAAACTGTCTGCCCAGCGATACTGCCTTATGTTCTTTATGTACTGTACACGTAGGAGCCTTATGTCAGGCTTCTCCATAAATATTCTACTCATGTCTTCTGTATTCCTCCATCGTAAACCTAGGCCTCGAACTCTCTTGCTTAATGTTCTTACTACTCCACCTTTAAACTGTATATCCTCAACCAGTTTCCTATGGATCTTTTCCAGCGTTGGTCTCTCGTCTTTGGTATTGTTAAAATTATGAATCGTACACCTGACCACACATTTATAAAAACCGTCCAATTCACACTTCATGACAGACTCCTGTCTTCTCTTTCCAACCCCTTTCAATTTCTGTTTTTTTTTTTTTTTTTCCCCAGCATGTTTCCACTGGGATGTGTTTCGTTTTTCATGAATTTATACACATTATGAATAACTTCCTTAGTTTGACTGTGTAAAGTTTTGGCACTCCCTAATTTAGAACAAAACGGGCCATTGCTAAGTACACTGAAAATTATACACTATTATCAAGGCCTTAGTTATACAACAAACACACTTTCAGTTACGTAGTATATAGGGTCTTTCATAAAGAATGAACCGATTTCGAAGGCTTATTGCGCTGTACTCAAGCCACACAGTGGAATGAGTCTCATATCGTTACAAAGGGCGTGGCCTCACATTTCTATTAGTAGTCAGTAGAGTGCTCCATGCCTTCCTCCCCTCCCCTCCCCCGACACCATTCAATCTGCCCAGCAGTGAGCTCACTCAATTGCCACATGAGTCTAACAATGGCAGCACCCCAGCACAAAGTGTTCTGTGTTGTTGCGTTCACACAGACCGGGTCTGTGGCCATGGTGCAACGCAAGTTCTGTAGGAGATTTAACGACGACGTGTATAGACCCTCTCCCAAGAACATCCGACGGTGGTTACAACAGTTCCAGGAAACATGACGTTTGTGTAAAGGAAAAAGCCCTGGTCGACTGCGAACTGCACGGTAAGAAGAAAATGTGAGGAGAATCCAAGAGGCGTTTACTCGGAGCCCCCGGAAATCCACATCTCAAGGTTGCTGTCAGCTTCAGATGAGCAGTACCAGTATCTGGCGTGTCCTGAAAAGACGCCTATACATGAAACCATACAGACTTCAGCTGGTTCAGGCACCGAGACATCTTGACAAGGGACAACGGATGGAATTCTGTGATGCGATGCTGAACATGAAAAATGATGATGAAGACACATTTTCGCTCCTCAGTTTTAGTGGCGAAGCACCTTGCATATCAATGACTAGGTCAATCGTCATAATGTTTCAGATCTGGGGAACCGAACACCCACATGCTACAATCCAGCACGAACGGAATTCTCCCAAGGTAAATGTTTTCTGTGCGGTCAGTAATGTCAGGGTTTATGGCCCTTTCTTCTTCAACACCAGCACTGTCACAGGACAAAGCTATCTCTCAATGTTACGGACCTGGCTCTTCCCTTTGCTGCAAACACACTCGTGCGACTTCATTTTCCAACGAGATGGAGCCCCGCCCCTTTAGAGCTTACCAGTGTGAGCATTTCTGAATGAAACAGTGCTTCAACGGTGGATTGGTTGACACACTGCTACGGATCATGCTCTAATTGCATGACATCCCAGATCCCCAGACCAAACTCCTTGCGACTTCTTCCTGTGGGGATACGTCAAGGACACAGTTTATGTTCTGCCACTACCCATTACACTGGATGACCTTCAAGAGTGGATAACACGCATGATCAACTCAGTGGATCGTGATATGCTGCAACGCATTTGGGAGGATTGTCCTATCATCTTGATGTGGTCCGTGTTGCTAGTGGTGGTCATATTGAACACTTGTAGGACTAAACTTGAACATCAGTCAAACACATGTGTCTTAGGTTTAATCTTGTACTACTGACTGTTGGAAAAATATAGCTTGATGAAATCTGTTCATTCTTTATGAAAGACCCTGTACATAAAATATTAATATTTCATGCACAGGCTTGCTGCTTTCTTGCACTATATGCTTGTTAAACAGCTCCTCTCAGTCAGCCAGCAGGGTTGAAGTGCGCAGTGGGCCCACTAATCCGCATTGGGGTTACACACATGAGCCCCGGAATGAGCATTAAACCATGCTGGCTGATATTGGTCTCTGCGCATTGTTGAGTTTTCCCAAGCTCTTCTTGCGGGATATCTAGAAAGGTAAGGTGAAGGTGGTAATTTTCCATGTAGAAACCAACAACATAAGGCAAGCAGGAATAGGTACTAAAATAGTTACAGAAGTGTGGGATCTGGTTATGACAGTGCAGGAAGAGTTTAAGGGAGTGGAGATTGTTATTGGTGAGTTACTGATGGTCGACTATGGAGTGGATATGTGGGAAATTAGGTGCAAGATTTGTAGATCCTAATTGATGGGTAGGAGATAAGGATTTATACAGATGGCGTTCATTTGAACCGTTAGTGTGTTTGTTTAGAAGAGTTATAGTAAGGTATACTCAGGGAAGCTGGATTGACCAGGGAGCGGTGATGAGAGTATTAGGAGCTGGGAGTTATTGAAAAATAAAATTGTTAGTAGAAGTATTATAAAGAAAGGAGTAGATTTAAGTAATTTAATAGATATCTATACCAGATATAGTAATTGAATCATGGCTGGGAAGTGATATAATGGATGCGGAAATTTTCTGACATAACTTGAGTGCCTATCGTAGAGACGGGATAGGACCGGTAGGAGTTAGAGTATTCATACTTGTGGAAGAATTTGTAAGCTACAAAAATGTTCAGGATGAGAAACGTGAAATTCTAGGTATAAGGCTCATATCTAAAGATAATAGGCAATTTGATATTTTTGGGGTATACAGACTTTCACAATGTTATAAAGAGAGAGGTTCCACCTATTCAGTACAATGATAAATGTACAGACTTTGGAAGGGTGGTGCTGATTCTGATGTGGAATTACTTGATAAGATTATCAGCTATGTGGGGAACTTCACAGAAAGGAACATTATAATAACAGGTGATCTCAATTTGCCAAATGTTAACTGGGAAGTAAATTCAAATGGCAGAAACATGGCCAACAAATGGTCAATAGTCTGGGAGGGACAGCTGAATCAGAAAGTGATGGAACCAACTAGAGGGAGAAATATTATTTACATGGTGCTGATAAAACCAAATGAGCTCTGTAATGAAACTGAAGTGACAGAGGGTATAAGTGATCATGAAGCTGTTTTGTCATAGTTAAAAATAAATATGATTGAAAGGAAGGTTGTAAAAGTATGATTGATAAGAGAGGCATGAGGGAGTTTATAAAAAGTAGGTAATTATGATCAGCAGATAATGATAAATAAAAATGTAAACAGCCTGTGGGATGGGTTAAAGGGAATTGTTGAGGAGTGTGAAAACAGATATATGTTTATGTTTTTTTGCTATTTGCTTTACATCACACAGACACAGATATGTCTTATGGCGACGATGGGATAGGAAAGGCCTAGGAATGGGAAGGAAGCGGCCATGGCCTTAATTAAGGTACAGCCCCAGCATTTGCCTGGTGTGAAAATGGGAAACCGCCGAAAACCATCTTCAGGGCTGTCGACAGTGGGGTTCGAACCCACTATCTCCCGATTACTGGATAGTGGCTGCACTTAAGCGACTGCAGCTATCGAGCTCGGTGGTATATGTTTAAAGGTGGTAGGGAGTTGTAAAGACCCGCTATATTATAACAGAGAAATAAAGAGATTAATACACTGACTGAGCAAATGTCATGGGATAGCGGAGCACTGACGCGCAGGTATGTTGTCTGCGCACCACACGCCCCCTGTGCCAGCGGCAGTTGTATAGGAGACCTTGTGAGCAGTGGCTGTGCATGTGACAGGTGTAACATGGAACATCGTCGTGAGCTGACACCGTTCGAACGGGGTAAACAATGGTGTAACGAGATATGGTCGGACAAATCACGATTTCAACTGTACCATGCCGATAGGAGGCACCGTGTATGGCGCAGACCACACGAAGCGATGGATCCCGCCTGCCTTGAAGGTGTGGTCCAGGCTGCTGGTGTCTCTGTTGTGGTCTGGGGTACATTTTCCTGGTATGGAATGGGTTCTCTAGTTGTTCTGGAAGAGACTTTGAATGTTACGCGGTATGTTGAGCTGCTCAGGGACCATCTCCACCCATTTTTGGCCTTCCAGCGCCCAGATGGTTCTGCAGTGTTTTAAGACGATAACGCACCACCACATCGCTCCCACATCGCCCAAGAATGGTTCCAGGAACATGCAGCGGAGGTCCAACGACTGCCATGGCCACCCAGGAGCCCCGATATGAACCCTATCGAGCATATCTGGGATGTCCTGGAACGCAGGCTCCGTGCTATGGATCGTGCACCCACGAACAGACCAGCATTGGCGGCCACTCTGCAAACGATTTGGTGTCAGCTGCGTCCAGAGGACTACCAGGGACTTGTCGACTCACTTCAACGGCGTCTCACTGCAGTTTGCAGGGCCAGAAGAGGCCCCACACGTTATTAGGTGACTATCCCATGACATTTGCTAAGTCCGTGTACATTGGAATAGTCACCCATAGAAACTACACGTGCATTATTTTATTTTGCTGATGGAGGTTGTAAAATCTATGAGCTCAGGTTTTTACTGTGACTAAAATTGGAGCTGCTGTTTCATCAAGCTGTGACTTCACCAGAATACTGTTGGATTAAGCATGAAATGTACTAGTTATAAGCATAAGTATAGAGCTCTTCTTTCGTAGCATTGATATCACAGCCCACGTAATCTGTGTGTGTATATCATTGCTCACTCTCAGCTGTGTAGTGAGTGGGAAGGTATATATGTCAGATAGGAAGAGAGAATGTTTGAGAAGCAGGCCTCATTATGTCACTCTTGTGAATATTTAACATGTCTAATTCAAGTACATAAAATTTAGATGATGAATTCATACTAGATGTTTTCATGGAAGACTCAGATTCTGAAATTGAGGATGATGTCAATTACACACCAAATGAACATGATTCTCATGCTTCAAGCAGGTAAACTTAGATAATGAGCTCATTTCAAATAGGTGTCAAGTGGGTTCTGCAATATAGTCGTATACCACTCCAAAAATTTGCGTTGTTTCCTGTGTTCAGATGGAACCTGCAGCAACCCGATGCAACGTCATTGTCAAGCAACGAACAACAGGAAAAATATTAAAATAAGAGTAGCAAGTGTGTAATTGAAGGACCTGCTATTGATGGTCAACTACGGATGTTTACTGTTTTCTTGTTTCAAAAAATGCCCCTCACCTTATAACCAGTATTGTTAACACTACTGGTAAAGCAGACAGCACTCTTTATTGACACAATAGGAAAATGTTGTGAAAATATTGCCAGAAGCCACCATAAGTAAGTTTTCACCATCATATATAGTCAGGCTTTTCCTGAGAAGTGTTAGCTAGCACGTTAACTCTCGCGCAAGTTACGTTGCAATTTGTTGCAATTGTTGCGTATACTTGATAGGGGGGTACATTTAGTATATCCAGATTAGATGTATTAAGCAGTACAAACTCAGTCGATGGTTGATGACGACAAATAGTACAAATGCAAAGTTAAGTATAAATCTGCCTATACGTTGAACCAGAGAATAAGCCACTAGGCCAAAATAGAGGCCACCAGGCAAGTCATTACGTGGCAAACATAAAGTATTGTCAAGCTCCAGTGCCAGGCCATACAGGGAAATAGAGCAAATCAGAAATCAAAACCTCAACATATCAGCAGAATTAGTGCAGGGGTTGCTAGGCTATTTTCCAGAAGGTATGAAGTGGTAAGCACATAACAAGCAGGGAAAGAGGTAAAGTAGGGTTAGCTAAGGTAGCTCAAACAACAAAGTTCAAATTACAAAATGAATTGATAACACCAACAGAAGAAAGTATTTTACAATCAGGGATTTCCACAAATACCAAGTTTAAATTATTATGATAGCTTTACTTTCAACCATAAAATAGAATTCGAAAAGTTTTATGGAGCTCATCGTGACTAGAGTTTTACAATATTGCTTTGGCAATACAAAGAATAATTTAAGAAAAAACGATCATTAGCCCATTAACTAGACCTAGGTACAATTACATTGATACAAATAACATGTCCATATAAGGAAATGCTTATGAGATTGTGACTAGACATCTTTGAAGACAGAATATTTTTATCGACTTTTAAGAAGGGATCAAAATAGCAATTTTTACACCTTAGAAGAATAAGTACAATAGTTACACACCAACATTCATAGTTAATAAAACGCGAAGGCCACTTTTACAAATTTGGAATCACCAAAATTATGAAAAAGGAAAAGATTATAGAGACAGGAAAGGAAAAGACAGGGAATGAGAAAAGCAGTGTTAACCGTGACAGGAAAAGGGAGAAACATAGGAATGGCAAGGGTGAGAGATGATAAAAATCAGTCTGCTATAATTCAAAGTTATTCTAACACATGCACACAGGTTGTATATAAAGGTTCCACATCAGTCAGTCTTTCACGTGATTCAATTTTGAAACGTTCGCCCAAGCTCTGAGTCCTTTGTGCAAGATTTATAACTAAGTCTTGATGATTTAAGTTCATCAAATAAACAGTAAGAAGTGCCCTGAATGGACCAGAATTCGAAATATATATTAAGACCTGAGGGGCAAAATTAGAGAAGAATAGTCCAAAGTGTCTAGAATAACATAAACCTCTTCTCACCCAGCATAGCGATGATAACAAAGTCACGTAGAAGATGGGAAGAATTTTTAAATCGCAACGGGTCAGCTGTGTGTAACAGTTTCTGCTCCTACCGCCCGAGTTAACACAAAATGCCTGACTGCAGGTTGCAAGGCAGCAGCGACTTTTATACCGAAGAGAAGCGTTGCCGAAAACATGCGAGAACATCGTGACGTAGTAGAATGCAAGCCGGGAGGTAAAGGCAGCAAACAGTCGCAGTTGGGCCGAGTGAGTATAGACAGCAACAAGCCGGCAAAGTAGGCAGAAGGTAAGATCGAACATCAACGTACTGGATATGATTAGGGAGCTCGTAACATACTCCCACCACCCAAAATAATCTGAAGGATGGGTGACAGAGATGGGGCGAGGCGTAGAAGAAAGACGATGTAGATGGAGTCGAAGATGCGACGAAGGTCCTACGATGTCCCGGAGAGGCGCCATCTAAGGAACATGCAGAAGGATGCCGTCGATAACACCAGATACGGAAACAAAAGAACAAACCTGAACAGCATGGAGAAAGAAGAAAAGAAAAAGGGTTAACAGGATAAGAAGAAAGAAGGAACGATCTGGATCGTATACAAAGTAAATTAGGAAAATTTATAAGTGGCCTGCTAAATTATTACAGTATACATACTAAGATATTTTCAAGTTTAAAATATAATATTAACAATTCGTGTTTCCCACGTAAAGGAAAGAAAACAAATCCCAGAAGGGAAAATTTACAAGTCATGGGAGATTCAGGCATGAGGGGATTTGAGCAGGGGGAGCAGGGCTGGGTGAGCAAAGAAGAAAGATGACGAAAAAAAACCTAGCATAACAAGAAAAACGGAGGGGAGATACAGATAGTGAAAATTGTGAAAAGTGGGCTTTTTTAAAGTCAGTGGGAGACTGAATGGATTGCAGTATTGGGAGAGGGAAAGGAAGGAATCCGAAAGGGGCCAAGCCAACGAGGTGAAAGTTTGGCAGAGAGATTCTGAGATGTAGAACTGACAGGATGATTTTTAAGTAAGACAAGATCATAAAGTTTAAAGGTGGGGGTTCGGGTCCGAGAATTACAAGCTTTTTTATGAAGATCCCTAGCATGGAGGAGGTTTTGTAAGGCATGTCGCAATTGAGACTGAGTGAGAAGGTGAGGGGGGTATCCAATAAGGAGGGTAGATTCCACCTTAAAGAAAGAGGCATATGTAGTTCCCTACCTAAAAACAACTTAGCGGGAGTATACGAAGTGGAACTATTGATGGTAGAATTTAGAGCTAAAACAAAATATGGGAGTTTGGTGTCCCATGATTTATGATCCTGGGAATGGAAAATAGATAAAAGGGATTTTAAGTTCCGGTGGTAGCATTCAACAATATTGGCTTGTTGATGGTAGGGCGAAGTACAAACTTTTTTAATGCCATAGGAAAAACAAAAATTGTAAAAAACTTAAGAAGTGAAAATAGATGCGTTATCAGAAACAAGTACCTTTGGAAGACCAGTAATCGGAAAAATTTGATTGGATAGCAGATTAGTGATCTGTGAGGAAATGTTACGTAAATGTTGGACAATAAGGAATTTAGAAAAGCCATCAAGTAACGTAAAAATATAGGAGTTAGATTTAGAAGATTTAACAAGTGGACCAACAATATCAATATAAAATTTTTCAGCAGGGTAAGTGGCAGGAGAAGCAGCATAAATAGCATAGGGTTGATGATTGAGGGGCTTATGTTTCTGACATAACTCACATAAGCGAACCCAAGAAAAAACATCTTTTCGCATTTGAGGCCAGAAAAATTGAGAAGCCAGACGGGCGTAGGTCTTAGCCATGCCAAAGTGTCCTCCGACAGGGGAATCGTACTGAAAAATCATAGAGCGTAAAGCAGAGGGAAGGACAAGACGAGGAGTGGCCTTGGGGGTAGTTTTGAAGAGAAGAAGCTGATTCTGCAAACGAAAAGGACCGGAATAATCAGGGGGGAAGAAAGGTCACGAACAAGTTGTTGGCAGTAGGGGTCAAGTTTTTGGTGTTGCAAACAGGACTGAAAAGAGAGAGGAAAATTGTTAGTGAGAAAATGGAGGTAATGGAATTAATAGCAAGATGGTTTATTTCGGAATCATTAGACTGATGATCTTCAAAAAGATGGGATAAGGCGTCAGCAACGGAATTGTGATAACCAGATATAAACTTAAGAGAAAATTTGAATCGGAATAGACAAAGCAACCAACGACCGGAACGACCTGTCTTAGGGGCGTTATGAAGCAACCAGGAAAGAGCTTGATTTTTGCTTTACGTCGCACTGACACAGATAGGTCTTATGGCGACGATGGGACAGGAAAGGGCTAGGAGTGGGATGGAAGCAGCCGTGGCCTTAATTAAGGTACAGCCCCAGCATTTGCCTGGTGTGAAAATGGGAAACCACGGAAAACCATTTTCAGGGCTGCCGACAGTGGTTCGAACCTACTATCTCCCGAATACTGGATACTGGCCGCACTTAAGCGACTGCAGCTATCGAGCTCGGTGAAGAGCTTGATTATCAGTATTTACAATGAATTTGCGATGATCAAGATAGTCAGCAAAATGCTCAATAGAAAGAATGAGAGCAAGGACTTCTTTTTCATAGGCAGAATATTTACGTTCAACTGGTGATAAGATGCGGCTGAAATAGGCAATGGGTAAAGTTTGTCCATTATAGGTTTGATGCAATACGGCACCGATGGCTACATCAGAGGCGTCAGTAGAAAGTTCAAAGGTTGCATTAAAATCAGGAATCTGTAAAAGAGGAGCCTGAGATAATTTAGATTTCAACATGGCAAATGCAGCTTGTTGGGGGGAAGTCCAATGAAATTTGATGCCTGTTCTTTTGAGAAGATTTAAAGGTTCGGAAGTTAATGAAAAATTCAGAATATACTTCGCATAGAAACCAACCATACCAAGAAAGGAACGTAGTTGTTTTAAATATTTTGGAGGAGGTATTTTGTGGATGGCGGAAACTCTATCAGGATCAACAGCTATACCCTGAGAACTCAAAATATGTCCAAGAAATTTAATAGATGTTTGGGCAGTGAGTACCTTTGAAGGGTTAACAGTTAAACCAACAGCGCGAAGACGGGTAAGAACTTCATGAATGTGTGATAAATGAGATTGAAGATCAGGAGAATAAATCAGGATATCGTCAATAAAGGGAAACAAATACTTATACTTAATATCAGAAAACAAAGAATCAACACAACGTTGCATAATTTGAGAACCAAGATTTAAACCAAAGGAACTTTTTTGAACTGGTATAAACCATTAGGAGTAATGAAAGCGGTGTAACGAGAACTGATTTCGTCCAAAGGAATTTGGTTGTAAGCAGAGTTAAGATAAAAAATTGTGAAATATTGAGAGCTGGAAAAGTGCTGGAAAGCAGATTGTAATTTCAATTTACGATAGTCAACAATAAATCTAGCTGATCCATCGGGCTAGTCCACAATAAATGCGGGTGAGGCATAGTTAGAAGATGAAGGGATGATAGTGTTATCTTTGAGCATCTTGTCAACTAATTGGTTTAAAACCTTGATCCTAGGAGGGCTCAGAAAATAAGGGGAGGAACGGACCGGAGTGGTATCGGTAAGGTCAGTATGAGCGGAGAAGTTTTTGGCGGTATCCATAGTTGGGGTAATAACGTCAGAAAATTCAGTGAGCAAAGATTGGACGTGATCAGATTGAACAGAAATAGCATGATAAGAAGTAGAATGTAAAGAATGGGGATAATCGAAATTATGCACCAAGGGAACTGACTTGGAACAAAAATGAAAGGAGACCTTAGAATTCGCGGAATCAAGAATAAGGCCAGTATGGGGAAAAAAATCGAAACCTAAAATAATCGGAGATGATAATTCAACAAGAAAGGTAAAGGGCCAAGAAAAATATTGCATTTTGATAGTTAAATAAATCGTACCAAGAATATGCAAAAGTTGATTCGAGGCAGAAAGACATTGGGTAGAAGATGGAAAATAATGCAATTGGGGAGAAATTGACTTTAAAGATTCAAAAAACTGCAAACTAATAAGAGAAACTGCTGCTTCTGAATCTAGGAGAGCAACAGAGGGCAAATTGTTTATGGTTAAAAGAACGTGAGAAGTGCGAGGCAAAAATGAGGCACAATCGGTTGAAAAGTCAGAAGAGGGTATTGGAGAAAAAGCTTGGTATACATAAGAAACAGAAGGCAGGTTTTCCCCCATTAAACGTCTACTGCCTAACGACGTGGATGGCAGGTGTTTCCCGAAGACTGAATATTACAATATTTAGCAGTGTGTCCTTTTTCTTTACAACGAAAACAAACTACAGGGGCACGAACTGTAGAAACGGAAGAGGGAGGCAATGATCGAGGTAGTGAAGTAGGGTTGGTAACTGGTGGTGGAATAGAAGAATAATAAGAATGATCACCTAATGAATTAACAGCATGATTTTGAGCTAGATTATATAATTGAAGAATGGAAACGGGAGGGTTAAGTACATTAAAAACCTGACGGAATGAAGGAGTGGCATAAAATTGTACAATGGAAATTAATTCCGAAGTATTATGAGCAATATTGAGAACATCACTATAGGTAATGATAGAATCTAAGTAATCATGTGCTGGTTCAGTAGGTAATTGATGACGTTGGATAAACTCGATGCTCAGCTTGTATCACACTTCAAAAGGTAAGAAATAATTATGTTTTGCATGCCATAATTCATACCAGTTGGAAATTTAGTAAAGAAAAAATATGAATACAAAATGTCTTCAAAAAAGTTCCTTCACTTCGCACCAGGGTGCATGATCATAGTTTTTTAGTAGAGACATCTCCTAGAGAATGTCCACACTTATTGATCAATGGAAAACAAAACAAGTTGAAATCCACACAGTATTGACAACTGCGTAATCACAAAATTTACGGTAGCGACATCTTCTGAGAAACATATAAGTTGATCCAATTTTTAAAGTTCAGAGGTTCTCCTGTAGAGGAGGATTTATTGGCGGAAAATTCAAATGTGCGGCGTAGAGGTGTACCACCCGGTACAGACCGCCCCCCTCCCCCCAATTGTCCTTCGACGGGGTGACACAGAAGAAGTTTTGTAACAAAATGTAATCATCAATTGAAGAAAATTTCTGCTTCCTTGCAAATAGATTTATGGGAGAATATGGATGAAACATTAAGAATTTCCAAAGTTTGTAGAAGAATTTTGTCATAAGGAAATTTCAAAGTCTTTTTTGATAACTGCTTCTAACTGCAGCTAAGACCCAAATTAAGGCTTGGTTATCTGTTTCCAAGTCGAATTTGGCGTGTTCCAGATAGAGGCGGAACTTCTCTAGCGCAAATAAGAATGCCAAACCTTCAAGTTCGTAGATGGAATACTTGGCTTCTTGAGCCGATAGAGTCCTAGATGCATAGGCGATGGGTCGCCTCCCTAGTTCAGTCTCTTGGAGAAGGGCTGCAGCCACCGCTGAAGACGACGCGTCGGTTTGAGCGAGTAATTTCTCGAGAAATCAGGCATAGCAAGGACAGGGGCATTACAAAGAGCTAATTTGAGGTCTTCAAAAGCGGCTTGTTGAGAAGGCCCCCACTCAAATTTGACGCCTTTCCTACGAAGTAATTTCAAGGGCGCCACTCTGTTAGAGAAGTTAGGAATGAATTTCCTGAAGAAATTCACCGTGCCAATGAATCTGGCAATACCTTTGATGTCCCGAGGAAGTTTGAAATCACGGATGGCCTGTGTTCTAGAATGATCCACTGTGACACCATCTGGCGACACAATATGCCCTAGAAATGACATAGAAGGCTTAGTGAAAGCAACCTTGGACAACTTCACAGTTAACCCTGCCTTACGAAGGCGATTAAGGACCTCTTTCAGATGATCTAGATGTTCTTCAAAGGTCTCAGAAAA
The DNA here is from genome assembly GCF_040414725.1 of Anabrus simplex. Taxonomy (NCBI): domain Eukaryota; kingdom Metazoa; phylum Arthropoda; class Insecta; order Orthoptera; family Tettigoniidae; genus Anabrus; species Anabrus simplex. Next base: position 176,567,270 of record NC_090269.1, read on the forward strand.
TACGACATCATCAAGATAATGGTATAATGGTATAAGTACTCGAATTTGATGTCGGAGAAGACCCTATCTAGCAGTCTCGTAAGCACAGCTGCTCCCGTGGGGAGCCCGAAAGGCATGCGGTTGTACTCATACAAGTTCCAGTCCATGGCAAAAGCTGTAAGATGTTTGGATTCTTCAGCTAGAGGGATCTGGTTATATGCCTGATTAAGGTCTAAGATGGTGAAGAACTTAGCTTTTCGAAACCATGAAAAACAAGAGTGAAGGTCGGAAAGGGGCACAGGTTGCAACACCACCTTCCGATTTAAAGCCCTATAGTCAATCACAGGCCTGAAGCCACCTTGGGGTTTCGGGACTAAGAAAATAGGCGATGAATATGCCGACTTAGAGGGCCGAATAATACCATCTTTCAGCATCTGATCTATGATCTTCAGAGCCTTCATTTTAGGTGGAGATAACCTATAAGGTGGAAATCGAACTGGAATCGAATCCGTAACTTCAATCTTGTATTCAATAAGGTCAGTAACACCAACAGTATCGGAGAAAACCTCTGGAAATGACTGACACAACTTACAAATACTCCTAGCCTGCTCCTCAGGTAGATGTCTAAGGTTTAACAACATCTCATCCTGGGTAGGCGAAATAGATGAACACGACACAGAATTACATTTTAATAAGGGGATTTTACAATTATTGGCAAACTTGAAGGTACACGACTTGCTATGGATGTCGAGCACTAGACCAGTAAACGACATGAAATCCGCTCCCAATATAATGGTGCAAGACAAGTGCTTAGCCACAAACAGTTTTACTTTCCAAGTGAATTTCGAAATGCGAATTTTGGCAAAGATAAAACCTAAAATTTCTAATGGAGAAAGGTTGGCCGAAATGCATTGAACTGAAGACGAACAATAATCAGAAAATTTACAGACAAACTTTAATTTGGAATAGCATTCTGCCGAAATAATTTAACACACACTCCCAGAGTCTAATAGAGCAGTAATCGGTTCATTATTCAGCTCAATTTTCAGGAAGGGTACCGGAGCGGGGGACTCCGCCGCAATCCTAAGACATTCTTTAGGGCATTCAAATGTGGGGTTTGGAAGACTTTCTACAATGTTCCGAGCCTGAGATTTTGGATGGTTTACTTGGGGCTGAGCCTTGAAAAGATGGATTTGCCGACTCAGCCGAAGGCACTAGTCACTTTTGATTATTTGCATTGGTGGAAGTTGCACCAGAAGTTGAGCAAGAGGGGGTGCTATTAGTATTAGGGCAATTCTTGGCTATATGGGAAAACGAGCCGCATTTAAAACAGCCTTGGGATGACCCTGCTCCATTCCTTGTCCCACTTGATTTAATCAATGGACACTTTTTCCGAAGATGGTCAGGTGACCCACAAGCATAACATTTGCAGGTGTGAAGGTTCGGCGAGGAGGAGGCCGAAAATTACTTGACAACGGAGGGAGCTCCTTCGCGATGCGCAAGGTGTCGGCATATATAACTCCTTTGGCTGAGACAGCCATAGCCTCTAACTCGGCAAAAGTTTGCGGACGCGACGCGAAACACAAATATGACCTGTAGGATGGTGAAATTCCTTCCACAATGGCCTGAACAATTTGATCTGGGAAATGAAGAGCAAATACCCTAGTATAGAATTTAATGTCTTGGATGAAGTCGGCAAGATTTTCATCCAGACACTGTACTCGGTAATAATACTTGTGATTAGATAGGACCTTGCCCTAGCCGGAATGAAATTAGCTAACAGGTGGGCGTGGAAGTCTTCTATAGATGATTGATCAGCTATGGCTCTTACTATTTTGTCTGAGAGGACACCTATGGAGTAGGGGTAAATAATTTGAAGAATTTGACACGGGGAAAGAGAAAGGACAAGAGCGTGATCTTGGAATTCAACTAAAAACCTTAAGAATGCAATGACATAATTAGTGAAATTAACGGAAAACTTGGAAATACCCGTAAGCAACATCGCCAGAGGATGAGGCAAACTACTGAACCTGGGTAACATAGTAGGTAAAGGCCTAGGGGGTGGAGAAGCTGTTTCAGAAAATGCATTATTCAAAACAAATGGTGGAATGGATGTACGACGACCGGACTCAGTTTCTAATGGGGCAGATGTTTGTTGGACTCCTACGGATTTTCTACTTTCTTCCCCCTTGGAAGAATCCTCATTCGCTATGTTTGCAACCGTGGCTTGATCGGTCTTGGGAGGAACTGTCCCAGTTAACAACTGACTAACATTATTGGACATTTTAGATAGGTGTTCTACAAGATTACTAGCCTCCTTACCCTGAAGTTCATTTAACTTAAGAGACAATAGATCGCTCACCCTATTACAAAAATGGTACAGTCTAGCCTGTACTCTTTTAGGTTGATTTGGGGACGGATCACCTACTTCAAAAAAACTAACTACAGATGCTAGCTCAGTAGTGTTGTCAGTGATCGTGGAGAGAGCCTCATCATTATCTTTCTCTAACAAAGTTGGGATACTAATCGGCAAATCAAGGGAATCCTTAAGTTTGGTGGTATCGGCCACAACCGTGCCTCCAGATTGCACATTTCTAATGGTTAATTCATAAATCAATTCCTCCTTTCGCAAATAGCCAGGGTGGAGGACTTCGTGAGGGCCGGGCATGATGACAGAAGGTTGACAAATTTAGAAATTTTGAAAAGAAAATTCCAGCAACTGAGAAAATTGTTAGAGTTCAAATTAAATGCGATGTTTAGCCGTCAAAAGGGGCTTAAATGAGACCCATTCAACCTCGCTCTGCTACCACTTGTTACGGGGGATACCCGTGGAGTGCAGAGGTGGAAGAAGGTGCCGGGGTGAATGGGTCTAACTACAAGGCCGAGGTATGAATTAAAATTACATTAAAGGTTATATTTTCAAAAATAGCAAAATTTAACAATTTGCACATAAAATTTCAAACTTTAACAAATAACAACAAGTCAAATCAGGTACAAGACCAGGAAAGCCAAGATTTAGACACAATTTAACAATCTGGGCCTCAAGCCCTAATTTTTACAATTTCTGAGCTTTCAGCTCACAACCACATATTTACCAAAGGGCAGAAAACCCCTAATAACATGGAGCACTTGCTCCCACCTAGCAATGTCAAGCCTCCTAGGGGCACATTTCCAATACATAAAAGAGCTGACCCATTCTCAGTTTTCCAAGCGTATTAAAGGCATACCATACCTTACAATCACTTGCCATCAAGGCACAAATTACACCACTGAAACGGGGGTATCTTGTACCTAATCTACTGGGCGTTAGCAGAAAAAGATTAGGTTAAGTAAATATCCCAAAATACAAAATGAATGGATGCATATACTAGCACTCCTGAATGAAACTTCTTAAAACCTATAAGGCGCTTGGCCAATGAAACAGGGGCTATTCCCAAGCTATGGAGGTGACTCGTATACAGAATAAATTTAGCACATTAAGGAAGAGTAGAAAAACGGTTACGAAAACGTAGTCACCTCAAATCCAAAAATGAAGGGGAGCTCGAGAGGGTAAAGCACTCTCTATCCCCGATTTACGGTTAAAGATATATGGAGTTTTACAAAAGCGACGGCAAATTACATGGTTGAAGACAGGTTACATAGTAAAGGTTTCGGACCTTCCCCGCGGATTAAACTGCTGAGCTAGCAAGAAATAGAGATGTTAGGTGGCCATTACCTTATTGAAGAAGTGCTGCCTGAAGACAGAGGCGCCTCCCGCTATACGTCCATACACTAAGTTAGATGTTGATGATGTGGCCCAGAGACAAGAAAATCAGCAGTTTTTATACACTCGAGGAAAATTCGAGACCTTTCATGAATAAAATAGCCACACCCACAGTCTTTTATTGGCTAGCTAAAAGTTACACTTCAAAATCGAAGAAGACACGATTGGTCAAAAATTAATTACAGAAATTCTGGAGTGGCTCAATTCAAAACTAGCGGAAAGAAAAGATTAATATTGCCAACCCACAAATGAATGAACGAAATTTAGTAAAGAGAAAACTTACGAATACAAAATTTCTTCAAAAAATGTTCCTTCACTTCGCACCAGGGTGCATGATCTTTTTTAGTAGAGACATCTGTAAGAGACTGTCCACACTTATTGATCAATGGAAAACAAAACAAGTTGAAATCCACGCAGTATTGACAACTGCGAAATCACAAAATTTACGGTAGTGACATCTTCTAAGAAACATATGAGTTGATCCTATTTTTAAAGTTCAGAGGTTCTCCTGTAGAGGATGATTTATTGGCGGAAAATTCAAATGTGCGGCGTAGAGGTGTACCAGCCGGTACACTCATCATTACTGAAGGTAACCTACCGTCCTCCTCATACCTTGCACAATCTCTCATCACAAGCCTGTCGACACATAGAGCTTCATCTAATGTGTCCATTCATGACTGTATTATCAAGTTACCTATGCAGTGCATGTCGTGTAGCTGTAAACTGCATTCAGAAGATGGTGAGTTTGAACCGCACTGACAGCAACCCTGAAGGTAGTTTTCCATGGTTTTCAATTTTCACATCAGGTAAAATGCCAGCCTGTACCTTATTTCTATACTTATCCTATTACTTTGTATAGCCTTTTTTATTCCTGCCTTGCCACCATAATTTATCATTTCAGTTTACTCATTAAAAGAGATACAGTTCTCTTATACATCATTGATAGCGTTGTACTTCTTGAAAATTCGAGAAATACTTTTCAGATGTTTGAATTTTTGTGTGTGTTTCTTTCAGGTATCAGGCGAATGACTTCTCAGGACAGTTGCTTGCTGAGGTTTCAGCTTTGAAGGCAACACGCCCAGCATTTACTCCTCTTTTTACCAATCAATTTGGTGTAAACCATCAGACTTGGCCTAACAAGGTCTCGAGCAAGGTATTTCTGTAACTCTCTTAAGTAAAGATATTCTGCATTATATATTAGTAATAATAATATTGTGTAGCTATTACTGGTACACCCCTTATAAGGTAGACCCTCCAATTAGGATGGACGGCATCTTCCATGTATAGGAATCTGCATGTTGGTATGGTGGGAAGCATTTGTGTGTGTTGTGTGCATGATTTTGCATTTGCATACATGTGCAAAATGAAGAGTTTTATATTTATACAATTTTATTATCATTACTTATTCAATTTTGTAGTTCATTAAATAGTTAAAGTAAATCCAACTTGAGCTCCAGCTTCTCTCTTTTCCTTTTTTGCTAGTTGCTTTACGTCGCACTGACACAGATAGGTCTTATGGCGACGATGGGAAAGAAAAGGCCTAGGAATGGGGTTATTGAGGTTTTAAGTGATATTTAAGGAGTATTATTCTTTTATAAGACCAGCTACATGTGTAAAATGAAGAGTTTTATATTTACACAATTTTATTATCATTACTTATTCAATTTTGTAGTTCATTAAATAGTTAAAGTAAATCCAACTTGAGCTCCAGCTTCTCTCTTTTCCTTTTTTGCTAGTTGCTTTACGTCGCACCGACACAGATAGGTCTTATGGCGACGATGGGAAAAAAAGGCCTAGGAATGGGAAGGAAGCGACCATTGCCTTAATTAAGGTACAGCCCCAGCATTTGCCTGGTGTGAAAATGGGAAACCACAGAAAACCATCTTCAGGGCTGCTGACAATGGGGTTTGAACCCACTTTCTCCCAGATACAAGCTCACAGCTGTGCGCTCCGAACCGCATGGCCAATTCACCCGGTCAGCTTCTCTCTAGAATGACTTCAACATTACTTTTCATTCACACCAGGTAAATGGTGGGGCTGTACCTTAATTAAGACCACAGCCGCTTCCTTCCCACTCCTAGCCCTTTCCTATCCGATCATCGCCATAAGACCTATCTTTTTTTGTGCGACATAAAGTTTAAAAAATAAAATTGATAAATAGTCTTTTCATTGCTGATCATGTTTTTGTGAGGTTTTAAGTGATATTTAAGGAGTATTATTCTTTTATATGAATGTTTACTCTAGCAGGTTTGTGTACAGAGGTTACTTTCGTACTATCAGGTTTTATATAGGAATTGTGCATCATTTATAGATAGGCCAGTGTGCCATACAAGATTATTTGTTTACAGTACATGTTTTTGTGCTCTTCAACCTATATAGTTTATTTTAGAACTTTTTTGCAAGAGATCATCGTTATATACCTCTTTCTCATGTAACCCCCATATTTCTTATATAAATCAACATTTCTGTGGCATCAAATTGATAAAAATATGTGGTAAATGGCCAGATGTACACAGTTGCCATGGAATCTCAGGCTGTAAACAAGATACATAACTTCGTGTAATCATAACTATGTACTTACTTACATCATAACGTGGCAAGTGACATAATATCTTACTTTGTCACTCTAGTATTATTGATAGATGTTTTTTCTATTTCTCATCTTCTTCCCTTAATGTTATATAGGGATTGATCATAATTTCTTATGAGTTCTTTGGAGGTTAGATGTCCACATTGTGGTGGACTTTTCAAAGCCTTACATTCACAAATTCATCATAATATTTTATTTTGTTTTTTGCAATTTGCTTAATGTCACACCCACACAGATAGGCCTTATGGTGAGGATGGGATAGGAAAGGGCGAGGAGTGGGGAGGAAGCGACCATGGCATTAACTATGGTACAATCCCAGCATTTCCATAGTTTGAAATTCAGAAACCATGGAAAACCCTTTTCAGGGCTCCCGGCAGTGGGGTCAAACCCACTATCTCCCGAATGCAAGTTGACATATAGGTATCTTTATACACAGCACAAACAAGGTTCCTCTAATTCCAGCGATGAGGTTATTGAGCCCACTCAACCTGGCCACCCTGCAACAAAATTTAACCTACAGTTAACTGAATGGAAGCATAAATTCATACTTGGCGCTGACAAGGCCCCACACCACTGGCTGCGCAGAAGCGTGTGGCTGGGGAAGACCTGTCCATGCACGTACCGCCATGTTGCAGGCGCTCCTCAGCTTGACGCGGAGATCGTATGGAATTCATGCTTTTTTTTTTTTTTTTTTTTTTTTTTTTGCTAGGGCCTTTACGTCGCTCCGACACAGATAGATCTTATGGCGACGATGGGATAGGAAAGGCCTAGGAGTTGGAAGGAAGCGGCCGTGGCCTTAATTAAGGTACAGCCCCAGCATTTGCCTGGTGTAAAAATGGGAAACCACGGAAAACCATTTTCAGGGCTGCCAATAGTGGGATTCGAACCTACTATCTCCCGGATGCAAGCTCACAGTCGCGCGCCTCTACACACATGGCCAACTCGCCCGGTAATTCATGCTTTAACTTACATTTCGCACACATTGAAACATTCGCCTTATAAAATTAATGACAGCGTGCACCGACTACTGTGTACACACGCAATATAAATGTACATAATATCAAGACTGTGGTTAATATTAAAATATACTTCTGTATAAAACTGAACAATCTACACAACTCCTTTGGATAGCCTATAGGTGGCGCACATTAAAAATTTAAAAAAACCTTTTGCAGACTGAATAAGAAGACTGTGAAAAATACACTACTACAAAAATACACCAGCGGTACCTCGAAAATGATCATGTCACTCACTTTAATATAAGGATCATATTTGTAACTGATGTGTTTGAACATTGTACTAATGGCAAGAAGGCCAGGCTCGAAGGACGAGAATCACGTGGTAATCTGTCTCTTGAGAAAACTTGGATCAACAATTATTTAGCTTTATTGAAAATATCAAGACATGTTCAAAAAGCGGTCTACAACTTAATATGATTGCTTGTCATGAGATAAAAATTACCTGTCTCTCAGCAGACTGGAGAACACATAAATTAAATATTTACAAACTCCTGTACCGATAACAATAATCTTCAATATCAAAGCGGTGAAACAAAATCTTTCTATGAAAGGTACATAGCTTATGATTCCTCTCAGACAAGTCATTACAGCAAATTTTACTCAATTATCTGAACAGACTGTTTAAAAAGTACATGACTGCAGAAATCTTTCTAAAACAATCAGATACATGTTTTTTTTTCATTTTCTGAATATGAAATGCCGGTTCTGCGGTGTAGGGGTAGCGTGTCTACTTCTTACCCGGAGGCTCCGGGTTCAATCCCCGGCCAGGTCAGAGATTTGTACCTGGATCTGAGTGCTAGTTCGAGGTCCACTCAGCGTACGTGATTACAATTGCGGAGCTATCTGACGGTGACATAACGGCCGAGAGGATTCGCCGTGCTGACCACATGACGCCCCGTAATCTGCAGGCCTTCAAGCTGAGCAGCGGTCGCTTGGTAGGCCATGGCCTTTCGGGCCTGGTGTGTCGTTTGGTTTGGTTTGGATTGGATATAAAATAACGTAATTGGATGAGTAGAAGTTTAATTACCATGTTTGTGTGATTTGGATTAAGTAAATGCTGCCTGACATTCGTTACACTGATGCTAGTCTTCTATTGTGTATTTCTTAAAATGAAATTAATGTCTAGGGTTAGTTTGAGTTTCTCTGCGTGGTTTAGGCTTAAGTTTTATTTTTTACTATTTGCTTAACGTCGCACCGGCACAGATAGGTCTTATGGCGAGGATGGGATCGGAAAGGCCTAGGAATGGGAAGGAAGAGCCCGTGTCCTTAATTAAAAGTACAGCCCCAGCATTTGCCTGGTTTGAAAATGGGAAACCACGGAAAGCTATCTTCAGGGCTGCCGACAGTGGGGTTCAAACCCACTATATCCCGGATGCAAGCTCACAGCTGCGGGGTCCTACCCGCACAGCCAACTCGTCCTGTTAGGCTCAAGTAAGAATGTTATAATTTAAGATGTAAAACCCTCCTCATAATATTATCTTCTTAAATATTACTGCTTTTACAAACTCATTCTAAGTTAACATTATCTGAACAAATAAAAATTTAAAGTGCGTTCTAATTTATCTCTAATATGAGCACCATGATTTACACCGGAAAAAAATAAAATGAAATTGAAAGTAAAGCACTTGCAAACAAAAAAGATTAATATCATAGTGAAAAGTTAATTTGATTAGCGTTTTCTAATGCAGACTAGGATTGACAAAATTGTAATGAGCTTTGTTTAGACTTTATATTGTCAGATTTTTCTGGAATAGCATATTAACAATTGCATTCTTTTATTATAAAGCAAGTGGGAAAAATTGGAGAAATTAAGACATACGATACTAATAAATCATTTTTCAGATAATTGATAATTTGAAGCAATACCTTACCCTAATATTAGAAGGTTTTATCAAGTTGTATGAATCATATCTTACGGATTCTAGGCCCAGGTTTATCAAGTTTGTAATACCGCTATACAGTTTGTATGAAAAATATGTAGTCTTTTTCAGAACAGCTTTTTAGTTCTAAACAATTATCCCCAATGAATTGGAAAAAAAAAAAAACAAGAAAAAGAAGCCTAAATATTCTAAATTTCATGTCCATGTGTTCTCTGAATCAACCACCCTATAATCTGTTTAGTTCTCGATTATGGTAAATGAAAGTTATTTTTGAACAGTTCAATTTCTACTCACATGTGAACAGAAATACCAGATCCCTTCTGATAGCAGTCTGTACAGATGAAGGCTGCACACGAATTCACCCTCGTGAATATCTTTCCATTCCACAGGTAATGCCTAACTTTAGGCCTAATATTGCCGATCAATTTAACTAACGTAATGTGTCAGTTTCCACATTCCTTGAAAATATTTGACAATATATTATCACTCCGTCACATATAATACCAAACCAGATCCACTAACAGGCATGATTCAAATCGAAAACATGCAAGGGTCTGTAAACATTACCACGTGCTAGCCATGCATTCGAAGCTGAAGCGCCCGCAACATGGCGATGCGCGGAAGTGTTCAATATTCCGCTTAGCATCAGCGCGCTCTGTGAATCTAGATAAGTAATATTAAAGTCTTTGGGCGTTGATGATACCAATTATACAGCTGTAGAGGAGTTCTGTATCATTCTCAGTAACAGTGTAAACCTCTTTCTTGGGCCTAGGAATCCGGCTACCAAGTACTATGAAGCCAGAAGGAAATGTTGCCTTGCTAACAAAGATAAGAATTATAATAAATCCTCCAATCTGGAAAGGGCATCAAAAAGAGCTTGCGAGAAATGGAGAAATAAGTATGACTATGATCTCACTCAGTACTAGTTTTACAACCAAAGCAGAAAGGCTGTTAGATGAGTTCTGGAATCAAAATGAAACTTTAGAAATCTATGACATTTTCAGTAAATTTTTTTTGTAGAGAACGCAAACCTGCGGAGTGATTATGAGTTCAGCTTGATGATTCATATAACACCATGATATCGTTCTCAAATGTGATTTTATTTGATAGAAATAAATATCACGCGAGAACACGTTCACTTCCTTGTATAAATTACTTTATTGTCACTGTAAGTCACAACACAAAATTATACACACTAGCAAATGACATTACAACACTTAACCCTTTCCACTCGAATTATTTGTAAGTCCTGATTTCTCCCTACTCGTATTTATTTCTGTCAGCATTCTTCATTTTTTTAAACCTTGTATTAAGTACTGGTTTTAACAATATATACAGGAAGGAACTACAAAATTAATTAATTTATGGTATTTACAATGCACAAAATAATGTTTTTCACTTTCTTAACGGTATGCCTTGAGTGTGTGGAAGCGTTCAAAGCAAATGCCTGGATGGAGCCCTGGTTGCTTCTCACAGGTTTTACAGAAGTGGACTGTCTCTCTCCTCCCTCCAACAACTTTCCTGTCACTGCAAACCTTGCAATCTTTAGTTTTTCCTTCAGGATGGGGGTACAGCAAGTGTAGCTTGACATTCAGCCTCACTTCTTCATCCGTTGAGGAAGGTCTTCCCCTTTTCCTGCTCTGTGTATTCTGCACATTTCCTACAAGTTGTCTTACCAAGTTTTTCCTGAACTTCAGATGGGTGATTCCATTGTTACCTTCTTTGAAGAGTAGGAAGGCATTCACTATTGTGATCTCCAGAAGCCAGAAGAACATTTTTCTCCACCACTTCACTGATTTACGTGTGAATGGGTATGAGCTAGCATAGTGGTCAGAAAGATCAACGCCCCCCATGTATTGATTATAAGGTTTCTCTACAATTTCCTCGGCACCTTGACGTCTTATTCTTTGCACAGGCTGAGTGGAATCGTCATAGAAAGTAGACAGCATAGCAATAATTCGCTTGTCCTTCCAAACCAAGCAAGAAGTGTTATCTGTTCGGAGTGCAATAATGTCATGTTGTTTCATTCTCTTTGTTGCGGCTTTTCTCACTTGTAATGGCAGACCTCTCCTATTTACCATTACAGTGCCTGTAATATGGACCTTTAGTTTCAGTAGCTCAGCAGCAAGGTCGTAACTGGTATAGAACCGGTCCGTAAAGACATGAAACCCAGTTTCGTTGGTGGCTTGCAAAACTTTTGTAACCAAATGAATAACTATCCTGCAAGTTAAGGGTAAATCTTGCCTAACAAGTGATTGTGTGGTTATTGAACCATAATATGGTTCAATACCACATACGTATCCAGTGCTCGAGTCTGACAGTACATAAATACGGAGTCCCCACTTTGTTGGTTTCTGCTTATTGTAACACTTGAACACGACACGACCCTTGAAGCCTACAGTGCTTTCATCAACACTCAGATTCTTTCCTGGAATGAAGTGTTCCCTGAATTTCGTGTCTGGGTACGACACTATATTTCTGACCTTCGAACCTCTAGATTGTGGGCCTGCCCTATCAACATCAGGGGAAGAAAGATGGAGATTCCAGAATATCTGTAGAAATCTGTCTCGAGAGAACACATCTTTGTAGAACACCTGCTTATCCAACCAGTCTTCACTAAAATAATCCTGCATTTCTGCCTTACTGTTCATCCCCATGTTGATAATTACACCAATAAATGCCTTCAGCTCTTCTAAAGTCACAGCTTTCCAAGAAAACCAGATAGATCTCTTCTGAAGTGGCGTATTTTGCTGTATTTTCATTTCGGCAAATTTGTTCGTCTCATGGACAATAGAGGTTAGCAACTGATCAGTAAAAAATAGCTGCCAGTACTCTAGTTCTATTTTAGGTCTATTGCCACACGTTATGAATCCACTCACTAACCTGAAAGGAAATTTGGGTAATCCTGCATCACCAGTTCTCCACGATCTCCAAGGTATATTTGAAGTCAGCACTGTATGACTGGGACCGGGACGAGTCATAATACTACCGCCTCCTCTATGATTTCTTGCGACACTGATATCGATATCATCACTTGAATCACTAATGGATATATCACTTTCATCGCCAGATTCAAAATTTTCGTCACTTTCATGGTCACTATCAACAAAATCAGCCGAAATAGACGCAAGAATCTCAGCTTCGGTCAGACTGTGCGCCGCCATGTTGCTTCACGCGACTGCTTTCCATTGTCAAGGAAACAGCAATTTTGCCGAGCGAAGAGAAACTAAAACACTCGTATTTTGTTTCTTTCGGTTTCCGGAAGGGACCAGCACTTACGAAACGAAGTACAAAAGTCCTGGCTTGCCAGGTAACCTAGCAATGAGCGGCGAAACATTTCGACACACGAGCTATAACGCTAAGTGACGGCTGTCAACCTCAGGTCGACACACGAGCGGAAAGGGTTAATAGCGGAGTACACTGAAGTCGATTCTGACAAGTACTGATATCAACAACACTGACTCGCACACTATAACATACGCTCTCTTGAACTCACCGACTCCGCCTCGAAGCCCGACAGTCACTCGCAGTCCATCACTTGCCTTCGAGCCCAACCTGATTGCCTCACTGACTGACTGCTCGATATATATACTGTTCGATCAACTGTCTAGAATTATTGATTTCTGGAAGGGTTCTTACAACACTCTGATGGAACACACTCGAAACATCGATCGATCAGCTAGTCAAATGGAGTACTCCAGTAATGGATCCAGCTCGAACCTTCGTTTACTGTTTACCAATACACACAGAAATTTCTCCAACATTCCTAATGTCTACATATATGTGGTTAATAAACCTTACAGTAAATTTCCAGAACCCTTCATATATACCAAATTATAGTACAATACATCTAATATATGAACATTATAGAGTTTTCTACCGCTTTCGACTATATAGATTTTGAGGTTAAACTTTTACACAATATGTTTTTGAAGTTATACAAATTTATATAATACATATATTTACAGGGAAACCCTGTGTTAGTCATATTTAATATTTAATAAAAAGACAATTTAGCGTTTAACAAAATATAATTAAAATATATTAAACATAATAATTGAAGGTTTTATACCAGTTACAATGTCGTACCTACGACTATTATCCCCCCTAAAACCTTCAATATCTATCTTGTACATTCCTTACTTTAGGTCTTAAATTATATCTAGGTGTCCTTATATCCATGTCTTCGTCTCTCTTAGCCCTCACTATTTAATTGCACTTAGGCTACCTCAATCACACTGTCCTCTCCTTGGTGCTGTCGCGGTACACATTTCGCAGTCAGATAGTTTGATCAGTGGTCACCACCTTTCCATGGGAGATCCACTGGGTCTGGCCAACAGTGTCCTTGTTCCCAGTGGCAAAGATCTGCAGGTCCTGGCGTGGCAGTCAAAGCTCCACTGACTTTCCCCTCGTTCGCACCTTTGTGTTCTGTCAGGGCTCACGCTCCTTTGTAGTCCACCGGTGTGATGCACGGGAGAGGCTCGCACGTCGCGGACTTGGTCCTGTTGAGTCTCCTCTTTTTACGGGGTGCTGAATTCAATGTTCCTACCGGCATATGGTTTCGTCCTGGTCAGGTGGCACCCTCGTCTGTTGGTTCGGACCCCATTGGCTCTCCATCTCCTTTAGAGGGTCCCCCTGGCCGTGTTGTTGCCATCGCTACAGTGATCCCGTCATCCCGTGGAGTTGCAATCTTAACGACGTCGGAGCCGCCATCACTGCTTGCAGGCTTCACCCATTTCTCCAGAGCTGTTGTGCTTCCACACAGGGCACTCAACATTTCCGCTGGGCCTTGAACTATGGACTCCACAACCACAAGCATCACTTCGAACTGCTTCCTGTCCGGTTTGTTGTTGTTCTGCATGGCATCAGTGATCACCTCGGTTCTGAAGGAGCACACTTCGTTGCCCAAGGAATTGATTTGGTCCTTTATTTTTTGAGACTGGGCCTCGATTTTCGACTTGAGTAGTGTTTTTGGACATATTATCTATGCCAAACAACCACAAAAGACCAGAATACCCTCAAAAAAGCACTGAGAGTGAACTCATGGAGTCTTAACGACTTATACAATCTGAAATCAGCTTCATGGTCCGTATCGCACTTCAATAGATTCACAATTAAGTATTTATTTATTTTCCACCTAGTCGATACAATGATTGCTTAAGGCAATTTTTAATTAATGTTAATTTTAAGGACACTTCCTCTAAAGCATTACTTTGTCAATTTTATATATTTTTCACCTAAACGGTGTTATGTGGCTGAAGATGTTGATAATATACGAAACATGTACCACTTTTGACCATTAAAAATTGCCTTAAGCAATCATTGTATCGACTAGGTGGAAAATAAATAAATACTTAATAGTGAATTTATACAATCTGGTCATATCTAAAGAAGATATTGTTTGGCAGTACAGAAAATCAAGATAGACACTGCAAGCTGTCCTGACCATGTAATCGTCTGAGCTATTAAAAACAGCACGATTTCAGAGATAATCGCAATCATCGCCACTAGAATGCTGACAACAGGGTTAGTACCATCAACTTTCAAGAAAGCCCGTACAATTCTGGTTCATAAAGGAGGTGATGTAAATGATCCCAGTAACTGGCATCCAATTACTATATGCTCAGTTATTAGACGAGTTATCGAGAAAGTTCTTGATAAACAGCTTCGGAACTACATTGTGTTTCATGACAATCAAAGGGGTTTCACCAGTACACCTGGTACTTACATAAACACCTCAATTTTAGAAGCCGTTTCACAGCACACTAGGCAAGAGAAGAACAATGCATGCATTATATTTCTGGACGTTCGAAAAGCTTTTGATAATGTCGGACATGCGCACCTTCAGAGCACATTGGAGTCGGTCGGAGTGCCCAAAAATCTGCTGAGGCTGCTAATTGCACTACAAGACGGAAACGTAACACAGATACAGACCCGAAAACAGGGAACAAAACCCATCAAAATTAATCGCGGTGTGCTTCAAGGCACCACTTTGTCACCAGCATTATTTAACATCGCTACCGATCATATTGTGGAAGAACTATTCTGAAGATTCTTCAGGGGGGGATTTGCGGTTACTCGATTGCAAACGAGCAGCCTAACCTCACTATAATGTGTTTCACCGATGATACAGTAATATTTGGGAAAAACACCGAATCTGCTGCAGAACTAGCCAGGATCGCCATAGAAAGATTTAAGGAACTTGGCCTGGACATCAGCACTTCAAAATCAGCTTGTCTCTCTATCAAGAAAGGTCAGCTAACGGAGGAGAATATCATCATAAATGACGACTGTAGCAGACAGCCAGATGGCGTCAAATTGAAATGTCTGCACACAGTAGCTGAGGCCATACGATTATTATTATTATTATTATTATTATTATTATTATTATTATTATTATTATTATTATTATTATTATTATTATTATTATTATTACTGACGACTGTGAAATTAAATCACAGTGCAACAGAAGTGCGATTCGTTACTTAGGTGTGAACTTCATTAATGAACTTAAACTGGCTCCGCAAGCCGTACTTGACAAGGCGCGAAACAAGATTGACACCCTTGTTAGCTCACCATTGCTGCAATCTGACCAGAAATTTTCAATTTTAAATAGTTGAATATCACCTACTCTTATTTACCCACTCTAAGTTACTCCCCTAAACAAGTTCCCTCAAACTTTTCTATCAGATGCTGAAAAAATATTAAAGAATGGAACTAAAGAATTATTTCCAGCAGATGTTCCGGAGAGCATGGCGTACATCGAAAGGAAATATAAAGGCCTCGGTTTGTTTCGCGCCACTTGGGAAGCCAAACTACAGCATATTAACAACTGTAATAAATTAACGCTTGCAAATAACGGCTACATTACTGCAACTAGGAACTTGGAGCAAGAACGTACAATTTGTTTGCAAGTCAACGATCAAGTTATGTTCAAAAACAGCCATCTTCCCAGTGTAAGGAAGGTCCGACAGATACTACGATGATATAGATGTTGATTCCCAAAGGGAATCTGAAATATTTGTCCCATATGAGTAAATTTATAATACCGATATAAATGGTCCATTATTGGATATTATAAATTTTTCAGCTAACTCATTCCTGGTTGCTAGCGTTTCGCCCTCGTGTGCTAGATTGGGCTTGTCAGTTCATACCTAGCACACCTACCAAGATGCTGGCTTGTGCATACAGTAGAGGCCACTGCATAGGCTACTTGGAGCCACCGGCATTGCCAATGCAATATGAGAGACTCTGTCTCATTACCAAAAATTGATGCCTGCTTGGCCATCAGATGATATAGATGTTGATTCCCATAGGGAATCTGAAATATTTGTCCCGAATGAGTAAATTTATTATACCAATATAAATGGTCCGTTATTGGACATTATAAATTTTGCAGCTAACTCATTCCTGGTTGCCAGCATTTTGCCCTCGAGACAGAAAAGTTCAGTTATGGACGACGCTGGCGCACAGAGGAAAGGGCGTTGGACTTTTCCAGGAATACACGCCAGGGAACAAATGGATAAGAGATCACCGACACTTATCCTGTGCGGAATGGAGTGAGGCCATCAAGATGACAGCGAATGTGTGCGCCGTTCGCTCCGTGCTGGGAAGGTCCCAGGACAACACCCTCTGTCGGCGTTGCCACAGAGAGCACGAAACTCTTGCCCATGTCCTAGGTGCCTGTCCTCACGGGGAGGTATTGAGAAATTCCCGCCATCTTACAATACGACACATGATCGCGACCTCGCTGAGGGTTCACGGTGCACAAAGAGGTTTCTGGCCTAGCTGCTGGTGGGAGTAACAGGCGTATTGACATGATAGCCTTTCAACCAGCTAGCAAGCAAGGACTAATGTTAGATCCCACAATACGCTTCGATTCGCACGTTGGCCAGACCGAAAAGGTGGACGCCAAGAAGAAGGCGATTCACCAGCCAACTGGTAACTACTATAAGGACTTATATCACCTAGACAATATTTCCATCCATGACTCATGATCGGAGCTCGAGGCACAATCCCTAAATTTCTTGTACAGGTATGGGATTCTCTCGCTCTCAACCGGATACGACTTCACTACATCGCTATTACCACAATACGAGGTTCAGTAACCATATTCCGCAACCATCTATATAACATTTGAAGAATCATACACCACGCCACATTCAAAATTCGTTCCAAACTTATTCCTGAGCCTTGTGATGGTTATTTCTATCTGATATACTAGCAAACTTAGAAGATAAAATACTGTGTAGTCAAAATACGTTGTCTTTGTGGCAGCCTCCTCATGGGGGAAGTTGTATTAATAATTAATTATTATTATTATTATTGTTCTGTGGTTTATAGTGGACCGCAGAGGTGAAAGAAGGTGCCGGGATGAATGGGTCTAACTACAATGTCAAGAAAAGAATTTAAACTTAAACTGAAGGTTATATTTTCTTAAATTCAACCTTAACAAATTTTCATAACAATGAAACATCAGGTACAATGAAAAATTTTAGACAAGACAAGAAAATTCAAAATTTAGTGACAGTTTAAAAATCAGGGCTTCACGCCCCTCGCTTTTCAATTCTTGAGCTTTTAGCTCAAATTTACAACAGAGCACAAATTTTCTCGAGGGCAGAAATCCCTCAATACATTTAGCGCTTGCTCCCAACTTACAATATCAAGCCTCCCAGAGGCACTTTTACAACACTTGAAAAGAGCTGACGTGCTCTCAGTTTTCCAAACCTATTCAAGGCAATATCAGAAAATTACAATCACTCGCCATCAAGGTACAACTTTCAAATTTGAAACAGGGGTATCTAGTACCCAACCTATTGGGCCTTTGCGGAAAAGAACGGGTTAAGTAAATGGCCCGAAACACAAATTGAAAGGAGGCGTGTATTTGTACTCCTAGATATGAATTCTTAAAACCTAAAGGGCACTAGGCCGATGAAACAGGGGCTATTCCCAAATTGCTGATGTTGCACGCATGGAAATAACTTTAACACATTGCAGAAACAAAAAACTGGCACCTCAAACTAAGATGAAGGGGAGCTCGAGCGGGTGTATCACTCACTATCCCCGATTTACAGTTAAAAATTTTATGAATTAATTACATAAGCCGGCAGAAGTTAAATTTTTAGGAAAGAAGGTTACATAGTTAATGATTCGGACCTTTCCCTCGGGTTAAACTGCAGAGCTAGCAAGTAATAAAGATGTTATGTGGCAATTACCTTGTAGAAGTTCTAGCTACTCATGAAGAGGCCTCCCGCCTCCTGCTTGACACACACACTCAGTAAGATGACGATCTTGGCCAAGAGACGAGAAAATCCTCAGTATATAAACCCTCGGGGAAAGTTCGAGATCATTCATGAATAATCAAGACACACCCACAGAATTTTATTGGTAGATTTCAAAAGTAACACTCAGGATCAAAGAAGAAGACTGTGATTGGTAGAAAATTAATTACAGAAATTAGGGATTGGCTAGATTCAAAACTGTTGGAAATAAAAAGGAAATATTGCCAACCCAAAAATAAATGAACATCAAATAGTAAAAAAAAAAAAATCTTTTGAATACAAAACTTCTTTAAATCAAAAGTTCTTTCACTTCGTACCAGGGTGCATGATCATAGTTTTTAGTAGTGACATCTATGGAAGAATGTCCAAACTTCTTGATGAATGGCAAACAAAACAATTAGAAATATAGTCAGTTCAGGAAACTTAACAATAACAAAATTACATCATATTTTAGTGGTGACATCTTCTGAGTAGCTTTATAAGTCGGTCTAGTTTCAACTTCGCGGTTTCTCCAGTAGAGGAGTTCTTTTAGGCGCTAGATTTTAATGCGCGGTGTAGAGGTGTACCTCCCGGTACAATAATAATAATAATAATAATAATAATAATAATAATAATAATAATAATAATCCAACAATTCAACACTCAAAAGCTGAAACAGAACTGCTGCAAGTACCAAGAACTAACGAACATTGAAACAACTGAATGGAAGCAAATGCAGAAGACCATGGTAGAAGCAGCAAAAGAAACAGCATTATTCAAGAAATTATGAAAACATCCATGGTGGAATGAAAGATGTGAACAGGCAATATCACTCAGACTACAAACATGGAAAAAATCGTACTCATCAAAGAAAGAGAAAGATTACAATCGCTTCAAAGAACAAAGAAAACCCATTGTTATTATTATTATTATTATTATTATTATTATTATTATTATTATTATTATTATTATTATTATTATTATTATTATTATTATTACTACTACTACTACTACTACTACAAAGCTAGAACCAATAGTCCTCACAGGCTCCTCTCCCTCCTGCATAGCTGTTGGCTTAGTCACTCGCATCCACCACTCCGGTTCCAAAATAATTGGATGACCCTGTAATATCTCAGGGTCTGATGTTGCTGCTTATATTGTGCCAGTTGAATTGGGCATCAGATGTCAACTTTTTATGTTGTACACTATAAGACGATAATGTTGACACATATTTTATAATACTAATGTAAACAAGTATAAACCCCATTTTACGTTAAAAATAGGTACACAAGGCAACATATTTCACACAACAAGGAATTTTAAATTCAGAAAAATCCTTTCTATTTTAATAAGTATTTTTAACTCCTGGTCCAATTGGACTAGTTTTACAAAAATGTAACGTCCCAGAATTAATGCAAGAAATGTAAAAACTTACTTGGTGTTTTTAGATTAGATACAATGAAACGGTATGCCTCAATACTATAGATTTTTAAGCCTGTACAGCAATTACAAACACTAGTGTATATAAGTGTAAACTTTATCTCAGTTTTATAATTAATGTGAACAAGTGTAAAATCCACTTGATGTTCAATAACCTAGACATAACAAAGTTATATACTTCACACAATGATATTTTTAAGCCAATAGATGAATCCACTAATATATCAACAAACAATCTTTCAATGTCTGATTCAATTGGACTATTAATGAAGGTATAATCTCCCATATGTGATGTTTTTGTAATTATATAAATCTTTTTGTGTGTCAGCTGAGGATGATCCCCTAGGGATCGAAACTGGTACTGACAGAATTTACTACTTTAGTAAATAAATTAATGTATTGATAAGGTGGAGACTTCTCAATTACTTTTGTGTTGTAGTATCTATCAATACGGACATGAAGCTAATAGATTATAATAGATGGCATTAATGGTATGGTTTTTTTAATATAGGAACCTTGAACTTCCTAAATTGGCTGCTTAGTAGTGTCTACCAGTAGTTTGTCTTAAAATGATATATTTTCTCTGGAGGGAGTGACAACTGACCAACATAGAGCATGGCATTATCCAGCTCTACTGCTGAGTCAGAGAACATTTAAAAGTACAGTTTGATGTAAAGATGTAAAATATTTGTGCCTATGTTTCTTGTGGAATAAATACATGCTCTTCATTGTCACTTTTTATCATAAGACTTCCCACAGGCAAATAAAGTTGTGTAAGGTTTACTCCAATCACAAAACCAAGAGACAGACTATTACTAGATATGTACATTCTTGTTGTCAAGAAAGATTGCGTTCAGACAATATCTCACAGCATAAATTCAAATTTTGCAAGATTTTGTTTGCTGTAGATGTAATGTAATACAGTGCTTTGTTGCATTCTCTTCTTATAGCTAGTAGGTTTTCTTTGGTCATAGCCTTGTTCTTTTACATAGTTGGCTGATTTCTTGACAGATTCCAAAATAACAGATAAGTGAAATATGATATTTTTTGCCAATGTTTTCTGTTTTAATTAGAGTACAGTTCTGAAACTAGTATCATTGTCTGGATTACAAAACAGTAAAATAGATTTCACAAAAAGAAGTTTAAGGTTTTTTTTTTTTTTTGCACTAATTATATTTAGATTTTTGGAATACTCAAATAGAGAGTAGAATGTTGAGCTGCTGCCAAAAAAGGTATCAAATGAGTAACTTTAGTAGCTAAGAAATTATCAAGGTTTATCCAACACACTGCATTGGTAGGGAAAATGGCTTGGCACTTTTAGCACAGGACTATGTGAAATGGTTAGTTTTTTTCTCACAGCTTGCCTTCATCATCTCAATGACTCTTGTGCATGTAATCTTTGCAGGATGAAGTGGCACCTAGAAAAGAGAAGCGTCAGTACAAGAAACGAAAGCATAAAGCCTCTGTTGGTGCAACTACTGTTGGTTCCCATGGACACCATGGTGGCAGGGGGAGTACTGCTCATCCTGGCAGTAGCCTTGACCTTCTGGGTTATGGTAGCGGTGAAATACCAAGCTCGGAAGAAGAGGTAGAGTCAGCAGTGGCAACGCAAGCCTCAGAGGAGGATGAAGCAGACTCCGTGGATGGTTTGTTTGCCTTCCGACGAAAGAAGTTCTGCAACTATCATGCTGTGAGTATTTCAGCTTTATATATAGAATGAGCAGATGTACTGTTGCATCTAGTAAAACTGTGGTGATCAATGGCATTAATTGCTGTGATACAATATTGAAATCTGTGAAATTAAGATATGGTTGTGATTTTTATAAACAATTAACTGTTTCTGAAGCCCGAGTAAATAATCAGAGGCTATCTGCTAACCTACATATAGAAATTGAAACTTTAGCATTTTAACACATTGTTGTCCAGTCAGGCACTATTCCATTCTTTCCTGTGGACCAGGTAACTGAAGTACACACCTAGCACGAGACGTAGGATAAAACATAAACATTTAGTTTATTTTCCGGGTTGAACTGTGTTGCTGTTTCCTGTACATTACGTACAGTTTGCCGACGTTTCAAATACATTGCAGTATTCTTTGTCACGGCGACTGAAATACCCCTACTCAATCCGAGGTAATCAGTCTCCCAGGCAAAAATCACACTACAAAGAGTGATTCTTGACCTTGATCTATATATCCTAGCCTTTCTGGCTGACGTAAGTCCCCTGGCTGTCTCGTGAGAATTCTGGAAGGTATGTGTCACAGCCAGGTCGTGGGGCTCACCCGCGTCGTTATATAATAGGAGGTTCGACCTGCGTGTTTATGTTGTGGTCTGTATGTCTTAATCTATGTATGATAGGTATCCAAGAATTACCGATTTTATATCCTTCTTCTAAATTCATATTGTTTGGGTGTTTCTTGATTTTGATAGCCTCGCGGATTTTCCTTTCCAGATTCCAAGGAATAGCTGCTAGGATGGGGTTCTTGTCAAATGATATTCCATGTCTTGTTTCGTAGGAATGCTTGGCTACTACTGAAATATCCGTGTTTTGATTCTTGGTGTGACGGATATGTTCTTTTAGGCGGGTGGAGATGAGACGTTTTGTGTCACCAACGTAGCACTTTCCGCAGCTACATTCAATGTGGTATACTCCAAGAGCCTGTAGTTCTCTTGTGTCTTTACTGGTAGTAGATAACGGGGTAACTTCCGGTGTGGTTTTTATGTCGTATTTGTCCATTATCTTGCCGATCCTGTCTGTAGTGTTTATAATGTGTGGAAGTATCACTGTTTTTTGGCAGGACAGTTCTTGTTTCCCGTTGTTTTCTCCTACGGCGACCTCTTCTTTGTTTTCTGCTGATTTTCTAAAGACTCGTCGGATGTTATTGAGTGAGTAGCCATTTCTCATGAAGGTTTTCGTGAGGTGTTCTTTCTCTTCTTCGAGGTGTTCTATGTGTGATATCGCTATGGCCCTGTTAACGAGTGATGTTAGAACAGCCTGCTTTTGTGATGGGTGGTGATGAGAAGAGGCGTGCAGGTACCTGTCTCTGTGTGGGGGTTTCCTGTATACTGCGTGACTCAGAGTCCCATTGATGTTGCGTTTTACTAGGACATCCAGGAACGGTAGTTTTCCGTTTACTTCGATTTCCATGGTGAACTGAATATTTACATGAATAGAGTTGAAATGGTCGAGAAATAGCTGCAGGTTGTTGCTCCCGTGAGGCCAGATCACGAACGTGTCATCCACATAACGGAGAAAACATTTCAGTTTCAGGGTACATGTGGCTAAGGCTTTCTGTTCGAAGTGTTCCATATACATGTTTGTTATTATTGGTGAGAGCAGCAACCCCATCGCGGCCCCTTCTGTCTGTTCGTAGAACTCCCCGTTGAAGTAGAAATAAGTGGCGTTAAGGCATTCTTTAGCTAGTGTTGACAGGTCTTCTGGAAGTTTCTGGTCTAATAGCGGAAATACTTCTGCTAGCGGCACCTTGGTGAAAAGTGACATGACGTCAAAATAAGTCAGTACTTTATATTGATTGGTCCTTAAGGAGCTGGATGAAATGTCAAAAGTCCTTCACGTAGGTTTCAGTGTGTCCTGTATGTGGCTGAAGTAGTCCAGCAAGGTAACAGGCGATATCCTGTGTCGGAGATCCTATAGCGCTAACGATAGGTCACAGAGGTATGCCTCTCACAGATTCTACATACAGGAAAATAAGGAACCCTATCAACCGCATTAAGAACAAACTCCACAGACTGGTAAAAATTTCCAGTATCCCAGCTGATATACAGAAGAAACTGATCTCCTCGGACACCATACCTCCTAAATTGTATGGCCTCCCTAAAATCCATAAAGAAAGCATCACTGAAATGTAAAAAATTCCATATCTGTTCAAAACGATTCTGGCTCATAACTTCAACAAAACCAGGCATTCGTGTCTTTTTATTTCTCCAATAGTCCATTGTAGTGTCCTTAACTTGACCCATTGAAATTATTAGAGCCATTAACGTCTTCATTTCCACCACATTTATATTTTTCCATTTCAGGAATTTGGAAGAGGTTGTGTACCTCCCAGAATTGGGTTCATAATAGAGATTTGATAGTTCCACAGATAGCTGAAAAAGTCATCGCCAAGGAAATGATCTACTACCTTTGGGGTACTCGCAGGATTATAGGCCATATAAGCCAGGCCAGTAAAATCTGTAAACGGTTCTAGGATTTCTATTTTGTTCTTATTTGTCCTTCCATCAGTCTCATTGTCGCTACCATCATTGTCAACTTCACTCGTATTTTTACTGTGGTCAGCAGACTCATCTGAGCTGAATATTGCACTTTCAGTTCTGCACTTATATGTTGATGTTCCCTCACTAATAATGACACTCTCCGCAATCACTAGAGACATCAGATAAAATGTCAGCGTGCAGTTCTCCCAATATTTCATCATCGCTCAAGCTGTCTTTGCTACGGCACGCCATGCTGAGACCTGACAATACACACGGTCAAACAGTACTGAATGTTATGAAACCTCACTTCCTGTACCAAAATCATTGTCGAGGAGATCAAAATCAAATCAAAATCTCTTTATTTGCAAATGAGGTGTCTACCTCGGTGGCAAATGGTACACTAAAATACATTATTGTCAAGCACTAAATTTTAAATTAACAAGAGACAAAGAAAATTTTCCTAGAATACAATATTATACAATTTACGCTAATAATTTGTTCTATTAAACACATACATCATCCTTAATAAATTTATATTGTTTACAAAATTCTACTTATAATATCTTACAAACATAGTCAACTCATATACAGTATGTGAAATTACTTCTAATAATAATATACAACTGGTATAAGATTAAAATTAACATTGAATTCCCAACCAAGTTCCTTTAACATTTCTGATACACTACTCTTTCTCCTGAAATCCCCTGTTACAAACCTTGCTGCTTTCCTCTGTACACCATCTAGTTCTTTTATTAGGTATTCTTGGTGAGGATCCCAAACACTGTTTGCATATTCCAATAATGGACGAACCATACTTAAGTAACTTTTTTCTTTTAATTCTTTGTTGCATCCTTTAAGTAGCCTCATTATGACATGTAACGATCTGTATGCTTTCCCAACAATGTCATCAACATGACCCTTCTAGTGCAAATTACTTTCAAATCTCACACCTAAGTATTTGCACTTGCCATCTTTAGGGATAACTACCTCATCCAAAGTATATTCAAATTCAGTTTTAAAGCTCCTGTTTGTAAATGTTGTAACAGTTGATTTGCCTTCATTAACCTTCATATTATTTTCTTCAACCCATTCTTGGATACTCTCAATGTCCCTTTGTAATTCTGAGCAATCCTCAATGTTATTTATTTCCCTATAAACAATTATGTCATCTGCATACAATCTTATTTTCGATGTTATATTGTTCCCTAAATCATTTGCGTATATTAAGAAAAGTAACGGACCGGTTATACTACCCTGTGCAATTCCCTTCCAAACTTTCTCTTCCTGTGATATATAATTTCCTACTTTGACTTTCTGAACCCTTGAATTTAGAAATGTTCTTATCCAACGTATAACCCTTACGTCCAGTCCTATTCCCTCCAATTTCTTTAATAATATTCCATGTTCCACTCTATCAAAGGCTTTGGAAAGATCTATGGCTATGCAATCTAACTGGCCTCCTGAATCCAACTGATCTGATATGTCCTGCTGAAATCCCACCAGTTGTGCCCCACAAGAAAATTTCTTTCTAAATCCATACTGGCTCCTCATGAACCAATTTTTATCATCACATATCCCTCTGATGTACTTTGCTATTAAACTCTCCAGTATTTTACAAACTATACTGGTCAGGCTGATTGGTCTGTAGTTCTCTGGTTTCCTTTTATCACCCTTTCCCTTATAAATTGGTATTATTATAGATTCCTTCCATTCCTTTGGTATTACACTATTATTTATGACATAGTCAAAGATAAATTTTAAATAAGGCACTATATACCACCCCATCGTCTTTAATACCTCCCCAGTAATTTGATCACTTCCTGCTGCTTTTCCTTGCTGAAGCAGTTGGATTTCTCTGAAAATATCTTCATTTGTGAATGAGAAGCTTCTTGTTTCCCTATGTGTCTCTCCCTCTTTATCTTCAGTTATGGTTTCCAAGTCCTGACAATCTTCTACTGAATCTCTGAATTCCCTACTGAAGAGGTTTGCTTTCTCAGTATCTGTTAAATAGTGTTCACCCCCTTCTCCCACCATTGTAGGAATTTGGATTCCTTTTCCTTTTTGATTCCTAATATATGAATACAGCTTTTTCCATTTCCCTTTGTGGTCATTACCCTCTCGAAGAATGCCATTCATATAATTCTCTTTTGCTTCCTTTTTCACTCTATTCAGTTCCCTCATTAGCTGTTTTCTAGTTTCTCTATTCTCCCTACCCTCTTTGATTTTCCTGTTTACTATTCTACATTTTCTTTTTAATTTTCTTATTTCCCTTGTATAATAAACAGGGTCTGAGGTCATTTTACCCTTCTTAACAGGTACAAATCTCTTCTCTCCTTCCCAAATGATTCCTTTAAATTTAGCCCAAAGTGTATCCACATTACTCCCTTCACTTATCCAACAACTGAATTGTGATTTAAGGTAAGTCCCAAATTCATCAACTTTAGTTTTTCTGTATAATTTCTTGTCTTGTGTGACCCTCTTATTAAGCCTTTTTGGTACCAGTCCTACATCCATTATTACAGCCTTATGGTTACCTATTCCTTCAATTACCTCAGTTTTATCAACAATTTCCCATGGTTTAACCAAGAATACATCTAGTAAGTTATTGAGACGAGTCGGTTCTTGTACTACTTGTGTAAATCCTCCCTCCCAAATTAACTTATTTGCCAGTTTCTGTTCATGGGCTTCACTTGCAGCTCCATTCCATTCAACTTCAGGCAAGTTTAGATCTCCCCCAATTATTACCATATCATTATTATTGTTTTTATGAGTATAATCTATTATTTTCTCAAAGATTTCCATGTCTCTTTCCTCTCTTCCAGGCCTGTATGTTCCTATAATTCCCACCTCCTTCATATTATGACAAACTAATTTTATCCCTAATATTTCATCCCTTTCATCGGTAAACCATTCATGTGAACAGTAAGTTTCCTTCACCAGAATAAACACCCCCCCTCCCTTTTTATCTCCTCGGTCTCTACGATAGACTGTGTACCCTTCTGGAAATACTTCTCTATTACCCACCCCTTCTCTCAACCATGATTCTACTCCTATCACCACATCAGTCTCGTAAGATTCCATCAATGTACCAAATTTTAATTGTTTATTTACTACACTCTGACAGTTTACCAAGAGCAATCTCAGACCTCCTTCCTCCCTAAAACTTGACTGTTGCAATTGGGTAACGTTTGACTCATGAGTTGAGAACGTCCCTGGAACCCAGATCCTTGTACATAGATCTTGATTTAACTGTCTGGGTTTTCTGGCAAGTTTCCCTGTATGTGCCAGTTTAGTGGTATGGGTTTTCTTAAGTACAGATTAGTTTGCAAATCTCTGTTGATAATTGTAGCAATTTGTCTACAGAGATTTGCTTTTCCATTACCATTCAGATGTAACCCATGCCTAGTAAACATTTGCCTGCCAAGACCTAAAGTATCTACTACATAGACATTTCTAAAACTCTTACATAATCTCTTGATTTTTATATTTACATCATGTACAGCTTTGTTCACACATGAGTCCTCTAAAAGGTCATACCTAGGTGGCACATTAACTACAATTACTTTTGAGTCAGGTAGTTTGGAAATCTTACCTCTGAGAGTCATAATTAGTTCCTCACCTTCATTTGCAGCAATGTCATTTGTACCACTCACAATTACCACATAATTGTCCTTCTCTAACACAGGATCACAACTTGAAAGGACGTCTTCAGTTTTGGCACCTGGTTTTATTAGTCCTAAAACCTCAGTTTCTGGATTCTGCAGCTCATCCTTGATGCCTTCTGCCATACCCCGCCCTTGACTGTCTGCGTAGAGATGAATCTTTGGCGATCTTGACTTTCGGTTGGTTTTCTTCTTCTGTAGGTTACCTCCACTGGATTTAAAATTATTTGGAAAACTTGGTATGTCTTGTTCTGGAACTTGCCGAAGTAACTGAAATCTATTTTGGCACTGCAAAGAGTTTTTTCCCGGTTTTAAGTTGTACGTAGTTTCTCCCATATGTTTAACATTAGGCCTAAAATGGCTACGCGTCACTTCCGTCCACGGCGATCTTTCTTCTCCAATGTCTTCTTTATCTTCCAGTTTCTTTATTCTGTCCTTTAAGCTTTCATTTTCATGTTTCAGAGCGCATAAATCTTCTTGTAGCACTCCTAAAATCTTAATTATAGTTTCATATGTCTCTCTTTCTTGTTGTTCTGCCTCACTATCGGTTTGTTTACACGCGGGACACAGCCACTCACTTTCTTCAATATCAGTCCTATTTACAATATTTGCACAACGAAAATGGTACCATTCATCACACTTACGACATAGAATCCCATTTTTAACTACTCTTCTGCATTTGCCACATTTTTCACTGCATCTTACACCATTATCTACTACGGATATCACAGACTCACACACAGTAGTCGCCATCTTGCTTCCACCTATCTCTGTTCCGATCAACAACGACTTCAGATTGTAAAGAACACGCAACAGTTCGATTAATGAACTGCGGAGATCAGAAAAATACACAAGAATGAAACACTGTGAGAGAACGATAATTTATGTAGCCAGTCACCCGTACACCAATGAAAAACCATGTTAATTAACCCTAGAACTGGCAATGTTAAATCTTGTGGTAGCAGCCACATTTGGCAGCTTTTACTTGTCTAAATAAAATACAAAATATCCAGGAGGTGTGAAAGAAATCTGCAAAGTTTTATATATCTGTGTAAAGCTAATACACCAAGGATTGTCTTGTTGACACAAAATTGAATACATTTTTGACTAGAAAAATGTACAGTCTGTTCAAAAAGTGGAATTCCTAAATTCAACATAATAATGAAACTTTTGGTCATATCTACTCGAAACTGAAACATGTCACAAACAAACTGAGATATACAAATTGTCAGTAATACACCTGTAATGCACTAGTAAATGTTTCATCACTCTGAGGAGTATATTCTTGAAAATATTAGGGAAAATGTATCAACATGCCTTGCTCAGAAGGCGTGACCTTAGACCTCATTGTTACAACACATTGCCATATGGCAGACTCATCATCATTTTCACTTTCCGATATTTGATGGGAAGAAATAGCTGATACACATTCCAAATCCGACTCGGAATCTGTTGGTTCATTCTCAGTATCCTTAAAGTCATATCTGTCACTTTCATCTTCGAATGAATTTTGCCATACTTCTTCGCTAATTTTCCGTGATGAAGATGTCATATTTAGACACACACTTTACTACAAATGTATATAATCAATCAAATAACAATGTAATTATATACAGAAGTAAATAACTCAACCGAGTGGAAAACTATGAAATAAAATTAAATGTAATAGTAAAGCAGAGCTCGTGACGGTTTGTTTACCAACACGACATCAATGGCACTCAAACAGATCATCGGAAAGCTGCACTTTCCATGAAATTGCACCCAAGGAGGTTATAACTATGAATGAATATTTGCCCCAGTTTGTCCTCTTGAATTCCAACTTTATCTTCATATTGTGATCTTTCCTACTTTTATAGACGCCATTCAAACCTATTCGTCTACTAATGTCATTCCACGCCATCTCTCCGCTGACAGCTCGGAACATACCACTTAGTCGAGCAGCTCTTCTTCTTTCTCTCAATTCTTCCCAACCCAAACATTGCAACATTTTTGTAACGCTACTCTTTTGTCGGAAATCACCCAGAACAAATCGAGCTGCTTTTCTTTGGATTTTTTCCCGTTCTTGAATCAGGTAATCCTGGTGAGGGTCCCATACACTGGAACCATACTCTAGTTGGGGTCTTACCAGAGACTTATATGCACTCTCCTTTACATCCTTACTACAACCCCTAAACACCCTCATAACCATGTGCAGAGATCTGTACCCTTTATTTACAATCCCATTTATGTGATTACCCCAGTGAAGATCTTTCCTTATATTAACACCTAGATACTTACAATGATCCCCAAAAGGAACTTTCACCCCATCGACGCAGTAATTAAAACAGTAAATTAATCACGTGATAGGCCTAATACAAGAAACAAGAAAAACAAGAAACTGAGCTAAACTCCATAAATATGAGCTTAATTGTTCTTTTCTTTCTTTTGAGTTTGAAACTCTCAGAATATATTGTAGAGGATGGACTAAGATGAAATCTCTTAGTGCATTCAAGTTAATTTGGCAGATTTAAAAAAAATGTATATAATTTTTATGACCTATTTATATAAAAAATTAAGCCTAAATTTTGTCTCAGTTCCATTATTTTAGTTCATCCTCTATAGAATTCACATTTAAACAACTGAGCAAAATTTCATTTAGAACAATTCAATGGTTCTTGTGATATTATGTTTCTTGTTTGAAAAAATTAAATTTTCAGGAAAACGCTTGTAAAGTTGTAAAGCATGCTTCGATCTACGATACACCGTAGAAGGCTCCACCGGCATATGTCATACTCTCTGTCTGGATGTTCTTGGATTTTTCTTCCAGTCTGAACTTTTGCCTAGTCCTTCTAGCCTCCAAAGTTGAGTTTCTAACTTTTTATTTTCATCTGAATTTCTTCCCAACTTTGATTCCCAATGCCTTCAGTACTTGTAGGCTAGTATTAGCTCCATCATTAAAACTGGCCACTGCAATGTAGGTTGCTATTTGAACAATTTTATTACCACTGCATGATGTTTTGGGACATTTGACCAAAATTTACAATTTAATGACTCATTTGCATTTTGGTTTCTCCCTTTTAGACATCTTCTCTGTAACTCTATTTTGCTAATATCTTTGAAAACAGGTTGTATGGTGTCCATTACAGGTTTGGGAATTGGGAATGGGATGTGGGTGCTTCTGTTCCCTCTGATTCAGCTCGTCGATAGCCACACCAAGATTTTGAGCCCATGGGACAGAAGGTGGCAAGTGCAAGAACATACAGATAATCTAAAACATAAAATGAAAACTGTTGACAAGCCTCTAATAGGTGGAATAGAGGTGATAATGTAGGATGGATGCTGAGGCTTTCACTTTATGGATGCTCCCATTAATTATTGTTTTACATGTCAAATCACAAAGCTACAAAAATTATTCCATACCCAGTTTGCTATTATGTGCCAGGCTATGACATAAAAGTTATGTACCGAGCTCAATAGCTGCAGTCGCTTAAGTGCGGCCAGTATTCGGGAGATAGTGGGTTCAAACCCCACTGTTAGCAGCCCTGAAGATGGTTTTCCGTGATTTCCCATTTTCATGTCGGCAAATGCTGGGGCTGTACCTTAATTAGGGCCACGGCCGCTTCCTTCCCACTCCTAGCTCTTTCCTGTCCCATCATCGCAAGAAGTCCTACCTGTGTCAGTGCGACTTGCAAAACAAGAAAAGTTATCTGATGAAATACGAACATGTTGAATATTTAACAGTGCTGCTACAGCAGGGACCAAAGTGTTGAATATTCAACAGTTGCCAGTTCTAGGGTTAACGTAGGCCATCATCATTGTGTTAAATTAGGTATTTCATGTTAAATCCGTGGTCAGTAAAATTTATCCAGTATGCATATTCATTGATGATGAACATCATTGAATTTGTACTTTAGTGGCTTGCAATCTGTAATGTTATACCTTTTATTGGATGCAAATGCAGCTGTCTTTGCTGCTTTCTTGAGCAACATTTCTCCTGGGTAATGACTGTACATTGGCTGCCCAGATATTTTATAGGAAAAAACAAGGACACTATGATTTAAATTTCATTTCCATACTTACCATTTGTTTGCTTACGTAGATATTATGATAATTATGGTAATGAATTGTAATACAGCTGCTGGAAATCCATGCTAAGAGCAGATTAGTCTTGTTGATTTTCCTTTCCATTATTCATTAAACAGACAAGAACATAAATAATACAGGAATGATAAAATACATTTTAAAACATATGATCAAATAAAAATGTAATAGTATGAATGAATTTAATGGAGTGCAAAAGTTATTGCAAATTACTGAAACACTAATATTTGTAAGTTTTGAACAGAATTACTTCGGTCTGCTGTTGATTGGACACTCTGGGTTGTATACAAATGAAAACTGGTCGCTAAGCCTTTTGAGAATCGACCTAATTTTGTATGGCCTATCAGGATTCCCCTCATAATAACTGCTGTCGCTAAAGTGCAAGAACGACAATATGTTTTTGAACCAGGTTCGTGCCATGTTTTTTGAAAAAATCAGTGAGCTGAAAATAGTCTCCTCTGTCCAGTAGATTTTCAGATCTGGTTTTTGAATTATTCCCATTACAAACATTAGTCCTAAAACATTTTCATCTCGTTTACATCGACCAGTTTCTACGTCTGAAAAATAGAATATTTAATGACTGGACACGGTGCTGCATTAATAACTTGTTCCATGTAAAGGTTTGTCTGATGGCATACATATTCAAAGAAATCATAAATTTATTTATAAATGACATAATTTTGTTGCTATTTTCGATGTCAACATTTAATCCTACCCATCCAGTGAAATTGATTGCAGAAGGGCAATAAGATGCATGCATATCGGTTATTTGAATGTGCCAAATTTCACTTTGCCTAGAGTCTGGATTATCATCATCGGAATTGCTATCACTTATTATTATTATTGCTATCGCTTATCTCTGTCACTGAAATCATGGATGAGTTCATCACCAGAATCAGCGTTCAGTGGTATGACTTAAAATTTCCTCACTTCGAATACTGCGTTTATAACTTGTTATCTTATCGCAACACAATAATTCGCTTCACTACACACCCTCACAAGACGACTGGCGTAGGTTTGTGTTTACTCAAAGAAAAAGAAAGCATTGGAATGTACCCTCTGTTCAGGTAGTCAGGGTACCATCTGTGGTTTTCAACATGAACTACAACTTTGTACGAATTTAGCGCTTAATTCAAAACGATGTTTACATCATGCAACCTTAAACACCTTAACTCGGACACGGTCCTACACATAGGCAGCTCTTAAACACCTTAAGGCATCTACAGAAGTGAATGTGTAATCACCTCAAGTCCCTATTATAAGACATGAAAGAATGATCTCAAATTGGAAAATAATGAAAATGGTCTTAAAATATGCATTAGAAACTGTTACGAAGATATCCATGGTAGTCAGAGGTGAAAGAAGGTGCAGGCTGGAATAGGTCTCAACTACAAAATTAAAGTTAATTTAAAACTTTAACAAAGGTTATATTTTCTTTTCAAAATCAACAAATAACAGATAACAACATTTAATAATTTCCACTAGGTGAAATAACAACGAAAGGCAGGTACAAAATAATTTTACCCGTTCAGGGGTTTTTTACAAGGTTTTGGGCTTTGAGCCTCACGGTCACAATTCTTTAGCTATTAGCCCAACTTTACCAAGGTACAAAATTGAACAAAGGGGCAGAAAACCCCATCATGCCAAGGAGCACTTGCTCCTAATTACAGTGTTAGTTTTTACATAGACTGAAAAGGAATTTACATTTTAAAGTGGTAGGTTACATATTAAAGGTTTCGAATTTTCCCCGAGAGTTAAACTGCTGAGCTAGCAAGAGATAAAGATGTTAAGAGGCCATTACCTTGATGAAGAACTGCTGTCTGAAGAACGGGGCGCTTCCCGCCCCCTGCTACTGCAACTACTGCAAGCTATTGAAATACTGAACAGATAAACGTTGACTCAAATAAGTGTAAATAACAAGGATAATGGGCGCCACCTGCAAAACAATTGCAGGAATATTTAATTATGTAGAACAACAAGCCACTCCCTCTCCCAAGGCGACGGTCATCAGGCTGACGATGCTCCAGACTTACTTTATAACCTTACCTGTTGCTATATAACCCCTGAAATTAAATTTGGGTAACATGCCAGGTTCAGCCTTACTCCACTGACAAGACTCACTTTAAGTTTCATTCTTTGACTTTACTCCCAGAATAAGAACTAATATGTGACAAACACCCACAAAAATCAACACTTATGCAACCCACTTAGTGCTTGTCGTTTACAAAGGCGAATTACAAACCACTAAAATCACCAATAAAATAAAATATCATTTAACAAGACCAACTCGTGTTTGCCGTCTACAAAGGCAAATTACAAACCACTAAAATCACCAATAAAATAAAATATCATTTAACGAGACCAACTCGTGTTTGCCGTTTACAAACCATTAAAATCACCAGTAAAATAAAATATCAATTAACGAGATCAACTCGTGTGGGCCGTCTACAAAGGCAAATTACAAACCATTAAAATCACCAATAAAATAAAATATCATTTAACGAGATCAACTCGTGTTTGCCGTCTACAAAGGCAAATTACAAACCATTAAAATCACCAATAAAAAAATAGAACATCATTATACTTTTAACATACCTCCAGGTAAGAGCCCCGCTGCACTCCCCTGTTACCGTGAATCCTAATCTGGTAGAGAAAAGTACGGCCACTATTTCTCTACATATGGATGCAACCTTCTTTACGAAGAGCATCCCTAACCTTATTTACACTTCTTCGTCGACGTCTTGAATCCTTTCCAATTGCCGGCTGGACAGAAAGCGTTACATGTCCGGAGGCAAGCAAACAGCAAAATTCTCCATCAACTGAAGCTGCATACTCGGCTGACAAGTTACAAAGAAACACTTTCTTTTACAGAAAGTCCACTGCAAAGCCGGTAAGTCGTCGTGATTATACCATGTTCACTCCGTAACAGATACTCACGAACAATAGCAGATCGCATAGCAAACTGCGCAAATACGTAGTTCCCGCAGACCGGTACAAATGAGAAACACACAGAATCAGCATCAGACTCAGAATCAAAATAAATATCAGAATCAGAATGAGAGTGAGAATGACTCGCTGCACACGCGTACACACTTATATAGGCTTGCTACACGTGGTTATAGCGTCCTGAAAAGTTTACTGGTAGCAACGCTCTCACAGGCACTTCTTCCCGCGTCACTCAGTCAACCCAAACCTCGCTCAAAACAAAGCCCTCACATTGGCTATCGAGTATTTGATGTGACATAGAACGTCCACTCAGGTATGTCCACATTGATCCACTCCAATTCTTCAACCGATACAACCTGCCGTACCCCGTGTTTCCAAGCCACTTAGTTGCAACACACACAACTGACCTCAACCGTCCTTCCCGATATAGTCGCTGTTTTCCCGGTTGCATAATCCTTACGGCTAGGCCATATTTACAGACTCTTACCCAAACGGAAATTTATACAAAATATAATGATGCACATGTGCAATATTCCCTAACTACACATTCTTCTTATAATATTACGTTTTTACATTGTAAATAAACAAAATGACATGATTTTAACATTACAAACTATATACGAAAATTTTCTAACCTAAAAACTCGGGGATCGTACATACGTACGGTTACACTACATATCCACACACTAAGCCAGATGTTACTGAAGTGGCGCGGAGACAAGAAAATCAGCAGTTTTTATACCCTCGTGGAAAATTCAAGACCTTTCAGGAATGAGTAGACACACCCCCTCAAATTTATTGGTTCACTAATAATTACACATGGAAATTCGAAGAAGAAAGCAATGATTGGAGGAAAATCAATTACAGAAATTACGGATTGGCTGAATTCAAAACAGGCGGAAAGGAAGGATTAATGTTGCCAACCCACAAACCACAGAACAAAATTTAGTAAGGACAAAACTTATGAATACAACATTTCTTCAAGAGAGTTCATTCCATTGCACCAGAGTGTATTACCATAGTTTTTGGTAGAGACATCTGTTAGAGAATGTCCACACTTCTTGATCACTGAAAAACAAAAGTAAATCAAAAACACTCAGTGACATCTTCTGATAAACCGTAGAGTTAATTCGGTTTTTAAAGTTCAGGGTTTCTCCTGTAGAGTAGATTAAATTGGCGCAAAATTTGAACCGCCCGGTACAAACCTCCCCCCTCAAAAGTCCTTCCAAGGGGTGACACAGAAGTGAAAAAAAAAAAATTTCGAAACAAAGTCCAAGTTTGTTGCTGGTAAGTTGAAGAAGAATTTCGAAGAGAAAAATATAACTTTTCAGTAGTCGGAGGTCTCTGAAGTTGATTAATATGGATGGGTAGGACTAGTTTAAATCCAGCTTTAGAGTTTCTTGGTAGTAGTAGAATTGCGAAACAAAAACATTAATTCATGGAAGTAATATTTTTCTATGTCCACCAAAGGTTGATTTGAAGTCAAAAAATTATTAATAGAGTGTCCATGTAGCAGAAAAAGTACATTAGCAGTCAATTAATTTTGACAGCAAGACCCCTCAAGTACCCTGAGATACACCTCTCCCGCTACTATCAGAGGGATAGTCGTGGTGAAGGACGCCGCAGACGCGACGATTGTTTACAGTCCTCGAGCAGTTTGCTGGTGGTGCGCCGCACATCAGCCTTGGCCGGAAGGAGGGCTTCGGCTCGCCGTACACTGGTTGACCTCACTGGAGTGGAGTGGGCCCGTACCCCACCTCAGTGGCGGTACGGCGCCGCACGGCTGCGGGGCACTGAAACAGTAAGATCTCGGCGGCAGAATTGTGTTGGACATTAATGTTTTTAGGGTACTGACTTTGTGGTGAGGCTGAGGGGCCAGCGGCGTGGAAACTTTATGTAATGTGCCACTGGTGTGGTTTAGCAGGAGACGGGAGCGTGGTAATGGCCAAACAGAGAGGACAGCAGAGTACCCTCGGAGGAGGTTTTACAATATTTATATATATAATTCGCTGGGGCCATCAAGGACCACGTTAAGTCTTGTTGCATTTGACACTGAACTTGGCCTTCTTTAGAGCCCAAATTTCCCTCATTCTTTGTGAGTGGGCCTGCTTACGCTCCTCTGTCCAAGGGGCACCGTGTCTTCTCTTCGGTTGCTCGTCTAGGTTTCGCCCGTTCGTCAATATTTTCTTGCGGAAGAGATCTCTGTTAAGGGCGTCTTCAGCTGAGATATGTAGCATTTGCAGGTCTTCTTTGGTATTTCTAAACCAAGGAATTGTGGTTTTGGGGTTTGAATCAAAAAAGTGAAAGATTTCTTTAGTTAACTTTCTTCCGTCCATTCTTTTCAGATGACCGTAAAATCGTGCCCGTCTTTTTCTGATTGTGTTGGTAATTTTCTCTATTTTGCTGTAGACTTCCTTGTTGGATCTCTCTTGATGGATTCCATTTCTGTACTTTGATCCCAAGATTCCTCTCACAATTTTGCGTTCTCTTTTCTCCAGTTCTTCAAGGAGTCCTTTGTTGGCATTTAGAGACAGGGTTTCGGCTGCATATAGAACTACTGGCTTCAGAACTGTTTCATAGTGACGTATCTTGGTGTTTTGGGAAAGGCATTTTTTTGTTGTAGATTGTGCGGGATGTTTGGTAGGCTATTTCCAGTTTGCGTACTCGCTCCTGAAGTGCTTCTTTGTCCAGTCCATTTTTCATGATGATCTCACCCAGGTATTTGAATTTGTCTACTCGGGTGATGTCCCTGTATTTTGTATGGAGTTTTGGTGGAGCCTCTTTGATGTTAGTCATTACTTCTGTTTTCTCAAACGATATCTGCAAACCAGTTTGTTCGGCAATTTCCTTTAAAATTTCAACTTGAGCTCTAGCGGTTTCTATGTCGTTTGAGAGAACAGCAATATCATCGTCAAATGCTAAGCAGTCTGTTGCAATCCCCTTGGATTTGGTTCCTATTCTCAATGGACTGTAGTTGGTTTCCTGTAATCTCACCCGCCAGGTTCTGATGATCTTTTCAAGAACACAGTTGACGAGTATCGGGGATAGCCCATCACCTTGTCAGACTCCTGTTTTGATGTCAAAGGAATGCGAGAGACATCCGTGGAACTTCGCCTTGGATTTTGTATCGGTCAGGGTGGCTCTAATTAATGCCAGCAGTTTCAAATCAACTCCAAATTCATTTAAGATGTGTAGCAGGACCTCCCGGTCAATGGAGTCGTACGCTTTCTTGAAGTCCACAAAGACAGACACATACTGCTTGGACCTTAGTGTACAATATCTGATTATCGTTTTGAGATTTTGGATCTGTTCAGCCTTTGAGCGACCTTTTCTGAACCCTCCTTGGTATTCACCTATTTGATGTTCGACTTGTGCTTCCAAACGCTCCAGGATGACAAGTGATAGAATTTTGTAAGTCATGGGTAGCAAAGATATTCCTCTGTAGTTGTTGATGTTCTTCATGCTGCCTTTTTTGTGTAATGGATGGATCAATGCTATTTTCCAATCTTCGGGTAGGGTCTTCTTGTTCCAAATTTCTTCTATTTGCTTTTGCAAGATATAAAGTGATTCCTCTGGGGCATATTTCCATAGTTCTGCTACTACTGAGTCTTCCCCCGGCGCTTTGTTATTTTTGAGACGGGCAATGTGGCGCTTGATTTCATCTCTGTCGGGTGGTCTGGAATCTGGGTACCTGAGTAAGGGTTCCTTGGTCTCAATGGCACTTTGCGGTTTAGAGCAATTAAGTAAATTCTTGAAGTAATCTGCCAGAATACTGCAATTTTCTTATACTTTGCAGATTTAAAAAAAAAAAATGTAAAAATATAAGGGGCAGAAGGCCTAGGATTTAGAGAAAAATATAACCTTTGGTGTTCTTACAAGATATTAAAGATCCAATGAGCAAGTAATTTACACAGGTTTCACCTGAGACAGGTGAACCCTAAAGATTCTCTCGGTGGCTGGATTGCTCACTAACAATGTCACCGGCGTTAAAAAATCCAAGATGGTGCACGGCCCATGAAATCTGGGGGCAAACTTGCCCACGGGAACAAAGTTTTTGACCATAACTTGGTCTCCTACTTCTAAATTGGTGGGCCTCCGTCCACGATCATATCTTTCCCTAACCTTTTCATGAGAATTTTTTTTTTTTGCTAGTTGCTAGTTGCTTTACGTCGCACTGACACAGATAGGTCTTATGGCGACGATGGGACATGGAAGGGCTAGGAGTGGGAAGGAAGCGGCGGTGGCCTTAATTAAGGTACAGCCCCAGCATTTGCCTGGTGTGAAAATGGGAAACCACGGAAAACCATTTTCAGGGCTGCCGACAGTGGGGTTCGAACCCACTATCTCCCGAATACTGGATACTGACCACACTTAAGCGACTGCAGCTATCGAGCTCGGCATGAGAAATATTAAGGTTGGCCTTAGCCTTCTTCCAAAGATCTTTAATATTATCTGGATCTATTGTCTCAGGTAGAATATCACTATGAGACAAAGGTTAGAGAGCGGCGTGTTGGGTACAAACTTAAACATCAAAGAAGCTGGAGTAAACTTATGGGATTCATGAACCGCCGAATTCAAAGCGAAAGCTAACCAATGCAGGAACATGTCCCACCTAGAATGATCTTCATGGTGATAGGGAATCAGAGCCGACCTCAGATTACGATTGACCCGTTCAGCTAGAGATGGTTGAGGATAGTAAGCAGAAGTAGTCACGTGAGAGATGGACAGATCAAAACTGAATTTGCGAAAGAGATTGGATGTGAAAGCTTTAGCATTATCAGACACAATATATTGACACGGACCAAAAGAAGCAAAAATAGGATTTAAACAAGAAATGGTGGACTGGGCGGTAGCCAGCTTAGTCGGAAATAACCAAGAAAATCTTGTGAAACCATCTACACACACCTAAATGAATTTGTTGACGTTCCCCTTTGACTGGGGGAAGGGTCCTACGTAGTCGATATAAAGACGTTCCATGGAGCGCGACGCTTGATGAGAAGAAAAGAGCCCTTGCTTAGAGGACATGGTGGGTTTACCAAGCCAACAAGCTTTACAAGCTTTTACTAATTCACAAATTTCTCCATCCATACCCTTCCAAATGAACATCTCTCTGATCTTTTGTCGAGTTTTGAAGATGCCTAAATGCCCCCCTAATGGGGTCTCATGATAGTACTTGAAGATCGTGGGCACAAGAACAGCTGGAACCACTTCTTTCGTCCTCCTATCATGCCCCGACGGGCAACATAAAACACCATTCCTCAATACATAAGGGACGACATGTTCCCCAGAAGAAAGGGTTTCCATAATGGGAGCCAGCACTGGATCTTCACGTTGATATTCTTCAATATCCCGAAATAACATGGGAGCATCAGTCAGAATGGCATTAACCTCAGGTAGTATGGACTCGGGAGGTGAAGAACTATCAACCTGTTCAGGGGTCTCTACGTCATTGGCAAACATACGGCTTAGTCCATCTGCCACACATTTTCAGTACCTTTTATATGCCTAACGTCAAATTGGAAGGCAGAAATTCTGATGGCACGCGGCCTAGCTAAGACCCAGCTTAAGGCTTGGTTATCTGTTTCCAAGTCGAACTTGACATGTTCCAGATAGAAGCGGAACTTTTCTAGAGCAAATAAGACTGCTAAACCTTCAAGTTCATAGATGGAATACTTGGATACTTGGGCCAATAATGTCCTAGAGGCATAGGTGATGGGTCTAGTTCAGTCTCTTGAAGAAGGTCTGCAGCTACCGCCGACGACGACGCGTCGGTTTGGACGATGAATTTCTTACAGAAATCATGCATAGCGAGGACAGGGGCATTACAAAGGGCTAATTTGAGGTCTTCGAAAGCGGCTTGTTGAGAAGGCCCCCACTCAAATTTGACGCCTTTCCTGCGGAGTAAGTTCAAGGGCACCGCTCTATTGGCGAAATTTGGAATAAATTTCCTGAAGAAGTTCACCATGCCTATGAACCTGGCAATACCTTTGATGTCCTTGGGAGGTTTGAAATCACGGATGGCCTGTGTTCTAGAATGATCTACAGCGACACCATCGGGCGACACAATATGCCCTAGAAATGACATGGAAGGCTTCGCGAAGGCAACCTTGGACAACTTCACCGTTAACCCTGCCTTACGAAGGTGACTCAGGACCTCTTTCAGATGATCTAGATGTTCTTCAAAGGTCTCAGAAAATACGACGACATCATCAAGATAATGGTATAGATACTCAAATATGTCGGAGAAGACCCTATCGAGCAGTCTTGTAAGCACAGCTGCTCCCATGGGGAGCGCGGAAGGCACGCGGTTGTAATCATACAAGTTCCAATCCGTGGCAAAATCTGTCAGATGTTTGGATTCTTCGGCTAGAGGTATCCGATTATACGCCTGATTGAGGTCTAAGGTGGTGAAGAACTTAGCTTTACGAAACAATGAAAAACAAAAATGAAGGTCGGGAAGGGGCACAGATTGTAACACCACCTTCCGATTGAGAGCCCTGTAATCAATCACAGGCCTGAAGCCACCTTGGGGTTTCGGGACAAGAAAAATAGGCGATGAATACGCCGACTTAGAGGGTCTAATTATGCCGTCTTTCAACATCTGATCTATGATTTCCTTCAACGCCTTCATTTTAGGTGGAAATAAATCTATAAGGAGGAAACCGAACAGGGATCGAATCCGTAACCTCAATCTTGTATTCAATGAGGTCAGTAACGCCAAGAGTATC
The DNA here is from genome assembly GCF_040414725.1 of Anabrus simplex. Taxonomy (NCBI): domain Eukaryota; kingdom Metazoa; phylum Arthropoda; class Insecta; order Orthoptera; family Tettigoniidae; genus Anabrus; species Anabrus simplex. The sequence continues at coordinate 176,608,837 of NC_090269.1, forward strand.
AGAGAAAACATCTGGAAATGACTGACACAACTTACGAATACTCTCTGCCTGCTCCTCAGGTAGATGTCTAAGATCTAACAACATCTCATCCTGGGTAGGCGAAATAGATGAACATGATACAGAACTACATGATAACAAGGGGATTTTGAAATTACTGACAAATTTGAAAGTGCCTGACTTGCTCTGAATGTCGAGCACAAGACCGGTGTGTGACATGAAATCCGCTCCTAGTATAATGGGGCAAGACAAGTGCTTAGCCACAAACAGTTTAACTTTCCAAGTAAATTTGGCAATTCTAATTTTTGCATACAGAAAACCTACAATTTCTAATGGAGAGGAGTTTGCCGAAACGCATTGAACCAAAGACGAACGATAATCAGGAATTTTACACACAGATTTTAGTTTGGAATACCATTCAGCCGAAATAATAGAACAAACACTGCCCGAGTCTAAAAGAGCAGTTACGGGCTCATTATTCAATTCAATTTTGAGAAATGGTACAGTTGCGGGGGAATCCGCCGCAATCCTGTGACATTCCTTGGGACCTTCAAAAGGTAAATTCGAAGACTGAGTTTTCCCTGGGATTTTGGCTGGTTTACTTGGGGTTGAGCCTCGGGAAAATGGGATTAGAAGACTCAGCCTAAGCCCCTAGTCACTTATGATTGTTGGTGGAAGTTGCACCCGAAGTTGAGCTTGAGCAGGAGGGAGTGCTATTAGAATTCGGGCAATTCTTGGTGATATGGGAAAAAGCGCCGCATTTAAAACAGCCTTGGGATGACCCTGCTGCCTTGTTTGTCCCATTGGATTTAATCAAGGGGCACTTGTTCCGAACATGGTCGGGTGACCCACAAGCATAACATTTGCGGGGTGTTACGGTTCGGCGAGGTGGAGGCCGAAAATTACTAGAAGATGGAGGGGGTTCTTTCGCGACACATAAGGTGTCGGCGTATCTAACCCCTTCGGCTGAAACAGCCATAGCTTCCAACTCGGCAAAGGTTTGCGGACGCGACGCAAAGCACAAATATGACCTGTAAGATGGTGAAATTTCTTCCACAATAGCCTGTGCAATTTGATCTTCTGGAAAATGGAGTGCAAATACTCTAGTATAGAACTTAATATCTTGGATGAAGTCTGCAAGATTTTCATCCAGCCGCTGTACTCGGTAAGAGTACTTCTGGATTAGTGATGACCTAGCTCGAGCCGGAATAAAATTCGCTAACAGATGGCCGTGGAATTTTTCGATAGATGATTGTTCGGCAATTGCCCTAACTATTTGGTCAGATAGAACACCAGTTGAATAGGGATATATAATCTGCAGAATTTGACATGAGGAAAGAGAAAAAACAAGAGCATGATCTTGGAATTCAACAAAAACACCTTAAGAATGAAATAACGTCACTGGTAGAGTCAACAGAAAACTTAAAAATACCTCTGAGCAACATTGCTAAAGGATGGGGTAAACTGCTGAAGCCAGGTGACGTAGTAGGAAGGGGCCTAAGTGGCGGAGAAGCAGATTCAGAAGGTGCATTATTCAACACAAAGGGAGGAATGGAGGTGCGACGAACGGACTCAGTTTCTAATGGAACAGAAGCTTGTCGGACTTCTACAGTTTTTGTACTTTCTTCCCCCGTGGGAGAATGCTCCCCGCTGACAACGTTTACCAGAGTGGGTTGGTCGGTTTTGCGGGGTACTGCCCCAGTTAACAAAAGGCTAACGTTACTGGACAATTCAGAAAGGTTTTCGAGAACTGCACTAGTTTCCTTCCTTTGACTGCCATTTAAATTAAGAGACAATAGATCAGTGACCCTATTGCAAAAATGAAACAATCTAGCTTGCACACGTTTAAGTTGATTTGGAGAAGGATCATTTTTTTTCAAAAAAACTAACTACAGATGCTAGCTCAGTAGTATTATCCGTGATCGTGGAGAGCGCATCGTCAATCTCTTTCTCTCCCAAAGAGGGGATGGAAATTGCACATTTCTAATTGTTAATTCATAAATCAATTCCTCCTTGCGCAAATAGCCGGGATGGAGGACATTGCGAGGACCGGACATGATGACAGAACCTTACAAATTTAGAAAATCGAAAAATTCTAGTGACGGAGAAAATTGTTAGAGTTCGAAACAAAAGCAATGTTTAGCCGTCAAAAGGGGCTAAATTGAGACCCATTCAACCACGCTCTGCTACCACTTGTTACGGAGATATCCGTGGTAGTCAGAGGTGAAAGAAGGTGCGGGCTGGAATAGGTCTCAACTACAAAATTAAAGTTAATTTAAAACTTTAACAAAGGTTATATTTTCTTTTCAAAATCAACAAATAACAGATAACAACATTTAATAATTTCCACTAGGTGAAATAACAACGAAAGGCAGGTACAAAATAATTTTACCTGTTCAGGGGTTTTTTTACAAGGTTTTGGGCTTCGAACCCCACAGTCAGAATCCTTGAGCTATTAGCCCAACTTTACCAAGGTACAAAATTGAACAAAGGGGCAGAAAACACCATCATGCCAAGGAGCACTTGCTCCTAATTACAAAGCCTCCTAGAGGCACACAGAGATCAAATTTAGGAAAGAGCAGACCTGCTCTCAATAGTTCAAGCCTATCAGGAGGCCATAAGCAGACCCTACACTCAACTGCCCTTAAGGCATACTTATAAATAAACAGGGGCAACTTGTACCCATTCTACTGGGCCTCAAATGAAAAAATGAATAGATTAATTTAAACGGCCCTAAATACAAGGGGAATGGAGGCGAGAACTTGCACTCCTAAATACACATATTAAAACCTAAGAGGCACTAGGCCGATAATACAGGGGCTAATCCCAATCTATGGAGGTGACTCATATGAGGAAACTTAACACATTAAGGAAGCGTAGAAACGGTTATGAAAACGTAGTCACCTCAATTTCAAAATGAGGGGGAGCTCGAGGGGTTAAATCACTCTCTATCACCGCTTTACAGTAAAAGAGATTTGTAGTTTTTACATAGACTGAAAAGGAATTTACATTTTAAAGTGGTAGGTTACTTATTAAAGGTTTCGAATTTTCCCCGAGAGTTAAACTGCTGAGCTAGCAAGAGATAAAGATGTTAAGAGGCCATTATCTTGATGAAGAACTGCTGCCTGAAGAACGGGGCGCTTCCTGCCCCCTGCTACATATCCACACACTAAGCTAGATGTTACTGAAGTGGCGCGGAGACAAGAAAATCAGCAGTTTTTATACCCTCGTGGAAAATTCGAGACCTTTCAGGAATGAGTAAACACATCCCCTCAATTTTACTGATTCACTAATAATTACACATGGAAATTCGAAGAAGAAAGCAATGATTGGAGGAAAATCAATTACAGAAATTACAGATTGGCTGAATTCAAAACAGGCGGAAAGGAAGGATTAATGTTGCCAACCCACAAACCACAGAACAAAATTTAGTAAGGACAAAACTTATGAATACAACATTTCTTCAAGAGAGTTCATTCCATTGCACCAGAGTGTATTATCATAGTTTTTGGTAGAGACATCTGTTAAAGAAAGTCCACACTTCTTGATCACTGAAAAACAAAAGTAAATCAAAAACACTCAGTGACAGCTTCTGATAAACCATAGAGTTAGTTCGGTTTTTAAAGTTCAGGATTTCTCCTGTAGAGTAGATTAAATTGGCGCAAGATTTGAACTTGCGTCGTAGAGGTGTACCGCACGGTACAGAAACTAAAGCAAGATATATCTTATTGATTGTTTGATTTTGGCAAACCTAGTTGAGAAGGGAAGTGGTGGAAGTTAATGACTTAAAACATCTCTGAATTCTATGAAATATTCTCTCGTCCAGTTTAACTGAATATACTTGGGTGACTTACACCATCTCTCCGCCCATTGATGAGTTTATCTTACAATAATTAAATACACAGACGTGCCAAGTCTCCCGATTTGAGCGGGAGACTCCCGATTTTTCATCGTTCCTCCCGATCTCCCGATCTCCCAATCGCCGGGTCCGATCTCCCAATTTTGAGAACAATATCCGTAATTTTCGTATTATGTTGAACTCCTGCGGATTTCCTCGTTGTATTGATATATGGCTGAGTATGGCTGGTCGATAGTAGTTCTAATAATGATACCAGATGGCAGTACGGGGCACGGTGGCCAGTCTTGTGCTCCTCTTTGGTCTATAATACAGTCATTCTCTTTGCAAGCGAGTCAAGAGAGTAACATTCTCTTTGGAGTAACATAACCCCAGAAGTAGCACACCATAGTCGTTCTACCCGGGTCAAGACCTGCAGAAATGCTCGTGTTGTGCCTTAACATTTGTTTTAGCCAGAATGATAAAAAAAAGAAATATGATGTAGTGTTTAAAAGTGCTCATAGGAAAGAGTTTCTGTGTTTGAGTGAATCCAGAAAGGGACCAACGTTCACATTCTGTACTATATGCAGGTGTGATTTTTCAGTTGCGCATGGCGGGAAATGCGATATACTCAAGCACATGCAAACGAAAAAACATAACGAGAGTGTCCAGTGTGTAGAAAGAAACCAGAAACTGAACTGCACCGAGGGGCCCTCTCAGAGAGCTCAGCAACAGGATGCATCAAATGGCTGGAAAAATAACAGAGCCAACAGAAGTCTGTCTCTTTGCGCTTTTCAAGGAAGTACCGGGGGCAGGTCGACAAAGGACCCGGCAGTAGCAAGAAGGTAAGCCGGGAAGCAAACAAAGGGAGGGAGAGAAAGAAGGAAGGGGCGTGAGGTAAAAGAAGTACAATCACAGTTAATCAAGATATGCAGTTTAACAAGGCTAAACATCTTAAAATACAACAAGACATCATCCTTTACTAAGGAAACCCTCCACAAATGAATCGAAGCAAGGCAAACCAGGTGCAAAACGGCAGCAAAAATTTAGACGGGCTTGACTTGAGAGAGGTGCACCCTAAACACCCTCTCCACCACAGGGTCCCTGAGGAGCAAGGTCACCGGGGTCAAAGATTTAATAACAGTACAAGGCCCCCAAAAGCGAGGAGATAGCTTGCCCGAAGGTACAAAATTCTTCACAAAAACATTATCACCAACGGCCAGGCTGACAGGTCCTTGCCCCTGATTGTAACATTGCTGCTTCCTTAAGATAAAAACCTTAAGGTTAGCCATAGCACATTTCCACGTAGCCCTAACATTAGGAGGATCTATATTTTCCGGCAACAGATCATTTATATTTCAAAGATTTGACAAAGGTGAGTTAGGTATAAAACCAAACATGAGAGAAAAGGGGGACGACTTATGTGCCTTGTGAACAGCGGTATTGAAAGCATAAGTTAACCAAGGAACAGTCGTATCCCACCTCCAAATATCTTCGTGATGGAAGGCGATAAGCGCCGAGCGCCAATTACGGTTTACCCTCTCCGCATACGACGGCTGAGGACAGTAAGCAGAGGTCGTAGTGTGAGAGATGGAGAGGCTGAAACAGAATTTTTAAAAGAAATTGGACGTAAAAGCCCTCGCATTATCGGAGACTAAAACTTGACAAGGCCCAAACGTAGAAAAAATGCTTTTCAAACACTGGTGTCAGCTGTGGCAAGCTTAGTGGGAAACATCCAGGTAAAGCGAGTGAAAACGTCAACACAGACAAGAATAGACCTATTACCATCCCCGTTCGATTTGGGGAGGGGCCCGACATAATCTATAAACACACGCTCCATATGGCGAGTGGCTTGAGAATAAGGTAGAAATCCGACCTTAGTATTCAGTGGTGGCTTGCTAATTTTACAAAGCTTGCAAGCTCTAACCAATTCACACACTTCACTATCTGATCCCTTCCAAATGACATTCTCACGGATTTTCTGTCTTGTTTTAAACACCCCAAGATGGCCCGCAAGGGGGGGGGGGGGCTCGTGAAAATATTTGATATTCATGGGCTCGAGAACGGCAGGTACCACCACCTTCATCTTTTTATCATGGCGAGACGTTCAACAGAAGACCCCGTTCCGTAACTTGTAGGGAGCAACAGGTTTACCTAGCTCTAAATCTTGGATGATGAGTCCCACACAAGGTCTTCTCTTTGAATTTTCCCAATGTCGTGATACAACATGGGGGTATCCGACAGAAACGCCGCAGAAATCGGCAGGGCAAGGGACTCAACATCATAGGGTTGATCATCTTGAATCACCTCGGGAGACTACATACGGCTTAAAGAATCAGCCAAAATTTTATCCGACCCCCGGATGTGTCGGCTTTCGAACTGAGAGGCAGAGATCCTGATCGCCCACCGGGCCAAACGTCCTGTTCTTCGGGGTCGACCCAGAATCCAGCTCAACGCCTGGTTGTCCGTTTCAAGTTGGAATTTAACGTGATCTAAATACATACAGAACTTCTCAAAGGCAAATAACACGGCTAAACCTTCAAGCTCATACACCAAGTATTTCGATTCGTGAGAGGACAAGGTCCTGGATGCATAGGCAATCGGGCGTCTGCCAAATTCTGACTCCTGCAACAGCACCGCGGTGACAGCGGATGCAGAAGCATCGGTCTGCACTATAAACGGTTTAGAAAAATCAGGCATGGCAAGAATAGGCGCGTTGGAGATGACCAACTTAAGATCCTCAAAAGCGGCCTGCTGAGAGAGTCACCAATCAAATTTAACCCCCTTCCGACGCAGGGAGTTAAGCGGGCTGGCACGCTTAGCGAAGTCCGGAATGAACTTCCGAAAAAAATTGATCATGCCCACAAACCGTGCTACGCCTTTCACATCCTTAGGGGGAGCAAATTCATGAATGGCCTGGGTGCGAGAGAGGTCGACCGAGACACCATCAGGCAAAACCACATGCCCAAGAAAGGACATCTGGGGCTTCACAAAGGAGACCTTAGAAAGCTTGACGGTAAGACCCGCCTTCCGGAGGCACATCAACACTTCCTTAAGGTGCAACAGGTGCTCCTCGAAAGTTTCGGAATAAATGACCAGGTCGTCCAGATAATTATATAAGTAGTTAAATTTAATGTCCGAAAACAGCTTATCCAAAAGCCTAGTAAGGACGGCAGCGCCAGTAGAGATCTGAAAAGGGACGTGCAAACATTCGTATAAATTCCAGTCGGTGGCAAATGCCGTCACATGCCGCGACTCAGGAGCCAGGGGGATCTGGTAGTAGGCTTGATTTAAATCCAAGATAGTAAATTATCAAGCCTTTCTAAACCAGGAGAAACAAGAATGTAAATCGGAGAGCGGCACGGACTGCAACACAATTTTTGTATTGAGAACCCTATAATCCAGGACAGGCCTGAACCCGCCCTGAGGTTTAGGGACTAGGAATATGGGCAAGGAATAAGCGGACGTAGAAGGTTGAATAATTCCCTGGTCAAGCATCTTATCAATGATCTCCTTCAGAGCCTTCATCTTAGGCGGAGACAAACGGTAAGGGGGAATCCTTACTGGAATAGAATCAGAGAGTTTGATTCTATACTCCAAAAGATTGGTCACGCCCAGTTCCTCAGAAAATACGTCCAAAAAAAGTGTCGCACAGCTCCTTCACAAAACGCGCCTGATCCTCAAGGAGATGGTTAAGGTCACACACCATCTCTTCTTGAGGGGGCGTAACCGAACGAAAAGACACAGAATTAAATGAACATAGGGGGATCTTTACTAATTGAGAAAATCTGAACCAACAAGCCCCCTTTTGTAGGTCCAGAACCAATTCGGAGTAAGAAAAATAATTAGTCCCAAGGGTTACAGGACACGACAAATCCTTGGCTACATAAAAGGAAAACTTCCAAGATAAGTTAGAAACTCGTAATTTTACTAGTGAAACTACCTATAATATCGACCTTAGAAGAATTGGCTGGTACACACGAAACAGAGGCAGGAAGCAAGTCAGGAAATTTACATATAGCTTTGTGTGCGATATACCATTTCTCGCTGACCAAGGAAACTATACTCCCCGAGTCCAATAAGGCCAATACAGGCTCGCTCCCCATTTCAACTTTATTGAAGGGAGCACTACCTTTCAGATCCACAGAAATCCGTAAACACTCGGGCAGACACGTATCAAATAAAGGCTGAACAGAAGCACGAGGACTGTCGTCAACTGGGGGACCGTGAGCGACGGAAGCCCCCTTACCTAGTCAGCTTGGCGCAGAATTCCCAGCAAGTTCTTCACAAAATGTCCCGGACGCCCACACTTAAAACAGACGAAATTGCTACTCCCATGAGGGACACTGGCATTAGTCAACGTGCCCACCGGGCGACGACCAAGAGTCCTGGTGAGACAACGATTCCATAAATGATCACGTGATCCACACTCATAACATCTTCTCAGATTAGCGGGCTTTCTAGAATCGGGAGCGCCGGATACATTAGGCGATGAAAGACTACTCCCCGTATACAATGTATCTGCATGACTAACACTTTCCGCGGCAACGACCATCACCTCCAACTCCGAGAAATTGCGGGAATGGGCCACGAAACACAAACAAGAATGGTACGAGGGGTTTATGCCCTCAACAATAGTCGATACGATTTGCTCTTCTGAAAAATGGAGCGCGAAGACCCTGGCCTAATTTTTAATATCCGAAATGAAATCATCCAACGACTCATCATTACGCTGGACTCTGAAGTAAAATTTTTGCACAAATGAATTTAACGCCCTAGCCGGAATAAAATGCGTCAACAAGTGCACGTGGAATACCTGAATAGTTTCCTGTTCTTTAATGGCTTTAACAATCCTATGCGACGACTCACCACACGCCAGGGGGTAAATAATCTGCAGTATATGACTATGTGAAATTCCAAAAACCAGGGCATGGTCCAGGAATTCGACCAGAAAATGAAGGAAGGCTACTGTGTCGCTAACCGAATTGACAGAGTAGTATGGGGCACCCTTCAACATTAGCGTCAATGGATGAGGAATATTGGAGAATATAGAAACATTTGATGGTAGAATATATTGCAGAGGTTGCTGTTCTTGCTGTTCTCCAACCTCCCTATTCCTATAGGTTTATCCATATCATCTCCACCTATCACGGAGACCAAAGGGGGAGGTTTCGGTTTTGTCTGCCAACTTCATCAGCCACGAGTCAGTTTTCTCCAACAAGCTAAGCGCTCTATCTTCTAAGTGCTTGACTTGGGTCCTCAACTCATCATTTAACTCCAATGACAAAAGATCCCCAATACGCTGAACGTAATGCGTGAGGCGACCTTGAACTCTCCTCAACTGATGACTTGATACCACGTTGCTTTCCAAAAAGTCCATAATTGAAGCAATATTAGTTAAATTCGTTTCAATCAAGGACGCGGCACTGCCCGCCTCGCCATCGGTATAACAGGGTACAATGACTGGCTTATATAAGTTGGTTCGTAATAATGCCTCATTGCTCTTGACCGTACATCGAGATTCGAGTTTCCGAATGGTCAACTCATAGAGTAATTCTTGCTTTCAGAGGGACCCCAGATAGGCTACATCTCGAGTAGACATTTTGATGATTTAACAGGCAAAATGCGGCATGACGTGGCGGAAGGACACCGAGAGACACCCTTCCCAAGCAATCAAGTTCGTTTACTAATACGACACCAGCCCCATACAACCCACGTTCTGCTACCAGCTGAGCAGTGGGTACGGGCGGGAAAAAGCGGCGGCCCAAAGGGGCTGGATAATAAGTCATATTAAGTGAAAATACCAAACTTTAATTAACAATGACAACTCACCAAGCTTCTTTAAATACAATGCTGAAGGCTTTAACTTTTTTTTTTAAATATCAAATACCAATAATTATACCCGTATGTACTTTCAAAATTACAACAAGAATGAGGGAACCAGCCCTCACTATCAGGTACATGTTCACATACTTTCGTGAAGGGTTTTTCGTGCTAACTTCCCGAACATAAGTCGGGCATCGAACAGGAATAAGGTATAATAGAGACTTTCTGAATATGAGAAAACACCATCAAAAATTCATAGACATAGGAGTAATGTTGAAAGTAAGTAAAACATGGCCTTTCGGTACCTTAACAAGAAGCAACGCCTTAAGGCGTATAGAAAATGCGTAGCAAATTACAATATCCTAGAAAAACAACACTAACCTAACCCCACTATCGAATATCTGGGGGCAAGTGAGGTACATAATTACTTACCAAGTCTTTCTCAGAAGGGGAAAACATTTCAGCCATGAAAACACTTTCTTTTAACTGAATCGAACACGTCAACTTCAAACCTTAAGTAAGGATAAGATCGAAAGCACAAGGCTCCTACCATAACACATTCATAATTTTCATAATTACCTCAGGCACCTTTCCAAGTTACAACATTTTAAGGGTACTGTACTGCATCAAGGTCCTTCTCTGTCTTACCTCTGCGCTAGCGTGCCGGGTTTGACGGGCCACAAGGCGAGCCCAGAGAGTAATGAATTTGAAATAATAAATAAGTTAGTTCAACCTATTCAATACAAATAAATATGAAATGTAGTATTACATTCCTATTTAATTAAAAGCGGAAGCGGGTACCGGTTTCAACCCTAATCTGGGTCATCATCAGCCGAATAAAATGAAAAAAACAATGCATATGTAAATAAGAAATTAAAGAGTGAGTCTTTCACAAAAACAGTTGAAGAGGCAAAATATGTTAATGGGAATTGGCACTGTGCAATTTTAAATCGTAAAATCTAAACGTAGAAAGTCAGTCATTAAACGTAAGGAACTTCATCTTTTGGTCCGTATTGAACTGAGATCACAATTAAATTAGAATCTAGCGGGTTCCACCTTTTCAATACAAAATACAATGTTGTTGGATGGTATTTACAACATTATTTATTTCAGAACATGTTTCGGTGTTCAATTTTTGACACCATCCTCAGCTGCTCAGAAAGTGCGAAAAAACTTGGTAATCTAAACATTAAACAACATATTGTCATACGTAACTCCTTAATATACATATATACAAACAATAGAATATTGCACTAGTTAAATCCTAAAACATCTACAGTAAATTATGCTATATTAAAACTCTAATATGTAACAAGAGAATTCTTGTAAGTCATAAATATAAAATTTCTCGTCTGTTTGATGAGTTGTCTTCACATTCCTTAATGTCTGTCATTTTGTACTATCATACTATCGAATTCAAATGCGAATTTAAGCTTGAGGATTTAAAATTGTATGCAGTCCATTTGATGTTAAAATGTTCATTTCATGTATATAATAACCACTTAGATGGATTAAAATCTCGTTATGAACAATATGATTGTTAAAACTGGGCCGTCTTCTTAAATTTATTAAGTACAAAAACTTCGTATTTTTAATGCTGTATGCGTGGTTGGAACTGTAATTTCATTTGTCCTACAGTTGTTAGGCGGACATTTCTTCTCAGTTCAATAGAACCCTGCAATAATGAAACCCAATGTTAAGAGAAAAGCGGGAATATTGATAAAGAAAACTAATTGAATCTAACTGTTGATACGTCTGACTCACCTCTAAAGCTGTGTAATTCGCGTGACGGCTGCGGCGCGATGAGTGTGTCTGCTAGTATCTTGTGCTCTGTAATGAAGCGCAGGGAAGGAGAAGTAGGGGCGGCAAAGGAGAAGTTTCTAGAACGTCGAACTTTTTGGGAGAGAGTCCGGGGGGGCGTTGTGGATACTAGCAGACACACTCATCGTGCCGCAGCCGTCACGCGAATTACACAGCTTTAGAGGTGAGTCAGACGTATCAACAGTTAGATTCAATTAGTTTTCTTTATCAATATTCCCGCTTTTCTCTTAACATTGGGTTTCATTATTGCAGGGTTCTATTGAACTGAGAAGAAATGTCCGCCTAACAACTGTAGGACAAATGAAATTACAGTTCCAACCACGCATACAGCATTAAAAATACGAAGTTTTTGTACTTAATAAATTTAAGAAGACGGCCCAGTTTTAACAATCATATTGTATATAACGAGATTTTAATCCATCTAAGTGGTTATTATATACATGAAATGAACATTTTAACATCAAATGGACTGCATACAATTTTAAATCCTCAAGCTGAAGTTCGCATTTGAATTCGATAGTATGATAGTACAAAATCACAGACATTAAGGAATGTGAAGACAACTCATCAAACAGACGAGAAATTTTATATTTATGACTTACAAGAATTCTCTTGTTACATATTAGAGTTTTAATATAGCATAATTTACTGTAGATGTTTTAGGATTTAACTAGTGCAATATTCTATTGTTTGTATATATGTATATTAAGGAGTTACGTATGACAATATGTTGTTTAATGTTTAGATTGCCAAGTTTTTTCGCACTTTCTGAGCAGCTGAGGATGGTGTCAAAAATTGAACACCGAAACATGTTCTGAAATAAATAATGTTGTAAATACCATCCAACAACATTGTATTTTGTATTGAAAAGGTGGAACCCGCTAGATTCTAATTTAATTGGGAAAGTCAGTCACTTATAAGAAGTAAGGTGCGATCTTCTGAATAGTAGCACAACACACGCAAATTTCAGCACTGTCTCATAATGTTTACAAGAAGAGGTGAAAAGTTAAATGAGCCAGCGAATGAGGCGTGATGTCACCAGTGCCAACAGGAAAATGACACGACGGCCAGGCAAGACGACTGCAAGCAGCGGACCAGTCACATGGACCAGAACTCCCCTCTGGAGAAGAGGGGAGGAGCGGAGGGGCGCAAAGCGAGAGAGAAAGATAGAGACCTTGCAAAGCAGGGGGGGAGGACACTTCATAGTGAGATAAAATCTGCATTTCTCTGAAGACATGCGGGACAGGAGGCAACAAATTTATTCTTTAAGAGGGGCAAAGTTTAGCAAGGCAAAATACATGTAAATACATCGAAGAAATACACACTACATAACACAGCTTGCAAGCACATGCAATAGGACGATGATGAAGAGAAGAATAACAGGGAGAATAACAGTTTTTACATGGCACAGTAGCAATAAAAGTGACTTGAATATATATCCCATTATTGTAACATTTTTTAGGCCTGAACTCGATGAAATTTAGAGTTGTCTACTCCCTGTGTCTAATTTAGAAGGCGATGCTACTGGAGCTAACATTGTCAATCTTTTGCTCTCAACTTTTCGGGAATTCTGCATTCCATTAAAAAACTGCCTAGCTCTTGGTGGTGATAATGCTCCAGTAATGGTAGGATTAAAGAATGGTATGGCAGGATGTTTGAAGCGGGAAAATAGTAATATAATCATCGTAGACTGCTCTTGTCACCTAATTAATCTTGCTGCCGAGAAGGGTAAGGCATGCTTGCCCGTAAATGTAGATGAAAGTATAATTGATATATTTTATTATCTGGAAAGGAGTGCAAAGAGGAAAGAAAAGTTCAGAGAATTTCAGACTTTACACAACTCAGTGATCAGGAAAATTTCGAAGCATGTGCCTACTCAATCGTTATCACTAAGAAGGTGTTTAGATAGGATTTTGCTTTAGTGGGACCCTTTGTTTACGTTATTCAGGAGCGAAATTGTGAGTAAGGATTTGCAGATGGGAACTTTGAAGACTTACAAACTTCCTAAGCACAGTTTAAGTGCAGATGTGTCTTGTTTGTCTGAAAAGGTTAAGGATTGTCATAACATTTCACCTCACTCCTCAGTTAAAAGGAAAACCCAGTCATTAGTTTCACTATTAAAAAAATGAAACTACTGATGGCACTAAGAGCCATACATTGTCACGTGAAGAAAGACTTTTCATATTCCTTTCATCAAATTTACTATTATTTTTTTTCCTTCAGTTTTATGGATATCTTTGAGAATCCAAACGTAGCTCTTCAGTCAAGTATGCCATACACCCACTTATTGAGGTCAGTTTTGGAGGAACTATTGAAGAATGTGATGGCAAGGTTTGTGAAACCACACGTTATTAAAAGCTCTCCTCTCTCCTTGATGTAGATCAGGGCCTCTCAGGGTGGATGCGCTGGGTGTATGCACTGTGCACGGTGCAAAAGACGACTTCGCTTGGTTGACCAGAGTGCAGACTCCCCACTCCTCTTTCTCTACACCTGTCTCACCCGTTCGTCCTGTCTCCGCTTTCCTCACCTTCACCGCTGTTTCTCCTCCACTGCAAAATGTTTACGTGTGATGAGGGGAGAGACACCCAGTTGTATGGGACAAGGCTACCAGTGTTATAAAAAAAAAAAAACTCCTCTTTCAGTTTAGTTTGAGGATACCATTTCCGAAAGGCGCTGGAACAGGGTACTAAACAACTTTACAGGTGGTGCACGGCATGCTGAATATTTGTCGGCATATACTGTAGATTAAGTTTGGTTTGAGTAGTGTCCTTCTCTAGCTCTTCTTTTCCTTTTTCTTTGCAATTATACCAGTAATGTCTGGAATAAGGAATCAGCTGACAGTAATTCTGAGAGGGTTCTGTAAATTACAATCACAAATACTAACACGCAATCTAGTTTTCGTACAAATTAAAACAGAAAATAACCTTTCACATATACATGTGGAACCAAACATAGAAATAATCTTAGCTGCTTCTCGATGTAGCTCAGGAAAATTTTCCTTCGACAAATTCTGGTAGAATTCGGGCAAAGTCTTTGTATGGAAAAACAGATCTTTTTGACGATCATCATTTTACAAATCTATTAATTCAAATTGCAAATCAGGAGACACACTTTCAACTGCTATCGAAAAGGGCTTTACAAACACATCATGCATTGGCTGCAGGTCAGTAATATTCTGTAACGAGAAACACACTTTTTTTAAATAAAAGTTACGTTTTTAATATATAAAATTACTTTGGAGTACCAAAAGGACATATTTACATAAAGAGGTATTGTGGATGAATGTTTTCTAATTGCATGTTATGCTTGTACGCTTAAAATTTCTCTCTCTCTCTCTCTTTTTTTTTTTTTTTTTTTTTTTTTTTTTTTTTTTTTTTTACAGTTGGCAATATGCTGGTACTTTACCTAGAATCGTTCTCAAGGGATTGTAGCACCTCAACATAATTTTCAAAGTGTGCTTCTTTCCACACAGATGCTGTCAAACAAAACCATAGCAACGTTTTGAGTAAACCACTTTGTAAATCCTAGAGTATTTATCAAAGATTATAGTATGTATATATATACCGCTTACCTAGCTCAGGGAAGTCTTCCGTATTTTTATTTATTTATTTATTTATTTATTTATTTATTTATTTATTTATTTATTTATTTATTTATTTATTTATTTTTCTTTTCGAAAGGTTGTGCTTGAGGAGTTGAAGTTTCTGTTAGAAAACCTTAATCTTGCTGACCATGTTGTTGATTAGATGATTTTCTTTTTGGGTTTTCAGACGTAGATCATTTAGAAGAGCCATAATATCTGCTAAAATCCTAAGTCAGCTGCCCGTTCAGGGTCATGTAAAAGTGGCTCTGGACGTCCTTTTTCCACCAATAACTCAGCAACAGCGTGGTGTATTCGAAAAAATCGTAAAATCACCTTTCCCTTGCTTAACCACCGTACCTCTGTATGGTAAGTGATATCGGGATACTCTTCCTCAAGTGAAACCAAAAATTCTTTGAATTGGCGATGAGTGAGCCCGTGAGAACTAATATAGTTCACGATACGCACAACTACGTTCATCACCGATAACTTTTGCGCAAAGAGCCTCTTGGTGAGCAAAATAATGAATGGATGGCAAATTCGGCATGTTAAGCTTTTTCCGTAGTAAGCCAGTGAACCCTTTTACTTTACCGCGCATTGCTGGCGCCCCGTCTGTTGTCACGGAAAATAGCTTTTCCCAAGTGAGTCCTATTCCTTCGGCTGCCATTTCGACCGCGTCTAAAATATCCGCACCTGTAGTAGTGTCCTTCATTGAAATCACATCTAGGAGCTCTTCCGTTACATGCAGGTCGTCATCTACGCCACGTAAAAAAAAAAATGGCTAACTGGGATGTGTCGCTAATATCCGTTGACTCATCAAGTGCAATGGAATACGCAGAAGTCTTGAGTTTTGGCTGCCAACTGTTCACGCAAATTCTCTGCAATGTCACTGATTCGTCGAGTTATTGTCATACTGGACAGTGGTATTCTGCTGTATGCTGGAGCTAATATAGGATTCATTGTCTATACTACGTCCAACAAAATACTCTTTATTACTGGCCCTTCCTTAAACGACTTCCCAGCTCTTGCTAGCCGTAAAGCAACTTTATAACTAGCTCTAAGAGCAGCGTCACTACACCCTTCATCTTCTTTGCCCTAAATTAGATATATTAAAAAAAGTGAATTAGAAATACGCATACATGTTTGAGAGGAATGTAAACACAATTTTTAAAAAATGCAGAACCTGTAACCAAAATGAAAATGCTACAGTACTGGAACAAACCTCGTTAGTGGATATAGAATGCTCTTCTTCAAGATGTTTCAACTTCCTTAATTCTTTCTCTCTGGCGTCTTCTATGATGTCACAATAATTTTCCGAATGTAGTCTGTTGTAGTGTCTTTCAGTAGATGATTTTCTTACACACATAATTATCGTCCCAAAGATTAAGCATTTGGCTTTATCGTCACGACAGAGAAAAAAAAAAAAATACGAAAGTTCCCAGTTGGATTGAAATGGACTTTCAGAAGTCTGCTTTCTTCGAAACAGGTTGCTCCATTATTATGTTGTTGTCATGTGCTTATCTATTTCACTGATAAACAAGCCATCTATCACCGAGCGCTTCGTCGCTCTCAGCACACTACACCATCCGAGTCAAGCCGAGTTGAGGCGAGTCGGACCGATGCACAGTGCGCAGAGCCTATGCACCTCGCTTTGCACGCGTAAGAGTTTTGGCGTTTGAGAGGCCCTGATGTAGATTATCATACTCCAGCAAATCAAAAGGATGATTGTGATCTGATGATAGGGAACTGTGCGTTTGTTTTAGTGAACACTTTGAAGTCTGAGGAAGAGTGCATATTCTTTAAGTCTGTTAGAAAGTGTTTCTCTTCATCGTGTGACTACATGGTACACAAATTTCCATTCAAATTTCCATTTTGATTAATGCAGAAATTGCAAATAATACTGCTGTAAGTAAGGCATAATTTTCTAGCCTTAGATTTTTCATTAACAAGTGTCTGAACATTTTGACTAGTAAAACGGAACATTTAGATAAAGAAACTGATATTCTTCACTCCCAGTTCTGTAACTTTCAGCTCGAAGAAACAGACCTGGCGAAAGGAAGAATTGGTGTTCATTGGGCATTGGTAGGTCAGATGAAATCAGCTGATGGTGTACTTAAATATGACAGACTCTCTAAGGTGGTGATTGCTATTTTATCAATTCCACATAGCAATGCAGAATGTCATTTAAAGTATTGAGTTAAGACTTAAGTATTGAGAAGGTGGAGCAATAAATCTTGTATTCATTTTAAGTTAATGCAGAATGTGAATGGAATTTTAGCAGTCACAAAGACAAAAACACAGTTCAGATCCTTGCTGTCTGAACAAACTTTGTAGAAACTTTTAACCTTGAAATCAGTTCAGCAAGGCAAGTGCTTTGAGCAAAAATTTAGTTCCGAGTTTATGAAGAGGGTTAAGTCAGCTACTGGTGTGTTGAACAACAATTAGTCGTAATGTGATCACCGTGTTGAAGGATGAGAAGTCACATATTCCTACAGTTCAGGTATGTCCAGTATTTAGTATTCACATGTAAATGATGAAAAATATATATATGTAGGCCAAATAGAATTGTTAATGTATTGAATTATAATGAATTTGTACATGTTCTGCCATCAGAGATGTGTCGTAATACGTCGCGATTCGCTGCGGAATTTCTCCTGATTTTTCACTTTTGAAAGTTAGCATGTCCGAATACAACTTAAAACTCGTTATATGAAAAGTGCTGATTAATGATATTTCTCAAAGTAGTATAAATAATAAGGAATTTATTAAAACTTAATGGATGCAGTACTTATTGAATTACTTGATGGTTAGAATTAGTTTAATTTCATTTAGACCTTCGTTTGGATACAAAATTTATGCTCAATTGCCATGTGTGTATACACACACAGTGTTCTCCCTTGGACATTTTTAATGAACACACCGCCTTGCTGTTTCTTACAGACCGTCTGGATAACCCTTTCAGACCGTGTACGCACAATTGTGCGGCTTTGTATTTTATGTATGTCCGAGCTTACTTGACGTTTTCTTGGCGCTAGACCGGACTGCAGTGATTGTGCGGGACACGTAGCATGTACTTCTGTTGTTTTTATTTATCGCTTTTCCACCAGGGGGCAGAAAGAAGAGTTTAAAAATGCAGCTCATTGGCAAGGTGGCGGGAATCAGTAAAGCGTAAATTAAATATTTATTTATTGCATTCATATTAATCTAGAAGCTTCACTGAGTATCAGAATGTAATCTATGAAGTGTGTAAATTGTTTAGCAAACGTAAAATTGTGAACTTATAACATCGTACGTAATATCATGAGGTTTTGAATGTTGATATGCACAATTGTGCGGGCTAGGTTTTCCTACACGCAATGCATGCGGGAGTGCTGGGTGCTGCCACAAAAAGCACTGTGAAAGCAGAATTCGTATTCTGTGTGAGAAATGTAATGTATAAGATTTTAATTATTTTAAATCGTTCCACACTGTAAAATAGAACATCTGATCATGTACATGTGTATATTCATATGTGCTGAGCTGAATTTTTTAATTTTTTTTTTGTAAGTAGTGAATTAAATCCTAACATGCACAATTGTGTGGGTGCTGTTTTTCAGACAATAGTTCTTGTTTTGTAAAATAAACAGTAAACACGTGTATTTGGGAGCATTTAAGTAAGTTTTTTTATGTACAAACATAAATTCACACCCAGTTTTCTTTCAGATCTGACAAAAAGTTGCTGCCGCCAAAAAAGCTGTAAAAGCAAAACTAGTCCTCAGTGTAGAAAATATGATGTATACTTGTGTTTGAACAAAGATTTTAATTGTTCCACACTGTAAAATAGAACATCTGATCATGTACATATGTATATTCACATGCACTGAGGTATTTTTCTTTTTTATAAGTAGTGAATTAAATCCTGACATGCCCAATTGTGTGGGTGCTTTTTCTCAGATGTTAATTTTCATTTTGTAGAATAAACTAAAAATATATGTATTTAAGAGCATTTTAGTCAGTTTTTGACGTATAAACAAAAATTCACACCGCCAGTTTTCTTTCAGGTCTGAAAGGGATAACATAACCTACATATGCACTAGTTACATAATATTAATACATAATGGTAAGCCCTGGTGTTCAGAATTATGAACGAGCAGTAGACCACTAGGAGTTTCAAATAATCTGTTATGCCTTGTTCGTGATAATGGCTTGAAAATAGTTCAATTTTGCAGTTAATGTTTACCTGTCTGATATTGTTGTATTTGCCCTTAGGGGATCAATTGAATTTTTTCATATTCATTTTTTGTGTAGTATTCCCCGCCCGGCTGCTCATTCCTGCCACCCAGTTGACGAGAATTTCTGGGGAGAACACTGATAGATGTACATATTTATTAACAACTCTTGATTGACTGCTAAGATGTTCCCACAGATAAACATGAGTTCCAGGTCATCAAATTGAAAAGAATAACTGTTGGAATAACATCTAGAATAGTTACTCTTAATAAAAAAGAAAATAAGAAGGCTTTTCTTCATTAAAACCCTCTTAGTGCCAGGAATGTTTACATTGGCAGTGCTATCAGATTTACGGCCCATTTTGCGAGTTTGAAGAAGATGGGCCATAATTCCCCCAATTATTAAGCAAGTTATTTGAATATTACACCAAACTGTTCAGAAGGGAGAGATTTTCCATAAAATTAATGTCAATGAGATTATAATTTTGCACATTTGGACTTATAAAAGTTCCCTAATAAATTCAGGCACTTGTCTAATGTTTGTGTGGAAGGACCTATGATGTGAACTTGTGGTCACATATAAAAACAAAAATTTAATTGGGGTTTCCTTATCGCTATACACAGCACATCATTTTAGGTAAAGTTCTGGAAGTTTTTCCAGTTATGCTTCCAGATTATTTGGAACTCGTTTTGTTTGCCATAAGTGAAGCCTTCTTTTCTGACATCCACTTCTCTCTGAGAGCTTCGGTAATTGAGGATGTAAATGCCATTATTTTGGTATCAAAATGTTCCTTACATACATCACCATCAGCATCAAGTCTTGCTGCCGTTTCACAGTTACATTTACTGTTATAGATATCAAGTCCAACCACTGATAACTTCAGAAAAATAATGTGCAATGACAAGCTCTTGGCAATAATGGAAATAGTGTGCTGCTGTTGCTAGTTTCAACTCCCATTGCTGAATCAATACTCATTATTTAGTGTCTAATTAGGCACCTGTAACAGCAGAGGTCCAACTATTATGGATTGTCCTTAATACGGATTTCACTTCCCAATTACGACATTACGGTCAAAAGGGAAATTATTACAGAAAAGCAACATTATCATGATAAAAAATAATTTCTACGGAAAAAAAGGAAATAAGTAAAAAATCTTCAGTCCCTTAGAGCATTACTGGCCAACCCTCCTCGTTTTAATGTTTGTAAGGAACTGCAGCATTTGCATATACTGTAAGATTAGAAAATTTCACGTTAATGTAATAATAATAATAATAATAATAATAATAATAATAATAATAATAAAAATATTGTAACTGTAATATTGTACAAAAAGCTCTATTTTTTATATATAGCATAGGAAACACCCCCTCTCTAAAATAATGCAGCTTTTGATAGTAAAAATATTTTTTTCTTAACGTTTTTTGATCATGAAAAAAAAATTTTTTCAAAGAAAGGAAATATTTATTTGAATGATCACTTCATAAAATAAAAATTAATAAAATAAAGGTGCATTAATTTACATCAATAAAATGCCTGAAGCATTACCTTCAAAACAAAAAAAAGGCCCGTCCATTTTACATAAATTGAACAGAAGTTATTACAAATAATTTACTGCAAGGTAAAAAGTGCTCATTAGGTCTTGGCGGTATAGGGCATGGACACCACGTATGAGGCTGGCGGTCAAGGGGTTAAGACTTCATTTCCTAATCTAGTATTTCCTGTATCACCTGACTTCATACAACTGCACTCCATTACTTTTGTTTTGGACTTTCTTTGATTTCCTTTACTGCTTGTTCTATACAAACATTGAAAAGGAGGGGTAGGGCGGGGAGGGGCAAACTGCAGCCTTGCCTCACCCCTTTCTGGATTGCTGCTTTTTTTTCAAAGCCCTTGATTCTTATCACTGCAGACTGATTTTTATACAGATTGTAGATAATTCTTCTTTCTCAGAACCTGATCCCGATCACCTTCAGAATCTTAAATAGCTTGGTCCAATTAACATTATCAAATTCCTTTTCTAGATCTATGAACACCATGTATGTGGGCTTGCCCTTCTTAATTCGATCCTCTAAGATTAGATGTAAAGTCAGGATTGCTTCACGTGTTCCTGCATTTCTTCTGAAGCCAAATTGATCTTCTCCGGACTCAGTTTCAACTACTCTTTCCATTCTTCTGTAAATAATAATATATGTTAGAATTTTGCAGGCATGAGAAACTAAACTAATGGTGCAGTAGTTTTCAGACTTGTCAACACCAGCTTTTTTGGGAATAGGTATAACAACATTCTGCCAAAAATCAGATGGCACTTCTCCTGTCACGTACATCTTGCACACTAAATGAAATAGCCTTGCCAGGCTGGTTTCTCCTAAAGCAGTCCGTAATTCAGGGGGAATGCCATCAATTCCAGGTGCTTTGCTCCTATTCAGCTCTCTCAAATCTGTGTCGAATTCTGACCTCAAAATTGGTCTTCCATTTCATCAGCATCAGTAGCCTCTTCTTGTTCCAGAACCATATCATATACCTCCTTACCTTGATACAATTGTTGGATATGTTCTTGCCGTCTTTCTGCCTTGTCCTCTTTACCTACTGTAGAAGTGGTTTTCCGTCTGAGCTCTTAATATTCATACACTTAGTTTTCCTTTCTCCAAAGGTTTCCTTGATTTTCCTGTATGCAGCATCTGCCTTTCCTTTGACCATACAACTTTCAACATCCATATTTCCGAGATTTTAGGCTCTAAACAGATAGAATGATAGGACACATCTTAAGGCACCCAGGACTTGTGCAGTTGGTTTTTTAGTGAAGTATAGAAGGTAAAAACGGTAGGGGTAGACCAAGGTATGAATATGACAAGTAGATGTAGGTTGTAGCAGTTACGTAGAAATGAAAAGTTTAGCACAGTATATGGTCTATGGACTGATGACTCAAACAACAACATGTTTGTGCAAGACCTAGAACCTCTGCTTTAGTTCAACACACGGCATCTGAGGCAAAAAAGGAAATAAGTGAACTTTGCACATAACTCCTTTTTCTTTGGCTACTGATGGGTAGTATGGATTCAAATGCAGTTAAACTTTATCCTACAGTTGTCTCATTCTTTAATGCTCAGAGAGGCCAAATATCAACTCTTCTATTGTCATAGTTAGACGGGACTGACAACACAGGCAGGGAATTTTCTCTGTTATTAATAGTGAATTGTCTTCTTTAGCCATTCCGTGGAAAAATTGCATTTCTTTTTCATCTGGCAATGCATACACAGTGATAGGAGAAATTAAAGGTGTTGCCAAATTTGTGAAGGACAGGCATTCTTCTGTTTATGTCCCAAGTTGTTCATGTCATCGCATACACATCTGTGCACAAAAAGCAGCAGTCTAATTACCATTCAATGTAGATAACTTTTTGGTTCATTTATATTGCTGTCTTGATAAGAGTTCTAAAAGGCAAAACACACTGACGTGCAGTTAGGGCCGCGCAGCTGTGAGCTTGCATCCAGGAAATAGTGGGTTCGAACCCCACTGTCGGGAGCCCTGAAGATGATTTTCCGTGGTTTCCCATTTTCACACCAGGCAAAACAATATTACTGAACCTAATGATCTCTACCGAGACAGTAGAAATACAAATAAAAACAAAACTAAAACACAAAAATAAAACAATGTCAACATGTCAATTAAGGCCATGGCCACTTCCTTCCCACTCCTAGGCCTTTCCTATCCAATCGTCGCCATAAGACCCATCTGTGTCAATGCGACGTAAAGCAAATAGCAAAAAAAAAAAAAAAATCCCACATTGAAAGTATATCAGGCTGTTTGTGGCACAGAGGGTCACAAAATTTTGAAATATGTCACTACCCTTTGGCTCTCGCTTCTTTAGTCTATTAATAAGAGTTCTTGAGCAGTGGGAAGCTTTGACACTCATGTTTCTTAGTGAACCCCACCTAAAAAATGGGAGCACCAAGCAGTTTGAAACTGTAAGATCTTTTTCACAAGACCCAAACACAAAACTGTTTTGCTGCTTTCTTCAAAGTATACGTCCTGGCTTTAACTCAGTGAAGTTATTTCTACAAGAAGATGCTCCAGCTATACATCTTCTTAAGAGGAAACTTACTGATCTTTTAACTGACCAGTTGGTCAGATTTTTTCAACCATGTTCTAATCAGCCAGAATCTACATCCCTTTTGAGGGTTGAATTCAATAAGAAGAAATGCCAGAAAGCCAATGAGGACTTGGTAATTGGAGCAAAAGCCAGGGCATACTTGAAAGATAATGACTGTGATGAAGAGATGTTTTATAATGGTGTGTCCACACCAAGATGTTTTCGTTAACTTTGTTAATGAACAATGTTTATGAACATTTCTGTCTGTTAATAAACAAAATAGCATGTTCATTAACTTTTCGAGGATGTTGATAAACAAAATTTCTTTAACTTCTGTGAATGAAACTTTTCATTAACATTTCGTGTTTTCGTTAACATTTCGGATCGCACATGCGCAAAAACGCAATTAGAACGCAAATTCGTAGCGCGGAATCAAGACCGACTCCAATCCTCAGACCTTAATGCTACACTCGATCATTCAAAGATGGCAAATCGAGTAGCCGGAGTTGTTTGAAATCTGGGTTTGTTTTGGTTTGTTGTTATCGTATGTAGTATGTGTAATTTTATGAAAGTTGATGATAAATGTTAGTTTCTTTGTAGAATATAAGTGTGCGAGTGTATTTATACGAGTCAGTGGACACACAGGATCTGTAATTATGCACAGTAATGTGAGAATATGCTTGTTTTGATCGTGTTTTTACCCTTTAAAGAACATTAGTGCACTAGGCGGACCAGGTTTTAGTCTAACTATGGCAATACCTCTCATACAACTATTCTTAAGTTTCCTACGGAATAGAATATTAAGATAGAAATGGATTAGGAATATACATCGTGATTATTTTGAAGTCCATGACAAAGCTGTAGCGTGGATATGTCATTTTGAGAGTAAGTCTGAGGTTGGAGAAGCCATTTCTCTACTTCCAAACTATTCGTGTTCCTCGAAAATATTAATTTAGATAGAATATAACTGATATTGCGTTATTCCGTCAGTGTCTATGTGCTTCAAAGTGTTGAGTGATTTAGATGCAAGTTTATTTTACAATAATCTGTGCTTTGCCTGCGGAAATGTTTGGCTAGATCTTGCAGTATAACAAAACTTATAAATGTGACAGTTGGAGCAATCTGTATACTGTTACACAGAAGAAATATTGATTTAGAGGGATTAGCTGGGTTTGTAACATAGGGTTTTACACTACCAACACCTTCCGATTCATGCTGTGGTTATCTGTTATCAAGCAGACTGCGCCGAACTGAAGCTCGTGCATGTGGTTAAATATCGATGTTTAGTCAATGGAGTTTTTGCACTCATGTTCTTTAATGGGTAAAAACCTATTATATCTTTATTGTCTGAACATTTCATTATTAAGGTTACTATCATCGTGTGAAGTGTTGTTATGCCATATGTCAACATTATGTTAGCATTACCGGGGCTGTTCATTGGGTTAACATAATCATTTCGGGTGTACTTGGGCTGAGTGACTCAGGCGGTTAAAACGCTGGCCTTTTGACCCCAAGTTGGCAGATTTGATCCTGGCTCAGTCCGGTGGTATTTGAAGGTGCTCAAATACGTCAGCCTCGTGTCAGTAGATTTACTGGCATGTAAAAGAACTACTGCAGGACTAAGTTTCGACACTTCAACATCTCCGAAAACCGTAACAAATGTAGTCAGTGGGACATAAAGCCAATAACATTATTATTTTGGGTGTACTTCCTATTCGTTGGATGCTGAATTTAAGAAATTGTCCACCACTTCAAAACTAAGGCAACAAATTGTGTTTCACAGTTCTCATGAGAGCGAATAAATCTAGGAATTTCGTACCATAATTTATTTTGAAACACTCGAAATGATGTTAGAAGTATCATTTTAACAGTTTTATCATGTATTTTATCTATCCAGCGAAGTGAAATCTAAGAAGAAGCATTTTTGACTAATTGAAATTTCTAAATAATCAGCTTGTTGGTCTCTTTTCTAGTAGAATATATGTGATTCTTATTGGCGAAGTGTTTTCAAACGTGCAAAAGTGATTAGGATCACCCACTCCCTAGTTCATTGTCTCTCTCCACTTGACACACCTGAGATTTAGCTTTTAATGCGGCTGTACATCTACTCCTAATTCTCCTCAAACGTTTATATATATTTCCTGCACACTTCCATTCTGCCACTAACCACTTTAAAAGCTTGAGCAATCATCTTCAATTGCTGCTCAGTCATAAATATGCATCTCCCCTCAACCGTTTCCGTACACAATCTCAGTAAATGAAAATCATCTCTCTCATCACTACATAACAAACACACACTATTTTCTTTTAATTTAGTCCATCCTCTATTCATATACATTCCTAAAATCCACCATATTAAGTCTGTTCATGTTTGCCACTTTCAAATTCAATACCTGATTTACCTTCATAAACATCTTTAAGGTAGCTCTCATTCTGAATTCGGCCAACAGCTCTTGTTCTGCAGTGTCTCTTGCCCTCTTGATCACATGTTTCCAATATACACCTCTGCTCCTCTCCCGTTCTATATCGTAATAATGCCCCAAGCCCATTTTATGTAAGGCATTTTTTACCTTGTCTACCCAGTAATCATCATAATTGCTCTTTATTTTACTGCAAATGATACAGTGATATGGGGTGAGGGTAAAACGGAAGTGAAAAAACAAGTAGATGTATGGAATCAAGAGATAGAAAGATTTGGGATGAAAGTAAGCACAGTAAAAATTAAAACAATAGTGATGACAGGGGGAAGGAAGGAAGAGGAAAAATAAAACTGAATGGGAAAATCCTGGAAATTGTTAAAAGTTTCAAGTACTTGGGAAGTGTAATCACAGAAGATGGAAAGATAACTGAGGAAGTTGGGGAAAGAATACAACAAGCAAACAGCTTTTACCAGAATGTAAGGGGTATTTTGTGGAACCAAGATGTTCCGAAGAAATGTTACAAAGTATTCTATTCAACCTATTATTAACTACCGCAAGACGAGAGGAGAGTAGATTACAGGCAGCAGAGATGAAGTCCAACTCGTTGGCTGAATGATCAGCGTACTAGCCTTCGGTTCAGAGGATCCCGGGTTCGATTCCTGGCCGGGCCGGGGATTTTAACCTTAATTGGTTAATTTCAATGGCACGGGGGCTGGGTGTATGTGTTTTCTTCATCATCATTTCATCCTCATAATGCCGCGCAGGTCGCCTACGGGGGTCAGATAGAAAGACCTGCACCTGGCGAGCCGAACCCGTCCTGGGATATCCCGGCACTAAAAGCCATACGACATTTCATTTCAGCAGAGATGAAATTCCTAAGAGGTATGGAGGGCAAGACCAGAAAGGATAGAATTAGAAATGAAGAGATAAGGAAAAGGACAGGAATCTTGAAGCTTCAAGACAGGATGGAAACAACAAAGCTAAAGTGGTACTGGCATATGATGAGAATGGGAGAAGAGAAAGTGCCAAAAAAAGCTTTTTCAATGAAGTTAACAGGAAAGAGACGTGTGGAAGGCCCTGAAAGAGATGGAATGATTCAGTGTGGGAGTGCATAGAGAAGAGGGGAGGAAAACCAGAAGATGTACTTAAAAAGGGAGAAGAGTGGTGGAGGGACAGGCAGTGATGGAGGTCCTTGATTCACAACCCAACCCGGGAAGCTGGAAATGGGAAATGAAGATTATGATGATTGATACTGATACGCTGACTGCAGAATTAGGCCCGCTTCAGCGTTTTTCAATCTGCGCCTGTAACCAAGCACCCTTTTTAAAATGTCTATCTTTATATACTCATTATGCATAACACTTGCTCCTGCGTTCACGGCACAAAACTGCAACCCCATAACAATCTTGCTAAACTTACTTCCTGTCTGTTCTAACATCCCGCATTCTTTATCAACCTCCCAAATCTCGGAACCGTACAGCATTCTACTCTTCACCACTAACTTAAACACCATTCTTTGTATGCCATAATCTATACCCCGAAATCTACTTTCCAATTACTGTTTATCTTCAGTGACCATTTCTTCACAAAATTACAAACCTCATTTAAACTCCCTTGCAAGCCCCCAGCTGTCAACATCATCAATAATGCATCATAAGCATAAATCAACCATAGAATCTCTAGTGCCCCTACAACTGGACAAGCCCATTCTCTCCCGTGACCACCTAATAAATCGTTTATAAACCAAAAAAAAAAAAAAAAAAAAGAATTGGCGACAATTTACACCCCTTCTTCAGCCCAAATTTCGATTCTATCAAACCACTAACCACTCCATCCTCTACCCTAACGCTGCAATAGACGTTTTCATAAATGTTTTTAATCGCTCTTCTCATCTTCTCCCCCACCCTTAGCCTCCCTGCTCACCGTATCGAACACTTTCTGAAAGTCTATAGCTGCTATAAACATTTTGGTACCTTTTTTACTCATGTATTTATCTATTATTGTTCTAATGATCATTAAATCATCCATCATCCTCCTCCCTTTTCTAAAGCCACAGTGGAATATTGATAAAATAGAGTAGTGTTCCGCCCACTTCCTCAGCATATTTGCCAACATATCCGTTTATACCTTTCTCAGGGAGTCCAGCAAGGTTATACTTCTCATAATTGCTGCGGTTGGCCCTCTTTCGTTTGTTTTTATAAATAGGACATGATTCCTTTCTGCCATTCTTTCGGAAAAATTGCCCCATCGAATACCTTATTTAGAAAATGTAACTTAACTCTCCCTCATCTGACTATTCTTTATTACTTCCTTCCAATAAACATTAATTATCCCATTTTCCCCACCCGCTGTGTTTGATTTCGACCTACTCACCGTCTGTTATGCCTTTATCCAATTCAGGACTAACCCCCTCTAACCCCCTTTCAACCTCATATATCCTCCTCCTGCCATTACCCTCCCCTCTTTCTCTCCTAATAATTTCTGGAAATACTTTACCCTTGTTCCATACTCAATTTTTGACTTTGAAGCTCTGCTTGCACCCCTATTAATTATATTTACTCTCACTCACACGTTATCCCCTTCCCTATCTTTACACTCCCTGTTTATTGCTTCGGTTTGGACATTTTGCCAAGCCTGTTTTCTCTCTACTAGCATTTTCTTAAATTCTTTTCTCAACCTGCAAAACTGTTCCCATAAACCCCTCCCTCCATATTTCCTGTACTCACCTAGAGATCTCATCGTTACTTTCCTCTTCTTCCTACACTCTTTATTTTACTAGCCCTTCTCTAATCATCGTCCTACATGTTTTTTCCATCGCCACTTTCCTGCAAGGATATTCCAGTAACGCTAATGCCCTATCAATATTATTACCCTCTAATGCTACATCAAACCCTATCCTAATTATCTGAAATTCTGTATCTTCAGAGTAGTTATTTAACTTCGATTTGCCCTCCTCCGTCCATATATACTTGGGAATTGTATGCCCTATCTCATTCCCCCCTTCTCCTATGTCTCTCTCCTACTCACAATTACATATGCTGGGGAATGATGTAATTTCACCCTATCAACAACCTCAATCTTGCTTACTCTATCTAACATATCTTCTGAGCTAATTACCAAATCAATAACACTTCCACCCTCTTTCATGTCATTTTCCCTTTCCTATCACCCTTCACCACCCGTTCAAAATGTACAAGTTGCTCACCCCACATACTTCTAGCATCTTCTGACTGTAGCCGTTTCTCCCTTTATCCTCACTTCTTCTGCTACCCATCTTTAAACCCTTGTTATACACTGGGCTAGACCTCCCTGTTCTCGCGTTCTAATCCCCTAACAAAATAAATCCATCCCCTTTGTATTTTCCGCTAATATTTATTTCCTCCATCAATCCTTAAAAAGAATACCCCTCGGATGGTTGTATATAAAACATAAATACACCTTCTTCCCCTCTCCTCCTTCCATAATATACCTAACCCAAAACACCTCTTTGACCTCATTTTCTATTTCTACTATTAAATCACTTATTTCTTCCTTTTCAAGTATCAATATACACCCAGGATTTCTTCCCCTCCTTCCCTGCTTCTTCCTCATTGTATTCCTTACCACGAATCCCTTCCATGTTAATTTTTTCCTCTTTTTGAGCCATGTCTCTAGGAGGGCCACTATATCGAAACTCTCCACCAACTTTACTTATCGTATTCACAAGGATGCACACACGAGATGCTTTCAGTTGTGTACATTGTTTTGTTTACAAATTATATACACATTATACACACACAGTAATGAACCGCCATCTTGAACTTGACTGCCACATTAGCATATCAACCAACTACCAACACAACAAAATCACAACATGAGTTCACACACTTCACTCGACTAGCGACTTTCACTAACAACGTAAGATAGGAAACTTAAAAGGGTCCACCTTTTCAATACAAATAAATGTTATAAGTTTATTTACAACATATATTTACACTTGGAACTAGTTTTGACGCTGTTTGGCATCATCTTCAGCCAAAATGTGGGAAATAGGCATAGGCGTAAGCATGTAGACATTTACATCATACAAGATGTTAAATCAGTGTGATTAAATGAGAGACATGAAATAGTGAATTACATTGTCAGTTTACAAAATGGTCATGAAAGGTGAGTCAAAATTGTATAAACCTGAATTAGGGTTCAAAAACATAATCACTTAAAAAACATATAAACCGCAACAAAACCACGCGGAAGTTCGAGCTGAAATTGGTATTGGAGATTCAAATTGTCTCAGACACTCTTCCATTGAATGTTGCCTGCCGCGAGTGTAATACAAAACATAGGTTAGATTTTAACAAACACAATCATCTCAAAAATGCACCTAACATTTTAAAAATATTTTAGGTTGAGATGAAATTTGGCAGTTAGGGATTGATATCACTTATTCAATAAGCGTCAATTCAAAACCAGCTGTGAAGGGTGAGACAAAATTGCACAGCGTGAGTTTGGACTCGATCAATGCAAAATCTGAAATACATGCAACACATTCGAAACTGTAGGTTCTCGATGAATTTGGCACATAAAGGTCTGCGTTCACTCATTCATTGAATGTCACTGGTGCGAGTGTAGTTCAAATACGAGTTAGGATTTAAGAGAATCAAGCCTCTTAAAAATGCACGTCATCTGAGCCCATGGTGCGAGATGAACTTAGTAGTAAAGGTTCGAATTTGTAGATATTCAGTATGCCACTTCAGAACAGTCCATGAAGGGTGAAACAAAGCCATAACTCACACGAATTAGGACTCATTATATACCAATTTTCAATTACATATTACATATTCAAATTTTCGTAAGTACAAGGTGAAATTGGCAGTTAAAGAAATTAAAATATGCAGACACTTCTTCGTCAGATGCCATATAGGTCAAGCGCAGCATATCTAAACTTGTATAAATGCATATAAATTATCTAAATCCAAGTGTGAGATGAACATGGTAGTAAAAGAATCACGTTTGTTGAGGGTGTAGTAAACATATTCAGCTCGACAAGAATACAAAATTTGAATTATGTAAGACGTTCCAAGTGTAAATATATGTTGTAAATAAACTTATAACATTTATTTGTATTGAAAAGGTGGACCCTTTTAAGTTTCCTATCTTCTCAGTTCAATACGGACAAAAAAAATGAAAATCTTAGATTTAAATTTCACTAACAACTCAGCTCAACTACCCAAGACCGTCCTTTTATATACCTTGCCTGGCCAGGCTTCTAGAAAAGTATGACACAACATGCTTTCTCGTATTTTCTCAAGTCTCTAATAACCTATGTACAAATGGGTAGAACATTCTGTAAAACTTGAGTGGCAAAGGTGCATTGTTCTAGACTATTACTCTGTGTTGCACAACATGACATCAGATTTATACATCATATTTACAGGTAATAATAAATCATATACTATTAATTATGTGTTCTTACATTAAATAAAGTCGTATTAATATACATACAGCAGAAGTAGTCTATCATGACATAACCTCACATGTTTTGTTACACAAGACACATCATACAACACACAAATAATAAATGATACGACTATGATTTATACCAAATAAAGTCTGTACCGACAACCTGTCATACATAACTATGTAAATAATAATAATAGACATAAACAACTTCATAGCCACACCTCGCAAGTCATAACAACAATAATAATAATAATAATAATAATAATAATAATAACAACAACAACACCTACTAATCGAGCTTGATATTTTCACTATTTACCCGTGGGTTTAGAGAATTGTTTCCAAGTTATACTAGTCCATTACACACTTGCATCAATATTCCCCCTTTATATACACATCTTTGGAGTAATAATTATTGAATAGGAGGAGGACACATTAAATTTTCCTTTGTAAAGTCAAAAACCCGCAATACAGAGTGATTCTAATATCTTGTAATCAATAACCCTCCTATAACTTGAAACAATTTCAGCAGTCTATTGCACTTGTCAACTTTGCCTTGGTCATAGATTATATCTTCCTCGACGTCACTGGATGTGCTTGTGCCAGATAGGGGGTCGATTTCGCCTTTCCGCCAGCCTCCTCCTCGGCGGTACTGAATGTGTTTTCCTCCTCGTGACCATATTGTGCCATGTCATCAGTAGCCTCTCCTCTAGGTGGACCCATGGCAGTATCAGGCTTAATTTGTATGTGCAGCAGTTGGGTGACTTGCCGCAGTTCTGATGCGTGGACCAAGACAGGAGGGTTGGTCTTTAGTAAGAAGACCCCATGGCCCAGCTGCTTATCGACCACAACGGGACTAACCCACTTAGGTGCGAGACCTGCGTGGGACCCTCCAATCTTATTAATGATTGGGTGGTTATGTTGCAATACTTGTTGGCCTGGTAGGGAGATCTGGGTTTCTTTGACATCTTGAGCCTTGGCCTGGTTAAGGGATCTCTTCTCGGCCAATGCTTGCTTTTCCTTGATGTCCTGCTGCCGCTTATGCTGCCATTCTGCTAGGGAAACAGCTGCATCATCTTGACCAGAAGTGGGCGGTGGACGAATCTCCCAATCCCCGGTGCCGTACAGCTGTCGACCAAGGAACAACTCCACTGGGGAATAGCCAGTGACATAGTTGATGTGTCGTCGCAGGGCAAAGATTGACTATGGTATCTGACGGTCCCACAGTCGATGTTCTTCGTCTATTAGGTTGATCCGTTGCATCCTTTTTAGATCCTGGTTCAGTTGTTCCGTTAGATTGGCGCTTGGGTTGTAGATAAGGGTAGTCCAATGCTTCACACCCCATTCAGTCATCATTTGCTGCCACTTCCTTTCCGTGAATTGACTCCCATTGTCTGATAGAATGCACCGTGGATAACCGTAGCGGCTGAATACCTCATCCTGTAGAAGACTGGTGATGCGTCCTGTCATGGCTTCTGGTATTGGAAAGGCTTCAGTCCATATCCTGAAGAGGTCGGTGATTACTAGGAGTCCTGTTTTACCCCTTGGTATTCTAGGGTAAGGACCCATCAAGTCCAGGGCATTTCAGCCGTCTTCCTCGCTGACTGGAATTTGCCTTCCTTTTGCTCGTTTTGGTGCAGGCGCAGATGTAGCACCCTTTCACATAATCGAGGATGTCTTTCCAAATGTTGACCCAGAAGAATCTCCATCGGATAGGCTATGTCTCTTCACCTGCTGGATGTCCAGTTTCAGTGCTGTTGTGGAACTTCTCGAGGATGTCCGCCGTGTGCTGTCTAGGGACCACCATTACTGCAGGCGTGTCAGAAAGGTGAGATCTGTACATTAAGAGTCCTCCGTCAACCTGGAAGTTCTTGTAGCACATTGAATTCCCTCGGGACGAGTCGACTATCGGTGTTCTGTCTCCTGATCCACTGCGTCATGGTCCTACAGGGCTTGTCTTGTTCTTGCCATTGCTTGTGACGATTTATAGCAACAACGTATTGGTTGATTAAGATTCTTTGACAAGACGTTCAAGGAGAAAAGAGCTGGGACCAATTGGAGGTTAGTGGATGTAATAAGAAGAAGAAAAAAAGGTTAATCAAAACAGTACATTGTTTCTACAAAGGAAATCAATTTTAAATTTTACAACTCAAAATTTTGTAACCTGACACACAAAAGAAAACACTCATCGTGAATGACGTACATTAGAATAGAATCCCTAGACCATTTACAAGTTATAATATGTGACTAATCAAATGAACATGGTAACCTATAAGCCTCGGAGAATATGGACACAGATTTCCAAAAAGGTAAACAAAGGGGGAAGAAAGGCACGGGAAGGACCAAGGACGGGGATCACAATAATGGGAGTCGCCTGAGTATAAACATAGCCAAATGCAGGAACAGTTTTATGCGATAAGTTGTACCGTCCAGGCCACAAGTTCAATCATTCACCAACTCTTGAAATTGCATATTACTCGATGTTCATTCGTTAAGGAAAAATATCACTCATATCAGGCTTAAAAGAAAACCGGCCACAGCAATGAAGATAACTCCAAAATCCATAGGAGAAGAATAATAGTGGTAATTATAAAATAAATACTCTGTTGCTCACCCCATACAGCAAATAAAAGAAGTGGAGCTTCCCAGCAAATACTGGGAAGTCCTCAGACGACCCTCCAACCACACTCGGAATCAGTGCTGGACTGAAGACCGAGTATGTGGGGGAACCCTTTATACCGCTGCAGAAAGTTCCGGAAAAAAGTACACAAAACGTCGAGACATATCGGACACTGACGTAGCGGATGACGTAACCCAGAGGAGACTCAGTGTGTAGTCAGCAGTTCACCAGGACGGATGCACGGCGAGGCAGCAGAGAAAGTCCAAGGCCGGTTAGATGAATGAAGTATCGGCGAGTATATGAACATAGATGGAGTTCCAGATGACGGTAGCCGAAAATAGGTGAGTGATCGTTACATGCTTGATTACTCCCAGATCAAGTTCCTTCTTGATGATCATAAGAACAGGTTCATTGGGTTCGCTCTCGTGTTTTTGCGGAAACTCCCTCTCGACAATGGTGCTCCTAGCTTTAGGTTCCATCACCGGGTGCCGAGATAAACTGCCCGCTCCTATGTTCTTCGATCCTGGGACTTCACTCATCACAATCAAATTGTGCGATTAATAGAGCGTATCGCATCAGTTTAGATTTTGAGCCAAAGACAGAGTTCAACCATTTGAGAGCTGCTTTATCGGTGTACAGCTGGAACCTCCTTCCCTCCAAGTAGCCTCTAAATTTGCCCATGGCCCACACCACGACTAAGGCTTCCTTCTCGGCAGTGCAGAAGCGTTTTTGAGTGGGAGATAGCTTCCTGCTGGCATACTTAATTATGTCCCTTCCGCCATCACTCCTCTCCTGGAATAACACTGCTCCTAAGCCAGAGTCGCTGGCGTCCGTCTGCAGGCACATCTTCCACTGAGAGTCGCGATGGGCTAAACCGGGAGCATTGCATATCGCAGCCTTAATGCCTTGGAATGCTGCCTCTTCCTTGCTGGTCCATTGGAACAGGCGGTTGTTATGGAGGAGGTCGATGAGTGGTATTGCCTTCTCTTCAAAGTGTGGCACAAAGCTGCTATACCATCCACACAAGCCAAGGAACTGGCGTGCTTGTCGCTTGGTCTACGGGCGTTCACCTTCTTCGATAGCTCGATTCTTCACCGGTTGCCTTTCTAAACCTTCAGATGTTAGGACATGACCAAGATATTGTACATGGGACTGGGTGAAGTGGCACTTCTACAGTTAGCAAGTCAGTTCATGAATTTTCAGTCGTTTCAGCACTTCTTCAGTTCTTCAAGGTGTTCTTGAAAATTCTTGCTCTAGATTAAAATGTCTTCGAGATACACTTGGCAGAAATCTCCAATATATCCTGACTTATCCATCAGTCACATGAAGGTTGCTGGAGCATTCTTCAGTCCAAAAGGCATTACTGTAAACTGGTACAATCCTCTCAGTGCCATGAAGGCGGTCAGTAGCCTAGAACTCTCCTCGACCTCCACTTGCCAGTATCCAGAATTGAGATCCAGTGTGCTGAAAATCCTAGACCCACTTACTTGTTTCAGTGAGTCTTTCAGGTCAGGCACGGAGTAGGTGTCACTAATGGTCTTCTCGTTCAACTTGCGGAAGTCCACACACAGTCGATACTCCCCATTCTTCTTTGGTAGGACGATAGGCGAAGCTCAACAGGGTGTAGAGAGTTTGATGAGACCTTGCCCTTCCATCTCTTGAATCTTCTGAATGACGAAGTTCCACTTACCCAGGTTGATTGGATATGAACGTTGCTTGATGTGTGAGGTGGTGCTGCATTCAATGGTGTGCATTACAGTGGTGGTCCTTCCTGTTGTATTGGTGATGACTTTTGGAAAGTCCTTTAAGGAGTGTCTCAGCTCCTCTTCTTCACTTGGTTGAAGATGCGTTAACTGGATGTCGCCCAGGTCTATGTCGACTTTCACATCATTGCAAGTCTGGAGGTTTCCATCGTGCCAGGCGGCTCTCAGACGTCTGTCTCTTCCTAAAAAGAGGACTTCATGAGCTTCATATTCTAGGATCACCTTGCATTCTTTCCAAAAAGTCGTGACCTAATATAATGTCACGTGTTAGGTTCTGAATCATTGGAACGTTAACTATGATAGGCAGATCTATGCATTTAGCAGTTAGGTTAGTCTGTCCTTGGATGGAATAGGTTACCCTATCCACTGCCCCCACTGCCCATGCAAAATGGTGAGACTTCATAAATGGTAGTAATCTGGCAACAGTCCCACTTACGAATGAGTGGCTTGCTTGGCTGTCGAGTATGGGTGAAAAATTATCATTGCCTATCCTCAAGATGATAGCTGGGCAAGGTTGGTCTGTTGTGTCTTGCTGCGCATTCCTGTTCCCAGTCCCATCCACCCTTAGTCCAGTATGGGCCAGACCTCGTTTTCCGACACTGAAGTTGGGCATTTGTTCTTCACGTGTCCCGTTCTTCCACACAGGTAGCATTTCTTAACCGAGCATCCATGTGTTTTTACGTCTATGAATATCTTTTTTTTTTTAAAAACATGTAAATTTGTCTCAGTTGTTCTTCGAATATACAGCAGCACATTTAAGAAACCAGCATATGTTGAATTCCTTGACCCACAACTGAAAAATTTCCATCCCTAACAACTTTTAATGCTATACGGCGCACTGGGCTTTATTCGTAAATAAACAACGTAACTTCAGCTCAGTGGTTCTTCAATTTGATACCAGCATCTTAAAGGAGCCTGCATATTCTAATCTCCTTATCCAACAACTCAAGGATTCCTTTCTATAACATCTTTTTAATGTGCACTGGACTTTTTAATGCTATACGGCGCACTGGACTTTATTTGTAAATAAACTACGTAACTTTGGCTTGGTAGTTCTTCAGTTGGATACCAGCATCTTTAAAGAGCCAGCTTACTCTAATCTTCTTATCCAGCAACTCAGGGATTCCTATCTATAACATCTTTTTAATGCGCACTGGACTTTTTATGAATCTCTTTCATAGCGTTATTTTTTAACGTAGTGCTGCACAATATCTCACATGGTACCGGTATGTCCTTTTACGAGACCTTATGTGTCTTTACATTGTTTAATTTCTTTGTTATTTGTGTTTTAATTTTGCTTTAGGCTGACGATGACCTAGTACTAGGTCGAAACTAGTCCCTAATCATTTATGTAATTTAAACTCTTTACATTTTGTATTGAAAAGGTGGACCTTAATAATGCATTAATTTACTCGTATCGTAATCACAGTTCAATACGGATCTATCATTATAAAACTTATTTCATTTAATCCTGAATCCTAGTCAATCTATATCGATTTGTTATCTTGAAAGAGACTGACTCTTGAAAAAACGTTCACTTGTTCTTTAATGCATTGATTTGTTCAATAACCTTTACAGTCGTGTATAAAAAATAGGTTTTTTTTGTTTTTTTTTTTTTTTTTCCCCACCACGAATGACAATATTGTTCTTTTTCTTTACGTCCCATTGACTACTTTTATGGTTTTCGGAGCCATGAATTACAAAACGTAGGTCGTATTGTGGTTACGGAATAACATGTGAATTATCTTCATCGCGTAACTTGCTTCATATTTATTGCCTTGTGTTGCAAAGCTGAGGTTATGTAGGTAGTTGTGGAATAACGTGAATTGTGTTCGTTGCTTATTTTGTCTTATGATCATGTTATTTTCCTGATAGATAATTTGCAAACTTGGCTGGTATGTCATGGGTTTCGAGAATTGTTTGCAAGTTATACTAGTCAGTTATTATTATTATTATTATTATTATTATTATTATTATTATTATTATTATTATTATTATTATTATTGTTGTTGTTGTTACCGTATATTTGTGGTAGGTAGAGGTGAAAGAAGGTGCGGGGGTGAACGGGTCTCAAACTACGAAATTAAAGTTAATGTGAAATTTTAACAAGGTTATATTCTCTTTTCAAAATCAAGAAATAACAAGCATGGAAGGTACAGAGTAGCAAGGCAACAAAAGAGCAACAACAGTATTTACAGGCTTTGGGCTTCGAGCCCCGAACTCACAATTCTTGAGCCGTTAGCCCAAGCTTACATGTACATAAGGTTTAACAAAGGGGCAAAAAAACCCAAATCACGCCCAGGAGCACTTGCTCCAAATTACACAGTAAGACCTCCTAGAGGCACGCAGAAACAAATTTCAAAAGAGCGATCCGCTCTCAAAATTTTAAGCCTATCAAAAGGCCACACCTAACTCGACCTTCAAGCTGTCCTCTAAGGGCGTAAACACAGGGGTAAAATACCCAACCTACTGAGGCCTATTAAGCGAGAAAAGGATAATTACATGGCCTCTAAAATACCAATGTGAGAGGAGGCGAACTGCACTCCTAATACATTTTCTTTTAAAACCTAATCTGGCTCTAGGCCACAAATGCAAGGGCTAATCCCATACTAAAGAGGTGACTTTAGAAAAAAAAAAATTTTTACATTACGTTAAAGAAGAATAGGTTGTGAAAAAGTAAGTTCACCTCAAAACAATATGAGTGGGAGCTCGAGAGGGTTAAGCACTCTCTATCCCAATATGTAGCTTAAAAGAGAATAGATACTAAGAGTCTTTACATTTTAGGGAAAAGTTACATGGTGGAAAAGCTTCGGACCCGCCCCGAGAGTTAAACTGCTGAGCTAGCAAAAAAAGAAGTTATTATACGGCCATTACCTGGTTGTTGAACTGCTGTCTGAAGAAAGAGGCGCTTCCCGCCCCTTGCTATGTACTTTACACACTGAAAGATGGTACTGAAGTGGCGCAGAGACCCTAAAATCAGCAGTTTATATACTCTCGCGGAAAGTTCGAGGCGTTTCAGGAAAGAAAACACCCGCCCACAATCATTTATTGGTTAGGGTTAAGCAACATATCCAATTTGAAGAAGAAACACCTTATTGGTCGTAAATTAATTAAAGAAATTCGGGATTGGCTAAATTCAAAACAAGGGGAAAGAAAGGGGAATACAGCCAACTTAAACAATACCAGAAAGAAATTTAACAAGAACCAAACTTTTGAAATAAAAATTTCTCCAAAAAACAGTTCTTTCACCTTGCACTAGGGTGCACTATTGTAGTTCTTCAGTAGTGTCCTCTAGAAGGGAAAGTTCACACTTCTTACTACAAGCAAAACAAAAATACGTCGAAAACGACCCAGTTCAGAAACTTCAAAATTTCCAAGTAGTGACATCTTCTGGGTAACTTGAAAATTAATACATTAGATAAAGTTCGGACTTCCTCCAGCAGAGGATTTCAACTGGCGCAAAGTTTGAATTAGCGGCGTGGAGGTGTACCGCCCGGTACAGACCTCCCCCCCCCAAAAGTCCCTCCAGGGGTGACACATGAAATTTGTTTGAAAATAAGGTCCAAGTTATGATGTTGATATGGAGATTAATTACAGAAGCATTTATAAAAATTTTCTAAATTTGGTTTGATCCAGTTTCAAAATTCTTGTAGTAACTGTTGAAGTAATGTCTTTATGTTTGTAGGAATTGAATTCAGAAGAAAAACTTTTAATACTTGAAAGTGAAGAAAATTTTCCTAAGTCCACCAAATATTGCAGTAGAATTCCCAAGTGTAGTAATTGCTGATAGTAAATGTCCATGTAGTTGATTAAATTGGATGGCCAGACCGGCCGCTGCAGCTTGTGTCCAGAGGAGGCCGCTCGGACCCCTCAAGTACTCTGAGATACCGCTCGCCCGCACTATGAGAGGAGTAGAGGAGTTGAAGCACGCCGCGCCCGCGGTGAACATATACAGGCTGCGGGCCGGTAGCAGATAGTGCGCCGCACATCAGCCTTGGCCGGGAGGAGGGCTCCGGCTCGCCGTACACAGGTTGGCCTCACTGGGGAAGGGCGGGCCCATACTCTGCCTCAGGAACGGTACGGCGCCACGCTGCTGCGGGGGCACTGAAACATTAAAGCTCGGCGGCAGAATTTTGTTTGACCAGAATGATTTTTAGGGTACAGTCTCAGTGGAGGAGATGATTGGCCAGCGGCGTGGAGATGTTTATTTCATTCCTCTAAGCCACTGTGTGTTGTGGAGCAGGAGACGGGAGCGTCGTAATGGCCGTGGCAAGGACAGGATGGCAGTTTAACTAATCGGGGGAGGTTTACAAAGAAATAATTACATACAAAGGAAACAGATACCAAGAGCAGAAGGCCTTAAAGGTGACACCCCTCAAAAAAAATATAACCTTCCTATTTCTTTCAAAATTATATGAAGCAAGTTAACAGAGAAATTACACCGGTTTCACCTGTGACAGGTGAACCCTAAATATCCTCTCGGTGGCTGGATTACTTAATAACAACGTAACCGGCGTAAGGAAATCGAGAGTGACACACGGCCCATGAAATCTGGGGGCAAGCTTGCCCGCGGGAACAAAATTCTTGACCATCACTTGGTCGCCTACCTTCAAATTGGTGGGTCTCCGTCCACGATCATATCTTTCCCTAACCTTTTCATGAGACACTTTAAGATTGGCTTTAGCCTTCTTCCAAAGATCTTTAATGTTGTCCGGGTCTATTGTCTCCGGTAGAATATCACTCAGAGACCAGAGGTTAGAGAGCGGCGTGTTGGGAACAAACTTGAACATCAAAGACGCTGGAGTAAATTTATGAGATACATGAACCGCCGAATTCAAAGCAAAAGCTAACCAATGCAGGGACGTGTCCCACCTAGAATGATCTTCATGATGATAGGCAATAAGCGCGGACCTGAGATTACGATTAACCCGTTCAGCCAGAGATGGTTGAGGGTAATAAGCAGAAGTTGTCACATGAGAGATGGACAGGTCAAAGCAGAATTTACGAAATAAATTAGATGTAAAAGCCTTAGCATTATCAGATACAATATATTGGCACGGACCAAAAGAAGCAAAAATAGAATTTAGGCAAGTAATGGTGGACTGAGCGGTAGCCAGCTTAGTCGGAAATAACCAGGAAAATCTTGTAAAACCATCTACGCATACAAAGATGAACTTGTTGGCATTTCCCTTTGACTGAGGGAAGGGTCCTACATAATCAATATACAGGCGTTCCATGGGGCGCGAAGCCTGATGCGAAGACAAAAGGCCTACCTTGGTGGACATGGTAGGTTTACTAAGCAAACAAGATTTACAAGCTTTTACTAGTTCACGGATTTCACCGTCCATACCCTTCCAGATGAACCTTTCACGAATCTTTTCACGAGTTTTAAAGATTCCAAGATGCCCCCCTAATGGGGTCTCATGATAGTACTTGAAGATCATAGGTACAAGAACAGCTGGAACGACAACCTTCATCATCTTATCATGCCTCGATGGGCAACATAAAACACCATTCCTCAGTACATAAGGGACAACATGTTCCCCAGAAGAAAGGGTTTCCATTATCGGAGCCAGCGTCGGATCTTCACGTTGGTATTTCTCGATATCCCTAAAGAGCATGGGAGCATCTGTTAAGATGGCATTAACCTCAGATAGTATGGACTCGGGAGGAGATGAACTATCGACCGGTTCATGGGTCTCGACGTCGTTGGAAAACATACGGCTGAGTCCATCGGCAACAACATTTTCGGTCCCTCTGATATGCCTGACATCGAATTGGAAGGCAGAAATTCGGATGGCCCAACGGGCTATACGACCAGTACGACGCGGCCTACCTAAGACCCAGCTTAAGGCTTGATTATCTGTCTCCAGGTCGAATTTGACATGTTCCAGATGGAGACGGAACTTTTCTAAGGCAAATAAGACTGCCAAACCTTCGAGCTCATAGATGGAATACTTGGCTTCTTGAGCCAATAGAGTCCTAGATGCATAGGCGATGGGTTGCCTCCCTAATTCAGTCTCTTGAAGAAGGACTGCAGCTACTGCTGACGACGACGCGTCAGTTTGGACAATGAATTTCTTTGAGAAATCAGGCATAGCAAGGACAGGGGCATTACAGAGAGCTAATTTAAGATCTTCAAAAACGGCTTGTTGAGAAGGTCCCCACTCGAATTTGATGCCTTTCCTACGAAGAAGGTTCAAGGGCGCCGCTCTATTAGCGAAGTTAGGAATAAACTTCCTGAAGAAATTCACCATTCCAATGAACCTGGCAATACCTTTAATGTCCTTGGGAGGTTTAAAATCACGGATGGCCTGTGTTCTAGAATGATCGACGGCAACACCATCAGGTGACACAATATGCCCTAGGAATGACATGGAGGGCTTCGCAAAGCAACCTTGGACAACTTGACAGTTAACCCAGCCTTACGAAGGCGATTGAGAACTTCCCGCAGATGATCTAGATGTTCTTCAAAGGTCTCCGAAAATACGACGACATCATCCAAGTAGTGATACAAGTACTCAAATTTGATGTCGGAGAAGACCCTATCTAGCAGCCTAGTGAGTACAGCTGCTCCCGTGGGGAGCCCGAAAGGCACGCGGTTGTATTCATACAAATTCCAATCCGTGGCAAACGCTGTAAGATGTTTAGACTCTTCCGCTAGGGGAATTTGATTATAGGCCTGATTCAAGTCCAAGATAGTAAAGAACTTGGCCTTACGAAACCATGAAAAACAAGAATGAAGGTCAGGAAGGGGCACAGATTGTAACACCACCTTCCGATTGAGAGCCCTATAATCAATGACAGGCCTGAAGCCCCCTTGGGGTTTCGGGACTAGAAAAATAGGCGAAGAATACGCCGACTTAGAGGGCCTAATAATACCATCCTTCAACATCTGATCGATAATTTCTTTCATAGCCTTCATTTTTGGTGGAGATAGCCTATAAGGTGGAAAACGGACAGGAATCGAATCCGTGACCTCAATTTTGTATTCAATAAGGTCAGTAACACCAAGAGTATCAGAGAACACCTCTGGAAACGACTGACACAACTTACGAATACTATCAGCCTGCTCCTCAGGTAGATGTCTAAGGTCTAACAACATCTCATCCTGGGTAGGCGAAATAGATGAACATGATGCAGAATTACATTTTAACAAGGGGATTTTACAATTGGAAGCAAATTTGAATGTGCACGACTTACTCTGAAGATCGAGCACAATACCAGTGTGAGAAATGATGTCAGCTCCCAATATGATGGGGCAAGACAAGTGCTTAGCCACAAACAATTTGATTTTCCATGTAAATTTAAAAATACGAATTTTGACCTGTAAAGAACCTAGAATTTCTAATGGAGATGAATTAGCCGAAACATATTGGATCAAAGAGGAACAATAGTCATTAAGTTTACAAACAGATTTCAATTTTGCATACCATTCAGCCGAAATAATAGAACAAACACTGCCTGAATCTAATAGAGCTGTTATAGGTTCATTATTTAACTAAATTTTGAGAAAGGGGACCGGTGCGGGGGTATCCGCCGCAATCCTAAGACACTCTTTGGGGCATTCAAAAGATGGATTTGCAGATTGAACGTTCCCTGAATTTTCGATC
Source organism: Anabrus simplex (assembly GCF_040414725.1). Taxonomy (NCBI): domain Eukaryota; kingdom Metazoa; phylum Arthropoda; class Insecta; order Orthoptera; family Tettigoniidae; genus Anabrus; species Anabrus simplex. The sequence goes on from NC_090269.1 coordinate 176,652,050, forward strand.
TGTTTACCAGGGGCTGAGCCTCGGAAAGATGGATTAGTCGACTCAGCCGAAGCCACTAGTCACTTTGTATTATTGGCATTGGTGGAATTTGCACCAGAGGTTGAGCAGGAGGGGGTGCTATTTGAATTTGGGCAATTCTTGGCGATATGTGAGAAAGCCCCACATTTAAAACAGCCTTGTGATGAACCAGCTCCATTATTTGCCCTACTAGTTTTGACCAATGGACATTTATTGCGAAGATGGTCAGGCGACCCGCAAGCATAACGTTTACGGGGTGTGACTGGTCGGCGAGGTGGAGGCCGAGTATTACTAAACGAAGGAGGGGGTTCTTTCGCGACACGCAAGGAATCGGCGTATCTAACTCCTTCCGCTGAGACGGCCAATGCTTCAAGTTCAGAGAAGGTTTGCGGGCACGCTGCGAAACACAAATATGACCTATAAGACGGTGAAATGCCTTCCACAATAGCCTGTACAATCTGATCCTCAGGGAAGTGAAGAGCAAACACCCTAGTATAGAACTTAATGTCTTGTATGAAATCAGCCAGATTTTCATCCAATCTCTGTACTCGATAATAGTACTTCTGAATCAGAGATGACCTCGCGCGAGCAGGAATAAAATTTGCAAGCAGATGTGCATGAAAATCTTCAATAGATTACTGTTCGGCAATGGCTCTTACTATTTTATCTGAGAGAATACCAATTGCATAAGGATAAATTATCTGTAAAATTTGACACGGAGAAAGAGAAAAAACAAGGGCATGATCTTGAAATTCAACTAAAAACCTTAAGAAGGAAATAACTTCACTGGTGGTATTAACAGAAAACTTCGAGATACCTCTGAGCAACATTGCCAATGGATGAGGCAAGCTGCTGAACCCAGGTGACATAGTGGGTAAAGGTTTCAGTGGCAAAGAAGTTAGTTCAGAACGTACATTATTCAACGACGTACGGCGTTCAGACTCGTTGTCCAATGGGGCAGAGATAGTTTGAGCTCCAACGGTTTTCCTATTGACTTCTCCCTTAGGAGGCTCTTCCTCGCTACCTACATTCACCGTAGCGGGTTGATCAGTTTTGGGAGGAACTTCCCCAGTTAACAATTGAGTGACCTTACTAGATAATTCAGAAATATTTTCAAGCACCGTACTAGCTTCCTTCCTCTGAACGTCATTCAACTTTAGAGACAATAGATCGTTAACTCTATTTGAAAAATGAAATAGCCTGGCTTGCACACGCTTAATTTGATTAGGAGAAGGATCATTTTCGTCAAAAAAACTAACTACAGATGCTAGCCCAGTAATATTCTCGATGATCGTGAAAAGAGAGTCGTCAATTTCTTTCTCTCCCAAAGTGGGGATGGAAATGGGCAAATCAAGGGACTCTCTAAGCTTGTTTGTGTCTACTGCAACCGTGCCTCCAGATTGCACATTTCTGATAGTTAACTCATAGATCAACTCCTCCTTGCGCAAATAGTTAAGATGGAGCACATCGCGAGGGCCGGGCATGATGACAGAACAATTTTGAAACAGGACAAATCAAAAATTCCAGCAACTGAGAAAATTGTTAGAGTTCGGATCAAAGCAATGTTTAGCCGTCAAAAGGGGCTAAATTGAGACCCATTCAACCACGCTCTGCTACCACTTGTTACCGTATTTTTGTGGTAGGTAGAGGTGAAAGAAGGTGCGGGGGTGAACGGGTCTCAAACTGCGAAATTAAAGTTAATGTGAAATTTTAACAAGGTTATATTCTCTTTTCAAAATCAAGAAATAACAAGCATGGAAGGTACAGAGTAGCAAGGCAACAAAAGAGCAACAACAGTATTTACAGGCTTTGGGCTTCGAGCCCCGAACTCACAATTCTTGAGCCGTTAGCCCAAGCTTACATGTACATAAGGTTTAACAAAGGGGCAAAAAAACCCAAATCACGCCCAGGAGCACTTGCTCCAAATTACACAGTAAGACCTCCTAGAGGCACGCAGAAACAAATTTCAAAAGAGCGATCCGCTCTCAAAATTTTAAGCCTATCAAAAGGCCACACCTAACTCGACCTTCAAGCTGTCCTCTAAGGGCGTAAACACAGGGGTAAAATACCCAACCTACTGAGGCCTATTAAGCGAGAAAAGGATAATTACATGGCCTCTAAAATACCAATGTGAGAGGAGGCGAACTGCACTCCTAATACATTTTGTTTTAAAACCTAATCTGGCTCTAGGCCACAAATGCAAGGGCTAATCCCATACTAAAGAGGTGACTTTAGAAAAAAAAAATTTTTACATTACGTTAAAGAAGAATAGGTTGTGAAAAAGTAAGTTCACCTCAAAACAATATGAGTGGGAGCTCGAGAGGGTTAAGCACTCTCTATCCCAATATGTAGCTTAAAAGAGAATAGATACTAAGAGTCTTTACATTTTAGGGAAAAGTTACATGGTGGAAAAGCTTCGGACCCGCCCCGAGAGTTAAACTGCTGAGCTAGCAAAAAAACAAGTTATTATACGGCCATTACCTGGTTGATGAACTGCTGTCTGAAGAAAGAGGCGCTTCCTGCCCCCTGCTATGTACTTTACACACTGAAAGATGGTACTGAAGTGGCGCAGAGACCCTAAAATCAGCAGTTTATATACTCTCGCGGAAAGTTCGAGGCGTTTCAGGAAAGAAAACACCCGCCCACAATCATTTATTGGTTAGGGTTAAGCAACATATCCAATTTGAAGAAGAAACACCTTATTGGTCGTAAATTAATTAAAGAAATTCGGGATTGGCTAAATTCAAAACAAGGGGAAAGAAAGGGGAATACAGCCAGAAAGAAATTTAACAAGAACCAAACTTTTGAAATAAAAATTTCTCCAAAAAGCAGTTCTTTCACCTTGCACTAGGGTGCACTATTGTAGTTCTTCAGTAGTGTCCTCTAGAAGAGAAAGTTCACACTTCTTACTACAAGCAAAACAAAAATACGTCGAAAACGACCCAGTTCAGAAACTTCAAAATTTCAGAGTAGTGACATCTTCTGGGTAACTTGAAAATTAATACATTAGATAAAGTTTGGACTTCCTCCAGCAGAGGATTTTCAACTGGCGCAAAAATTTGAATTAGCGGCATGGAGGTGTACCGCCCGGTACAATTATTATTTACGTAAGTATGTTATGGATTTTATTTGGTATAAATCGTGGTTTTAAGGTTATGAGGTTGTGAGGTTATGTCGCGACACATCTGCTGTATGTATATTAATAAGAGTTTATTTAATATAAGAACACGTAATTAATAGTATTTAATTTATTATTACCTGTATATGATGTATAAATCCAATGCATTGTTGTGCAACACACGGTAATAGTCCAGAACTATGCATCTTGTCACTGGAATTGTATAAAAAATACCTTTCATTGTAAATAGGCTAATGGAGACTCTGAAAGTTATGAGAAAACATGTTGTGTCATATTCTTCTAGAGGCATGGCCAGGCAATGTATATAAAGAGGCAGTCTTGGAAGTTGAGTTAGAGTTGTTTTGCGATACTTGTAGTGGAAGTCGTTAGCCGAGTGTGTGAACCCATGTTGGGATTTTTTTGGGTTAGTAGTTGGTTGACATGCAAGTGTTGCAGTCTTCTTCTTCTTCTTCATCTTCTTCTTCTTCATCTTCATCTTCTTCTTCTTCTTCTTCTTCTTCTTCTTCTTCTTAGCAGTGTTTTGTTTGTTAGTGCAAGGATCAAGTGTGTATATAATTTGTAAATAAAACTGTGCACAATTGATAGCATTTTGTGTGTGTGTGTCTTTGTGATTACAACAATTTACAAAGCCTATCTTCTACCCTAGCTATCTGCTACCCTCTTTTGTTCCCTCTTTTTCTCCCTTATTTCTATTATATCCCCTGTATTTTTCATTTTGCTTGTTGTTCTTCCAATTCCTTCTGTCTCCTCACTGCTCTGTACGTTTTTGGACATCTTAGCCAATTCTTTAACCCCCCTCCTCCTGACCTTTGCTTTTCTTCCCCTGCAGATCTTTTAGACTTCAGCTTCTAGCCCTGTTCATTACCTCTCTCCAGCTTCTCTCCTCCCACACTACCACAGCACTTGCCAGTGTCACTCCGCTGCCCTCTCCTCTCACCATTCGATCAGACGCTTCCTCGTCCTTCCATTCTTCTCTGCTGACTCTTCTTACCTCGCCCTGGACTTTACTCCTCTCATCACCTTCAGCCTTTGCCCCATCATCACCAGGCGGACCCTCCACATCTTTTCTTAAACCTTCTGCTACCGTTTGCATAACTGTCTGTAGGTAGTTTTTGTCCATTTCCTGTAACGTATCACCTGACCATTTTCTTGACCATCTGTCATTCCCCACCACCAGCTGTTGGCCTCTAGTGAATGCCCTCAATCTTTGCTGCGTCGCTCTCCCCATGTGTTTTCTCAATACTTTAAAATCTCTACGCACTTCCCTGCCTATATCCTGTTTCATCCAGATCTTGTCTTCTTCTAAGTTCCCTGCATTCCTTAGAACAATCTCTGCCATCAGGGTAGATATAAATGTGTTTAATTGGCCTACCCCCTCCCCGTTCCGCTCTTCCCACTCTCTGGACCTCATCAATATCCGCCTCACTGAAGTTTTCCACCACCTATAAACTAGTGTCACTTTATCTTCTTTTACAGCTTCTTCTACTCCATGTATAAAAATATTCTTCTTCCTTCCCCCATACATAAAAATATTATTCTTCCTTCGTTCCTGGGTTCCATACACTACTCTCTTCAGATTCGCCACCTCTCCCACCAGCAACTGCACTTTTGCATTATTTCCATTCTCCTCCCCCTTACTCTCAACTTTTTCTTTTATCTCTTCCACTTCCTTCGTAATGCACTGCCTTAAGTCCTTTAGCTCCTTGGAATGATTCCTTATCATTTCCTTTAGTTGGTCTATCTGACACACCTTCCTCACCACGTTTTTAACACCTCAATTTCTTCCCACCCAAGGGAGCCCACAGTACCAGGCCCTGGTTTAATCTCCACACTTCCTATTATCAGTAGCGCTTCCATCACCACTGCCACCAGCATCCCTACCATCTTCCTACTCTCTTCAGATTCGCCACCTCTCCCACCAGCAACTGCACTTTTGCATTATTTCCATTCTCCTCCCCCTTACTCTCAACTTTTTCTTTTATCTCTTCCACTTCCTTCGTAATGCACTGCCTTAAGTCCTTTAGCTCCTTGGAATGATTCCTTATCATTTCCTTTAGTTGGTCTATCTGACACACCTTCCTCACCACGTTTTTAACACCTCAATTTCTTCCCACCCAAGGGAGCCCACAGTACCAGGCCCTGGTTTAATCTCCACACTTCCTATTATCAGTAGCGCTTCCATCACCACTGCCACCAGCATCCCTACCATCTTCCTACTCTCTTCAGATTCGCCACCTCTCCCACCAGCAACTGCACTTTCGCATTATTTCCATTCTCCTCCCCCTTACTCTCAACTTTTTCTTTTATCTCTTCCACTTCCTTCGTAATGCACTGCCTTAAGTCCTTTAGCTCCTTGGAATGATTCCTTATCATTTCCTTTAGTTGGTCTATCTGACACACCTTCCTCACCACGTCTTTTAACGCCTCAATTTCTTCCCACCCAAGGGAGCCCACAGTACCAGGCCCTGGTTTAATCTCCACACTTCCTATTATCAGTAGCGCTTCCATCACCACTGCCACCAGCATCCCTACTATCTTCCCTATTTTCTCTCCCTTAATCCTCTTACATAATTCCATTGTCTTCTTCCTCCTGCACTGTGAGCTTTCAATCCTCACTTGATACAGCTCCAACATAATCCTCATCCTTCAGCACTCACTCAGTACATCCGTTCACACTATTTACTCAGTCTAGACTCCAGTGTGATACTTTCCCTGAATATATTGTATATGGACTTAACTTTGATGTGAACTGGGGCAACATTGCAGAGCTTAAAAATGAAAGTGGACAAATTAAGTATAAAACTTTAAATAATGTTGTATTTGCAGTATTACGTGTACCTCGCAGTAACTCTCCCATAGAAAGAGTAGTCAGTGTTGTTAGGAAAAATCAGACAGAATTCAGGCCTACATTAAGTACATCTACGCTAGAATTGCTTATGGTTCTGAAGACGAAAATGTCTTCTCAGGGGGGAGTATGTTTCAAGAAAACCAATACTGAAAAGCAGCTGCTGGGTGCAAACCAAGCTACAAAGAATTTTTTATCACAGAACTAACAGGTAAAGTTAATGAGCAAATTTTAGTGTGTAATATGATACACTTTAGAATAGATTGCTGTTGGAAAGGGCAAACAGAGTGCTTTGGATTTGACTCAACGTTTTGACAGGGGTGGTGCGCGAGTTAAAAATGGGATTACTGATAACCCACTTCAAAGGTTGACACCTCTCTAACAGGAGCACAATAACGCTCCCAGCAATTTTAGCGATAATCAGGAGGAATGAGTTGGTTGCGTGGTATGGGCTGCATAGCTGTAAGTTTACGGGGGTGGGTTCAAACGCCACCATCGGCAGCCCTAAAAATGTTTTTTTGTGGTTTCCCATTTTCACACCAGACAAATACTGGGGCTGTACCTTAATTAAGGCCTTGACCACTTCGTGCACAGTCTTAGCTCTTTGCCAACCTATTGTGACCAAAAACCTGAGTTAGTGTGATGTTAATCGACCTTATCTTCATTAATAATTCCCTTCTGATTTGCATAAATGTTTAACTTCTGTGTAAGTGTAAAGAGCTTAATCGTTATCTTGTTTCATCTTGTGATTTTCTGTTTCCTTTTTATACAGCCTCTGCCGAAGGAAATGGGTAACTGGCCATGGTGTAGCAGAGAAGAAGGTGGTTTGGCAGACCGACGGTACAGGTACTGCCTTACCTCCATTGCCACCCCACAGCGTAAGTGTGTAGGCTTTGCTCGGCGTCGAATTGGAAGAGGTGGAAGGTGAGTTATATAATTATGAAATTGTGCTGCAAATAGTATTTTATCTGGATGGTTTGGTGTCGCAAAGAGTATGACAGGGCCTATTGTGGAAAGAAATTGTAATTGTACATATTAAGATTTTATGAAACATGTAGGGCTGACACTCTATCCTCCTGGACTCTCTGCACATCAAATCAATGTGAGCTATGGTTAAAAACTCTGATGATAGTGAAATTAAGAAAGATTGTTATGATTGAAGAGACAACCCAGTTCTCAGATGTTAATTATGATTACAGCTTACAGATTTGGTGAGGCTTTGCTAAAAGCTAAACCCTAATAAATTACTGTCCATTTTGATACATAGAGAATCACTTTCAATGTATAAGCAGGTCTCAGAATTAAATAAAATTCAAGAAACTCGGTCATAAATTGACCCGTGTTTCGCCCCATTGTGGCACTGGGGAAAATCACTGGTAACTCATCCAGTCCTGCTGCTTTTCCCACTTTAAAATGTTTGACAGCAGTTTCCACCTCTTCCGTTATGATTTCACTCTTGGATTCTGCCTCGTTACACCTTACCTCTATCATATCGTCTACACTCCTTCGCACATTCAGGACTTCATCAAAGTAATCCTTCCATCTTTTCTGTATCTCCTCTGGTTGCATTATTCATCATCATCATCTGCAGTTTCCAGCTGTTGGCCGGGTCTGCATGGAACATAAACCTCTCCATCTCCTCTTGACTTCCCACCACTTCTCCCTAGTCACTCTTGCCCAGTCCTCTCCTCTTCTCTGTACACACTCTTCCACTCCTTTTATCCACCTGTGTCTTGGTCTTCCTCTTGGTCGTTTACCTGTTATCTCCATTTCGTATATCCTCCTCGGTATCCTTTCCTCTCGACAAACTCGACGGCACATGCAAGGCTGAAAAGTTTTAATATGTATACAACGATGAACATATCAATGCAACATCTAAGGGTATTAATTTCAAAGGATGTCAAATTGGACGATAGGATGGTAGCATCAAAGTGGCAGCAACAATACAAGCAGTGACAAGTAACATTTTATCAGTGGCTGTCACGGCTGATGGACCCATTCAGGGTGATGATACACGTTGTATGAGTGTAAAGGATAGGAGGAATGAGTGGATGATTCAAGAGTGTTCTAAATATGTTCCATGTCTTACGTGTTGAGTTACAGCAGGCATTATTATACAAAAACGCTAAGTGTACATATAGTGTTCTAGAGTTGAAGTTATACAGGTCAATGCTTTATTATGTTAATATAATAAGATGTTGTATCTTGAGACTTGGGTAAGGTAGATTTTGATGTAAATACGCTGACGAAGGGAGTTAAGGCTCCCGAAACATGTACGTATAAATTATTCAAATATTAATAATATATTGACAGGGCGGACCAAACAATCACCCGTTGTACATTATTGTTATCCTTTCCTCTGTCATTCTCTTCATGTGTCCATACCATCTAAATCTAGATGCCTCTATCCTATTCTGTAGTGGCTCTTCTTTTACGATATCTCGAACCTTCTCATTTCTCATCTTATCCCTTCTTGTCACTCCTATCCTGCTTCTCAGAAATTCCATTTCACTTGCCGGTATTCTATTCACAGCTCTCTGCCTCATTACCCAAGTCTCAGCTGCATACGTCAGAATAGGTATATAGTACATCTTGTATATCACCCATTTGCTTCTCGTAGGGACATCCTTGCTCCAAACCAGGCTTCTGACACTTTTCAGGAATGCTCCTGTTTGTCTTCCATGCTCGATTATTTCCTTATTTCTTCCACTTTCCTCTATGATACTTCCTAAGTACTTGAAACTCTCTACCTTCCTAAGCTGTTCCCCTCCAAGCATTATCCCTCTCGTAGGTTTCTCCTTCTTTCTAGTTGTGATCACTATCTTGCTCTTTTGGGCATTAAATTTCATTCCGTATTGTTCCACCTCATCTACCCAAGCATCTAACTGTTCCTGGATATCCTCTTCCTTTTCTCCCCAGACTAACAGGTCATCTGCAAACATCATCACTTTATTTATTTGTTTATTTATTTATTTATTTATTTATTTATTTATTTATTTATTCATTCATTCATTCATTCATTCATTCGGCAAACCAAACCAGCGAGAAGCCGAATTACAGAGTTCCGCAAAGGAAAAATATATTTACAGTGGAGTAGCACAAGGCAAACATAAACAAATAAGTGGAAGAACAATGAGGAAATAACATCTAATGGTAAAAATAGAGGAAAAAATTAAAAACTAACAAAATAACTGTAGAGACACAACAATTAAGAACAAAATATAAAGGCAAAAGAAACAACGAGGAAAATTGAAGATTGAATGTAAAACGAAGAGAAGAGCTTATAGCTAGGCACAGTAAGATAAATACAGATATAATACATAAGTAATGGTATAGTACAGTAAAAAATAAATAAATAATTAAATAAATATTACGTTATGTACAAAAGAGAAGACAGCAATGAGAAGAGAAAACAGGAATATGAAGAAAATGAACTAGGTTAAGTTAAGGAAGAATCGATTAAAGGAGGCATACGAAGAAAAACGTCCAAGTTCCCGTCAGAAGATAAAGAGTTAAGAAGGGTTGGTATGCGGATAAATAAACTTCTTTAAACAAGAGAGGGGCGGGAATACGGAGTATGAAGGGGCGGATTAGTCCTGGTTTTGCGAGTTGGAACATGTAAGGAAAAGAAGGATGCAGGTTCGGGGGAACGAAATAAACCGTTAACAGCGTTATATAGGAATCTAAGGTCGGCTACTTTCCTGCGACTAGATATCGGGCGAAAGTTTAACTTATCCAGTATCTGATTACTGCTTAAGTTTCGACAATCAGATACTCTGGCTCTAACAATGGCACAGAAGAATGACTTCACAAGGTCAATGTGATTTAGATTAGTGGGTGAAGAGGTAGACCAGATAGGAGATGCGAATTCAGTAATCGTTAGGATGCAGGATACGTAGTAGGCTCGGAGGGCGTGGATATCGGTGATGTCAGAAAATCTATACAACAAACCGAGAAGTGACATTGCTCGTGAGGTTATCTTTTGTATATGGGGGACAAATAACAATTTGCTGTCAAACAACACTCCTAAGCATTTTGTTCTGTTAAAGTTGGGAACGGGTTACCAAGGAGGGAGTATTTACTGAGAATAGGGGATTTACGAAGCATGATCGAAATAGAGGAACACTTGGTAGGATTAGGCTTAAAACGCCATGTGGAGCACCATTCAGAGAGTGAGTTAAGCCCACTCTGTAAGGAGTTTACGTCTGATAATGAATCGATTTGTTTGAATATTTTACAGTCTTCTGCAAATAGTAGAATTTCACAAGAAACGGAGGATATAGTATTAATGAGATCGTCAATAATAAGATAAAAAGAAGCGGACCTAGGACACTGCCCTGTGGGATGCCAGAATGTACCATAACAAGAGTCGAACTGAACCCATCAAGAACCACACGCTGAGATCTGGTATTGAGGAAGCTCTGCAGGAGAGGAAGCGACCATGGATATTAAAACCTTCAGAGAGTTTATAGGAAAGAAGTGCGTGGTCTACGGTATCAAAAGCCTTTGCAATATCAATGTAGCACACATCCAGCTGAGAACCGGCATTAAGAGCAGATGTTGCACGATGGAGAAGAACAGACAGATTACCGGTAGTTAGGCAGGAGCTACCAGGAAGAAAACCATGCTGCTGGGATGATATATGAGGAAATGTGAAAGAAAGAAGATGCTGGTGAATAATCTTTTCACAGATGAGTGACAGGGTGGGTAATATAGAAATCAGACGATAGTTTCTGACATCAGACCTCTTTCCACTTTTAAAAACCGGAGTGATGTTAGCGATTTTCCAGTAGCCAGGAAAGTAGCCGGCTAAGAAGCAATGGTTAAATAATAGCAATGGGATGGGCAAGAGTCGTAGCGGTATATTTAAGGAAGATAGGACTGAGACCATCCAGACCAGTAGGTTTATTTTCTGGCAGGGAGGAAAGTAAAGAATAGACTTCTGACTCATAGGTGGAAAGATTACTGAGACTTTGAGAAGGAACAGAATCAATACATGGAAAATCTGGGAACTGAACAGGTGAAACAAAATTAGACGCAAAGTAATCATTGAAAATTTCTGGTCTATTACTACCACTGGCTAAATTATCACCCCAAGTCACTGTGTCTGGCACACGCTTTGTACTTTTTCTGCTGTTTATCAGAGACCAGAATCTTTTGCTATTGCTTCTCACTTCTAGGCAAGCAGAGTTTATGTAGTCCTGGTAATCCCGTTTTAGAAGCTGTTTATGGTGTCTGCGAAGATCAGAAAAAGTTTTATAGCTGGCTTCAGAAGGTGACATTTTCCAGTCTTTCCAGGCTTTCGTTTTATTAATTTCTGCAATTTTGGTGTCACTTTTCTTCCAAGGTGGGCATCTGGCGGACGTTTTACGAGTGGGAACAAGGTCACGGATCACAGCACGGGTCCAGTCATAGAACAGGTTCACTGCTTCTTGGACTTCACCGACTTGCAGCAAGTGCCAGGGTAGAAGAGAGAGGGTGTGATTGACAGCCTGCCAATCAACCTTTCGCCACATGGGTACACAGTTCCTGGTATAGGGTCGATGACATTTCGGGGGGCAGGGAGGAGCAATAGAGAATGTTGCCTCTACAGACTTGTGGTTCGATTTTAAAATATTTCGTCCTACAGAAATAACTGAAGGCTCAACGGAGCAGAGCAGGTAGTCAAGAAGATTATCCTCACAGGTGTTCTCAAGGACGTACTGTTGGAGGCCTAGGCCTGTAATATAATGGTCGGGATACCACTTGTCAAGGCTATTAGAAGGGACACCTTGCGCAGGGGAATTCTAAGATATTGAGAGGTTAAAGTTGCCCAGTATAATTACATTAGGATTCAGATTAATGGCTTTCATTACAGAAGAGAGAAAATTTTCAGAATAATTGATGGTTGATCGAGGTGGTCTGTAAAAACAGGCAAATAGATATTTGGAATGCTGAAATTTCACTTCTACCCAAATGGCTTCACAGTCACTACTTAAATCAGTACGTAGGTTAGCGTGCCAGGAGAACACCCCCGCCCCGAGATCCACGGTCCGTTCTGAAAATGGAAAACTCTTTGGAAAGAGGGATTTCCGTATCTGAAACAAAGTCAGTTAACCAACTCTTAGAGAAGGCGACAATATCGAAAGAAGATAGTTCTTGTAGGTAGAGCTCACAGTCAGTAATTTTGTTTTTAAGAGAGCAGATATTCTGATGGTAAACTGAGATTGCACTATCCGCCGCGGGTCCTGGGTTTATCTCCACTCCAGCTAACAGTAGGATTGTCAACAACAAACTTAAAGCAGACCCAGTAGAAAACCGAGATAATTTGCTGGAGGCTGGAATCGAAGCCGGTGCTACAAGAATGCAAGGGAGGTTTGCAGTTGGCAGTGAAGGAAAATGAAACTCACGAACGTCAGTCGACCAGTTCCCAACCTGAGGTATAATCAATCTTGAGATGGCGAGTCGTGTACTCCCGGCAAGGGAGGCTTGGATACGCCAGCAGCTGCCGTAGCACGTGGAATAAAAACAAAGCCGTTTAAATTGAACAGAAGTACTTCCGAGCACTTCACAACACAAGGAATCACTGGCTGGATCATCTAGATGAACATCACTATATTCTTTTGCGCACACTACTTGTTTCGACACCAAAACTCCTAAAAGAACATAGAGGAAAAAGATACAGTTACTCTCACTCGCCACCATCTTATGCAGTCGTAGCCGTACTGCGAATATAAGGTCTACTGTGGACCTTCCTGATCTGAAACCATACTGCTCTTCTCTTAACTTTTCTTCCACCCTCTTTCTGATTCTATTCCTTCTCAAACACCTTTGCACAGTGGCATATCAATGTGACTCCCCTGTAGTTCCTAAACTCTTTTCTATTCCCCTTCTTGAAAATGGGTATGATTACCTCCTTCTTCCTCTCTTTCTTTCCCCTTGCACCTGCTTTGGTTAGACTCTTCCTTCCTACAAGTCCATATAGCATCCTTTTACCAACATACACATCCTCTTCTGATTCTTGTGTAAATCCTTTCTAGCTTTTCTTCTTTTAATAATAATGCAGTAAAATGTCATTGTAACGAATGCCAGTTAAACGAAATGTTCAGAATAGCAAAATTATTTTTAGGCTCCTTTTTCCCTATTTAATGTGTGTTAAAATATTTCATTGTAACAAATTTCAAACTTTCAGTATAACGAATTAAAATGTAGCCTTTTTGCTTATATTTAACATCTTTTTACTTCAAAATATAATTGAAATTCATCCTGTTTTAATCGCCGGGTGTTTTGCACAACATTTCTCTACGCAGCTAATACCAGACGACACACACTATACAACACACAGGTGAAACCCGATTACAAATCAGGTGAAGGTAAGCAAACGCATCACAATTTTGTCGAGCGGGTTGCCTACCCAACAGCACATGAAGATTATCTTATTCAGTTTTGGTGTACCGGTACTGAATGTCATTATGTAGGATTAATTTCTTATACATAAAAAGCAAATTAAAACCAATGTTTTATTAATAAAAATATTTTCAAATATTGGGGTGCACAGATTGGATTACAGTATTCACATTTAGAGAATATGGTTCAGGTAGCCATTTTTCATACATGTACGCGATTGGTCGAGCTGGATATCGATTTCAAAGTAACCAATACATAAGAAGTAATGTTATTGACTAGGTAGGAACGCCACGTTTACAATCATAAGTTATGAATTTCTTTATAGTCCGTATTGACAATTCATCACTATTAAAGGGTTGTTGTTTATCTTTTGTTCGCAAAGCAACGTGTGTATTAGTGTGCCAGTTAACTCTTTCCCCAGTATGGATCAAAAGAAGCTAAAGCAGTTTTCTTTAAAATAAAAATGTGAAATAAGTCAATTGAAATATTACATTATTTGGAATGTTAGCAAGTATAATTACTAAGTTGTTACTATTGTTGTTATACACATTAATACCGAATGTTGTTTTCCTTTTCCTTTACTCCTAAGTTAAATCACCAATTACTTATTGCAAGCCAAAATTCTTGAACCTGAGACTTCAACCAGATAATTTGTTCCAGTTTTTACGACTTTACTTCTGAATAAAGACTCATTTATCATTCTCTCAAATTGCTGGAATATTTTTCCTGACATTCCAAATAATGTAATATTTAAATTTTCTAATCAGACCACTGCTACCATGCACTGTATATGTACCTTTATCACAACTACTAATCAACAGCCAGCGGCTGATATTGTTGTTATACTCATTAACACTCAATATTACAATCCTCAAAACCTAAGGTTTGCCAACAGCGAGAATAAATATTTCCTTATACAATAATTAGAGTTTGTCCCGCTAGAGGGAGCAGTTAAAACGATGACAGAAACATCTAACAGTTAAATACCAAGGTCTCTTGTAGTACACCAGTTCAAGTTTGTTTAGATAAATGGCCTTGGTAAAGTGTACCCGCAGTACAGACCTCCACCCCCTAAGGTTTCACAATGGGATAAACAGCTTGAAATCTCGAGATATGTTGATTTTGAGAAAAACATATATAAGTCGGAGCTTTACTAAGCAAGTAGCACGATCCCATCCAAGGATAGGGTGGGAGATTGAGTCCAGCCTCCCAGCATCTCCCATTGATGACAGTCCCAAAGAAGGCAGTTTATCTGTAGTCTTAGTGGGAACGAGGCGGGCCCATACCCCGCGCTGGCATCTCTCTCAGGTTGATATGACATGGCCACGGATGAAAGATGGGCACTGTAACATTCAATTTTGTGGTGACAGTAACTGTTTCTCATACAGTGCTACATATATTGCAGATAAGGTTCGCAACTTTGGAGGAGCACACCGAGTTTCTGACTCAGGTTTTGGAGGCAGGGGCTTTAATGCCATATTAAGTCTAACTTAGAGAAGGGAAGGTTTTTACAAAAAAAAATTAACAATGAACTAAAGTTAACTTAAGATGTAACTTAAACAGGTAAATAAATTCTAGTTTACATAAATAACTTTTGATAACCAATTACTTCCCAAAATACTTAAACTAATAAATTTCCTAATAAAAGAAATATCATTAATTCAGCAACATAATCACTTGGTGGCATATACTAAACATGGCCAAGGCCTTCACTCCGGCTTTACTTGAGACAGGTAGACACGAAAAAATCCTTTCGATCTCCAGATTACTCACCAAAAGGGTGACAGGAGTAAGAAAATCTAAAATTATACAAGCTCCATGAAATCTGGGGGCAAGCTTGCCCGAACAAATTTTTTTTTACCATGACTTGATCTCCAACTTTTAAATTGGTGGGTTTTCGTCTACCGTCATACCTCATTTTTACTCTCTTATGAGATGCGTTAAGATTATTTCTAGCTTTTCTCCATAATTCCCGGATATTCTCCTGATCTATTGTCTCTGGTAATAGCTCATTGATTGACCACAAATTTGACTAGGGAGTGTTTGGAACAAACTGAAACATAAGAGATATTGGAGAAAACTTGTGGGACTCGTGAACGGCCGAGTTAAAGGCTAATGATAACCAATGTAAGGACGTGTCCCAATGAGAATGATCTTCGTGGTGGAAAGCAATAAGAGCTGATTGAAAATTTCGATTAACTTGCTTAGCTAGAGATAGCTGTGGGTAATATGCCGATGTAGTGACATGTGAAACAGAGAGATCAAAACTGAACTTACGAAATAAATTAGAAGTGAATGCCTTAGCGTTATCGGAAACAATATATTGACACAGAGTCCAAAAGTTGCAAATATAGAACTGAGACAAGTAGTAGTAGTCTGTACAGTGGCGAGCCTCATCGGAAACAGCCACGAGAATCGTGTAAACCATCCACACACACAAGAACGAATTTATTCCTGTTCCCTTTAGATTGCGGGAAAGGTCCTACTTAATCGATATACAATGGCTCCATAGAGCGAGAGGCTTGGTGTGATGATAATAGCCGTACTTTGGTAGACAACGTAGACTTGCTAATCAAACAAGTTTTACATGCTTCAATCATTCCATACTCTTCCAGATAAACAATTCCCTTGTTTTCTCTCTCGTTTTAAAGATGCCCAGATGTCTCCCTAATGAGTTCTTATGGTAATATTTGAAAATGATAGGTAATAGAACAGCTGGAACAAAAATTTTCATCTTTTGATCGTGCCTTGAGGGACAACACAGGACCATATTCCTCAAAATATACATGTTTCCCAGAAGAAAGGGTTTGCATGACAGGAACCAGCACCGGATCTTCACGTTGGTATTTCGCTATGCAATGGTATAGCATAAGGGCATCAGTCAGAATTGCACTTATATCACAAAGTGTGGAAAGAGAAGGTGGAAAGTTTTCCTCCGAGTCAACTGAATTAGAATCATTGACATGATGTAGGCTTTTGGGCTTACGCCGTTTCAAGAAAATAAGGTGAAATTCTTTATGTTTCGTAGAGAACTGTGCTCTACATCATCAAAAGAAAATCTTGACTGTCCAAGAGAATGGCTTCTCAAACAATGTGCTTTGAATTTAGACGTTATAATAGAACTGGAAATGGTACCTTCATTCGTTGCCAGATGGCTCCCTGGACGTGGTACAGCGATGGTAGGGGTATAACATAGACACAAGCCTGTAATGAAACATCTGGTAATGAGGAATGTACGAATTTGGAAAACACAGACGAAATAACAACAGTGCAGGGACAGGGAAAGGAACTACCTACATAAATCCTTAATGGCTGGCAACCAGGAATTACTTAATTGATAGCCAGTGTCCCTGTTGAAATTGTTAGGATTTCTACGTATTTCCACAGCTTCCCATATAATCCTGGACCTGTAGTGTCTAGTGTGGACAAGAACTCGAGCATTTTGGAACATGACATCATGACCCGACGATAAAGCGTGTTCAGCTATTGCTGATTTGTCTGGCTAGTTGAGACAAATATTACATTCATGTTCCTTGATACAGGTACCATTGGACCGGCATGTTTGGTCCATACATAACTCACCGCAAGTACGGAGAATTTCGTATACCCCAGGATGTAAAAGTGTAAGACGTGAGCAATTTTAGTGGTGGTGGCAAACGGTTTTTATATTGTGTTTGCGGAGGACATTGGCAATTCGATCTGTGGTGTTGTGAATGTAAGGCAAGTAGGCAGTTTCCTTCACTTCTTCCTTTTGTGAGCTTTGCTGGGTCATTTCTCTGGGATGCAGGGCTTTATGAATCTGCAAATCACTGTAACTATTACCCTTGAACGTGACTTTGAGTGTGTCCATCTTCACCTGGATATTTGATGGCTCACAAATTCGTCTCACCCTCTTGGCAAGTGTCATGAGAATGCCTTGGTTTTGTGCTGGATGGTGGTGAGAATCTGCATGAAGATAGTGATTTGTGTGGGTAAGCTTACGATAGATGGTATGCCCTAAGGAGCCATCCGGCTACTTTCTTACTCGAACATCCAAGAAAGGAAGGCATTCGTCCGATTCCACATCTCCATAGTGAATTTAATTGAAGGATCCTGCTGATATAGGTGGTTTAGAAAAAGATGAAGTTCCTCAGGACCTTCTGTCCAGACCACAAATGCATAAATTAGCCACTACAGGTGAAAGTGGACTTCCCATAGCCACTCCGTCCATCTGTTCGTAAAAATTCCCACCACACAAGAAATAGCTAGAAGTCATGCATTTGTAAAATATCTTAGTAATGTCCTCAGGGAACAGATGTTCAATGAGAGACATGACCGAGTCAATCGGCACTTTAGTGAACAAGGACTCCACATCGAAACTCACAAAAGTGCATTAGGTTGAAGGGTTATGGTTGACAGCTTGACGAAATACCAAGAGTCTCTGATGTATGATTCAGTACATCCTATATGTGGCCGAAGCAATTAGCTTAGGTATTTAGCCAGAGCATACGTAGGAGAACCTATCGCACTAACAATAGGTCTGAGGGGAACATCATTTTTATGTATCTTATGCAGTCCATATAATCTAGGTGGCATTGCATCCCGCGGAGACGGATGTTTAGCCTCCTCTTTTGGAATTGAAGATTGCCTTAACAGCTTCACGGTGACGTTGGACACACGAGTGGTGGAGTCACATGAGGTCAGTCTGTAAACAGGCTCTGACAGAATTATTCTTATACACGTCAGTGTCCATAACCACTGTCACATTACCCTTATCAGCTGAGAGAATGGTCAGTTCAGAATCATGTCTGAGTTCCTTCAGAGTTCTCCTCTCGCCTCTTGTTAAATTGTACATAGACAAGAAAGATGTTCAACCTATCAATACTTTATTTATTTTGAACAGATTCACAACAGTACCGGTTTCAGACACCTATGGCCATCATCAGCTGATATATTACAATATTGTAGCCATTAGACATTGGTGTATGTCACAAAGATGTTATTATTGATTAGAACATCCGAATATCTAATGGGGTTAAAGATAAAATGTATTGTCATAATGTTGAATCTCTTTATCAATTATTTCAATTTTAACTGTAATATTCTTCAATACGGAACAATGAAATTTTTAACTTTAAAGGTACATGTATGTTAAAACACTGTTAAAATTTGAGAGTTCATGCTCTGTGGAGTTCCTTCTTCAAGCTTCCTTGTAATTCTTGCACCTCTGTGTCTACGTTGATTTGGTTGCATAAAATGATCTTTGGAAATGTTCTATTTGGCTGGTATATGTCATGTCTGTTCGTGGCGAAAACCCTTCTCATAAGACTATCAAGTACTGTTGTTGTTCAACTGTTGATGTATTTTTTGGTGAGTTTTAAGGCAGACTGTAAAGTCTGGAGTTTTTTAAATTCGATTAAAAGGAGTTTGTTGGTAGCGACCTCTCTCTTGTCTGTATTCTTGTTGTGGATTTGCTGTTATCTGTAAAGATGAACTAGTATAAGTACAGTGTGAGTTGGAAGGAATGCCTGAAGTTGTGTGTGGAGATGAGATGGGTACTTACTGCTGTTGTTGTCGAGGTCGTGCGGCGTTGTGTTTAAGAGCTTGCTGCGTTCTACTGCGAGTACATCTTGGGCTTGTGTTGGCTGTGGCGAGGAGTATGGGTGGAGGGGTAAGGGGAGTGGCTATTATACGGGTAGGGATGGGGTTAGGCTTGTGATTCGTCAGTCTGTTGAGGCGTGCTGTGTTCTGCTTGTTTACTGTTTTAAGATAGTCATTTTTTAATGCAGGAATGGCTTTATCAAAAATGATGTTGGTTTTTTTCTGTAATGTCATTAATATTGTGATTAGGATTGGCGTATTGGTCTAGGGAAATATAGAAATATAGGTGGAACATCTTTCTCGTCTATATACGTGCATCCACTCAATACGGAAATGACACTTATAAATAATGATCTTGTTAAGTTGGGCGTGGGTACAACAGCGGACCATATGAGTCTCACACATTTCTGTCTTAACTCTTCAGCCTCATCCATAGGTATTTTGTGGATGGCTGCCTCAACGGAAGTAATTAACTCCTCAGTGGGGATTTTAGAGGGAGCGACAGCGAAATTAAGACCCCTAGCTAGAACTGCCGTTTGGTTTTCGTCCAAGGATTTCTTGGAAAGATTGACAACAGTTTTACTAGGATCCGGGTTTGTGCGAGAGACCGCCTGTTTCTGAGCTAATGTAATAGATAATAATAATGTTTCTGAGCTAGTCGGAGGAACTTAGATCTCTGTCTGAATGACACCTGGTTGAATTTTTGTTCAGCCTGTATAGCAGTAATGTGATCCAAAGTCAACCACAATTCCTGCGAGAGTGTGTTGCTTAACAGCAGGTGTAAACGAAACAACTCTCGAGAGACTGAGTCCAGTTCCTTACGAGTGTAAAGCACTCTCTCCATCACAAGAGCCTTGCTAGCGCGTTGATATATTCTCCTGTCCTTTGAAGTATTTAACATGTGCTTCAGCTTCACACAGTTGGGAATGACATTATGGTCCCTGCACCTCAGCAGAAAGCATAAAGAAGAACAGCGACTTCTGTCTCCTTAATTTGTTGAAGCACACCAGGCAAATGCTGGGGCTGTACCTTAATTAAGGCCACGGCCGCTTCCTTCCCACTCCCATCCCTTCCCTGTCCCATCGTCGTTATAAGACCTATCTGTGTCAGTGCGACGTAAAGCAACTAGCAAAAAAAAAAAAAAAAAAAATGTTGAATTTTGAAGCCTTCTTAAAAGTATCTTCCACATAGAGGTTTTTTAATGTTGCCATTGATGCTTTCACATTCCGTACTTATAGACATGATATAGGCTTTTGGGCTTATGCCGTGTCAAGAAAATAAGAGGAAATTCTTTATGTTTTGCAGAGAACTGTGCTCTGCATCATCGGAAGAAAATTTTGACTGTCCACAAGAAAGGCTTCTTAAACAACGAGTTTTGAATTTAGACGTTATAATAGAAGTGGAAATGGTATGTTCATTTGTCACCAGATGGCTCCCTGGATGCGGTACAGCGCTAGCATTCGAAGCGGAAGCTGACGGATCCATCAGAATCAGTCTAAGAGAGTCGCATAACATGTGTACGTAACATATGAGATTGACAGGTGTATGACATTGACACAAGCCTGGAATGAAACATCTGGAGATGAGGAATGCACAAATTTGGAAAACACCGAGACGAAATAACAATAGTGAAGGGACACTTGTGGGGTGGAAATTTTTACGAACAGACGGATGGCCATGGTTGAAAAATAAACTGGCTAAAATTTTAAAAAGTCCAGCTTTTGAAATCACAGCCATTCACTATGTACGTCAAAATTAAATTTGATGATGAATCTCAGGATGTAAGTCTAAGTCAAGCCTGGGATGAGCACAGGAAACTACAGTTCCCTTTCATCAGGAATTAATACCTTCACGGCCAAATGGAAAACCTATCTCTGAAGCCAGACTTGAAGACCTTAAGTCGCTGATGCACCTAATACCCCCAGATGCCAAACAATTTTACCAGAATCTTCAAGGAGATTCTGACTTCGTGGATGACATAAATGGATTCATTGGAGATCCTTATTTCGAGAATGAATGAACTGTCCAGTGTTTAGTGTGAATTTATGGTAGCAAATATTATTTAATCACATTTTCTGTTCCAATTATGTTCGACTGAGATAAGTAATTAAAATTCAATACTTTCTTTCAGAATCACTTTATTTTTCTTGGAATAAGATAATCATAACCACGTATACCGACCTTCATATCCATTACTTAGTTCAAGGGACTGCCATTCTAATGATGATGGTGATGATTGTTTAATGGGGCCTAACATCTCGGCCATCGGTCCCTATTGGTATGAGAGACTGCCATTCTACTTAGGAACTAATGTGTGTCTAAAGCAAAACAAAACTCACCCATAGGCTTGAAAATATCACATCAGTACTGTACTCTCAGAACATAATATGCCTTTGATGAAGGAAAATCCATAAGGAAATATGTATTGCATTGTATAGACTACAGTGGCTCATTTCTTACCATTTGTATTTGACTCAGATCAGTTGAAATTTGTCAAATCAGTAAGTGGTTATAGCAATGAATTTAGGGAATAGCTTCCCTTCTAGAGTTTCTCCATCTAAAACTTGAATAATGTGCCGGAGTTGTGGCACGGCTTGCGGTGGTTCAAGCACTTAGCGCGCCTATCCGGACAATAGGAGATTCAGGTTTTAATAACGACTGCGGCCATGTTATATTTTTTTAAGTCTTACTCGGTAGATACTCAACAGTAAGGAGTTATCAGTGTAGCATTGTGATGGATTATTCGCACTAAATTATGGATATTTAACGGCGGTCTGTTTCTCAGGCATAGGAGTAGAATGTGGAGCATATGGTGGAAGCTTAGCATAACTCGAATGTCTGCCATCCACGGAATGTGGAGATACAGGATCAAAATCAATAAGATTCAAATTTGGCAATGATTGATTCTGGGGTAATTGTGTATTAACGTCTTAGGGAATCGAGTTATTTAATCGAACCAACACTCAGCGTTGAGAGGCTGGCTGTACGGTCTACTTATTACTGTAGTAGGGTAGCCGGCCAGACAGATTTCCTTGTAATCATCCAAATTTGTGTCATATTCCCATGAAAATGCATTGTATCATCTAGACCTGCAGAAGTCCTGCTTGCATTGTAATATTTCAGGTTGCAGAGAGAGAGAGAGAGAGAGAGAGAGAGAGTAGCGCTGCAAACTCAAGGCTGGAGGGCCATATTTTATAAGAACAGTTAGAGTACAAGAAAAATTAAGTAAGTATGAACCCCAAGAGGTATTTTTCCCGAAAGCAAACAGAAGGGAAGAAAGGAGAGGGGAAACATGACAGACTCGTTCATAAAATAAATCAGAACCTCACCAAACTTCAACATGATAAATATATTTGAATTTAGAATAACTAAATCTTTTTGATATAGTCATTTGTCAATTCAATAACTAAATGACCAATAAATAATAGGGAAATACAAAAGCAAACTTTAAAGAAATACGGTAAACACACGACCGCATGAATAATCCATTTAATGGAAATGGTGGATTCAGAATATCTAACTACTTACACATAAGTGTGACTAGCATTTCCAGAGAAAAAAAGAGAGAGAGTAGTAAATTAGCCG
This sequence comes from Anabrus simplex, assembly GCF_040414725.1. Taxonomy (NCBI): domain Eukaryota; kingdom Metazoa; phylum Arthropoda; class Insecta; order Orthoptera; family Tettigoniidae; genus Anabrus; species Anabrus simplex. The sequence continues at coordinate 176,674,603 of NC_090269.1, forward strand.
TAAGTATACACACACAAGTAGAGCACATTAGAAGAAAGAGCAGTATTTTGCAGTTTAGACCAATCAGAATGAAGTTTTAGATTTATGAACACAGATTACTGAAGTGTCAACACTGCACCAGTGTCTCTTAAGTATCACAGAGCTTAGGTATTAAAGGAAATGATCTTACAAAAGTTTTATAACAGGAACTGGAACTTGACGAAATGTACGGCAACATTCACAGTAAAGTTCCAAAGTTCAGCAGGCTAATAAGTTCGTGTCCCTTTTGTTTCAATATGCAAGGAATTAAATTAGACCAAAGGTTATAGGATGTTCCCAACATGGCATTGGCCTACCTTAATAGTTGGAGCGAAAGTAGCCAGATGGGAGTTACTCCTCTGCAGTGAGTCCGGAGCATTGTACAAGATGTGAGGTGAACCTTCCACATTTTATAGGATGTGACATAATTTCATCCATCACATCACAGAACATTGATGGTTCTAGAAGGCCACATAGTTTGCTGGGAGTGTTGTCACAATCACCTGGTGAAATTTCTGACATACTACGTCACAAGTTGGGCAAGAAGTTTGCTCACCTGCAGTATATTAGTGCTAGTAGTATTGTGCAGTTCCGAGCATAAACGCAGTAATGAGTCACACAGCGAGTGAAAATTCCAGGTGATGAGCAGAAGGTCATTCTGGACAAAGGCAGCATAATAAGAGACCAAGGTAAGCAGTCATTACATCATTTGCCACCTTCAGGAAAAAAATCAAAAAGTGTGTGGGTTTTTAAAATTTTTTGTTTTAAATGTAGATGCAGATTGCCAGAGTCAAAGAATCCAAATGAAGTCCTAGGCAAAAGAGAGGAGTAATGCCAGACAAGATGTGGGGGCAGACATATCCCATGGTGATACCTACTGATGAGAAAACTCACCAGGCAGAATACCTGGGATAGAAATTGATGAAGAGAACAGGCAGGAAAGTGGCAAGAAGATGCCTGTAATAAAAACAATAATGAACAGCAGTTGGATGCTAATGTTATAATATACATAAGTTCTTCCCTCCTAAGAAAGGATACCAAGTGAGAGTATACATTAAGAATAACAAAATAATGTATTTGAATTATTGGTACTCAGAAAAGGATGGTGTTCATAAGATATTACGACTAAGGAAACAGGATAGTGTGCACCATCAATATAATATATATTTACAATGTTGGCTAAAAGTTGATGCTGGTTGCATGTTAATTTAACTCCCTTACAGTAATATTGGCAGGGTACACTGCATGGGCCATAACGGTTGAGTGTAAATAAACAAAGTAAAATTTAATTGATCCTTCATATAACAGAGCCGAAAAAGCAAAAAAAGGGAAAATAGGGGGGGGGGGGTTGCACGAGACAATGCTAGGATGAATGGAACCTTTTTATTTGGATACATTTTACATTATACACTTCCATAGGGGACTGAGTAAGGCAGTTACAGGGGAAGATAAAGTAATGATCCTGTAAAGACCGGTCCAATATCGACATAGCTTTACAGATATGTTGACAGCTGAGCTCTGAAGATGATTGATTAAGAGTCATATCAGTAACCTTAAAGTTGGGTGGTTTACGACAGCAGTGGGTATTTTGGAGGACACTTGAGCATCTTTAAGATTCCAAAGGGCCTGATTCCAAAGATCCTTAAAAGTCAGTAATAGGAAGTGAATTTAGATCATCGTGAAAATTATTTTTAAGATTCCGAAGGGCCTGATTCCAAAGGTTCTTAGTATGAATAGTAGGAGGGGAATTTAGAAGATCATCAAAATTCCAGGTTGAGGTAAGAGGGGTTTGTAACTTTCTATTAAGAAATAACATACCTGGGGTCTGAGTAGAATTATTGACATTAGCATTAAATGCCAAAGTTAATGAGGATTAGTTGGTACTACAAAAAATAGATCGTGCAGTTTTCAAGTTGTAATGATATATCTCAATGTTATTTGCTTGATAATGGTCGTTGTTGGCTGCAACTTGTATCCTAGTTAACATGTTCTGCAGCAGTTACATTTTCACACTCACAATGCTTTGTGAATACTTTTCATATGACTTAGTTGCCCAATCTTGGCATGAAACATACACTATGTGATCAAAAGTATCCGGACACCCCCAAAAACATACATTTTTCATCTTAGGTGCATTGTGCTGCCACCTACTGCCAGGTACTCTATAGCAGTGACCTCAGTATTCATTCGACATCGTGAGAGAGCAGAATGGGGCGCTCTGCGGAACTCATGGACTTCGAACATGGTCAGGTGATTGGGTGTTACTTGTGTCAGAAGTCTGTACACAAGATTTACACACTCCTAAACATCCCTAGGTCCACTGTTTCTGATGTGATAGCGAAGTGGAAATGTGAAGGGACACGTACAGCACAAAAGCGTACAGGCCGACCTCGTCTGTTGACTGACAGAGACCGCCGACAGTTGAAGCGGTTCGTCAAGTGTAATAGGCAGGTATCTAACCAGACCATCACACAGGAATTCCAAACTGCATCAGGATCCACTCCAAGTACTATGACAGTTCGGCGGGATGTGAGAAAACTTGGATTTCATGGTCGAGTGGTTGCCCATAAGCCACACGTCACGGAAGTCAATGCCAAATGACGCCTTGCTTGGTGTAAGGAGCGTAAACATTGGACGATTGAACTGTGGAAAAACGTTGTGTGGTGTGACGAATCACGGTACACAATGTGGCGATCCGATGGCAGGGTGTGGGCATGGCGAATGCCCGGTGAACGTCGTCTGCCAGCATGTGTAGTGCCAACAGTAAAATTCGGAGGCGGTGGTGTTATGGTGTGGTCGTGCTTTTCATGGATGGGGCTTGCACCCCTTGTTGTTTTGCGTGGTACTATCACACCACAGGCCTACATTGATTTTTAGCACCTTCTTGCTTCCCACTGTTGAAGAGCACTTCGGGGATGGCAGTTGCATCCTTCAACACGATCGATCACCTGTTCATAATGCACAGCCTGTGGCGGAGTGGTTACACAACAGTAACATCCCTGTAATGGACTGGCCTGCACAGAGTCCCGACCTGAATCCTATAGAACACCTTTGGGATGTTTTGGAACGCCGACTTCGTGCCAGGCCTCACCGACCGACATCGCTACCTCTCCTCAGTGCAGCACTCCGTGAAGAATGGACTGCCATTCTCCAAGCAAACTTCCAGCACCTGATTGAACGTATGCCTGCGAGAGTGGAAGCTGTCATCAAGGCTAAGGGTGGGCCAACACCATATTGAATTCCAGTATTACCGATGGAGGGTACTACGAACTTGTACCTAATGTTCAGCTAGGTGTCCGGATACTTTTGATCACATAGTGTATGTCCACACAAATCACATGTAATGGCTGGGGGAGGGCAGGACTGACCTTCACGGGGCTTCTGTGCTTGTCGTTTAGCCTCTTCATGTCTGCATCATTCCTCTTCAAACCTAATAAGTGATGTAGAAACACCAGGCGAGTTGGCCGTGCGGTTAAGTGTGCACAGCTGTGAGCTTACATCCTGGAGATAGTGGGTTCGAACCTCACTGTTGGCAGCCCTGAAGATGGTTTTCCGTGGTTTCCTATTTTCACACCAGGCAAATGCTGGGGCTGTACCTTAATTAAAGCCACAGCCGCTTCCTTCCCACTCCTAGGCCTTTCCTACCCCATTGTCGCCATAATACCTATCTGTGTCGGTGCGACATAAAGCAAATAGTAAAAAAGATGTAGAAACAGTGGTGTGCCAAAGTATACGATTCTCAGCAAGTGTATCCCAGGATTGAGGACGGTAAGTAGCATTAATACCCATGAGAAAACTATTTTTTTAGTTTCCTTTTAATTTAGGAGAGAAGACGGAAGCATTATCAGACACCACATACTGGGTATGCGAGTAATTACAAAAATTTCTTCAATTAGGTGACTAATAATAATGTTGGAAGAAATCCTTCTGAGAGGACGAAGAATTAAAAATTTCGAGAATCCATCATAAGGAAGATATAGCAATTACCCTTAGAGGACCTAACAGTAGGACATACAATGTCGATGAAGAAATATTCGGTGGTGTATGTGGGTATGGTTGTAGAGTGGTGGCCTGAAGGAAGACGGTTACAA